>NC_092227.1:35566933-35659433 GCF_036320965.1 Panulirus ornatus | reverse complement strand
TTGCCCTCCTTTCACCCTCCTGCATGTTCAGGCCCCGATCACACAAAATCTTTTCTCACTCCATCTTTCCACCTCCAATTTGGTCTCCCTCTTCTCCTCGTTCCCTCCACCTCCGACACATATATCCTCTTGGTCAATCTCTCCTCACTCATTCTCTCCATGTGCTCAAACCACTTCAAAACACCCTCTTCTGCTCTCTCAACCACGCTCTTTTTATTTCCACACATCTCTCTTACCCTTACGTTACTCACTCGATCAAACCACCTCACACCATACACTGTCCTCAAACATCTCATTTCCAGCACATCCATCCTCCTGCGCACAATTCTATCCATAGCCTACGCCTCGCAACCATAAAACATTGATGGAACCACCATTCCTTCAAACATACCCATTTTTGCTTTCCGAGATAATGTTCTCGACTTCCACACATTCTTCAAGGCCCCCAGGATTTTCGCCCTCTCCCCCACCCTATGATCCACTTCCGCTTCCATGGTTCCATCCGTTGCCAGATCCACTCCCAGATATCTAAAACACTTTACTTCCTCCAGTTTTTCTCCATTCAAACTCACCTCCCAATTGACTTGACCCTCAACCCTACTGTACCTAATAACCTTGCTCTTATTCACATTTACTCTTAACTTTCTTCATCCACACACTTTTCCAAACTCAATCACCAGCTTCTGCAATTTCTCACATGAATCAGCCACCAGCGCTGTATCATCAGCGAACAACAACTGACTCACTTCCCAAGCTCTCTCATCCCCAACAGACTTCATACTTCATTTACATATTTTTTTTTTTTTTTTATACTTTGTCGCTGTCTCCCGCGTTTGCGAGGTAGCGCAAGGAAACAGACGAAAGAAATGGCCCAACCCCCCCCCCCATACACATGTACATACACACGTCCACACACGCAAATATACATACCTACACAGCTTTCCATGGTTTACCCCAGACGCTTCACATGCCCCGACTCAATCCACTGACAGCACGTCAACCCCTGTATACCACATCGCTCCAATTCACTCTATTCCTTCCCCTCCTTTCACCCTCCTGCATGTTCAAGCCTCGATCACACAAAATCTTTTTCACTCCATCTTTCCACCTCCAATTTGGTCTCCCTCTTCTCCTCGTTCCCTCCACCTCCGACACATATATCCTCTTGGTCAATCTTTCCTCACTCATCCTCTCCATATGCCCAAACCATTTCAAAACACCCTCTTCTGCTCTCTCAACCACGCTCTTTTTATTTCCACATATCTCTCTTACCATCACGTTACTTACTCGATCAAACCACCTCACACCACACATTTTCCTCAAACATCTCATTTCCAGCACGTCCATCCTCCTGCGCACAACTCTATCCATAGCCCACGCCTCGCAACCATACAACATTGTTGGAACCACTATTCCCTCAAACATACCCATTTTTGCTTTCCGAGATAATGTTCTCGACTTCCACACATTTTTCAAGGCTCCCAAAATTTTCGCCCCCTCCCCCACCCTATGATCCACTTCCGCTTCCATGGTTCCATCCGATGACAGATCCACTCCCAGATATCTAAAACACTTCACTTCCTCCAGTTTTTCTCCATTCAAACTCACCTCCCAATTGATTTGACCCTCAACCCTACTGTACCTAATAACCTTGCTCTTATTCACATTTACTCTTAACTTTCTTCTTCCACACACTTTACCAAACTCAGTCACCAGCTTCTGTAGTTTCTCACATGAATCAGCCACCAGCGCAGTATCATCAGCGAACAACAACTGACTCACTTCCCAAGCTCTCTCATCCCCAACAGACTTCATACTTGCCCCTCTTTCCAGGACTCCTGCATTTACCTCATTCCATCTCCTTCTCACATCACCACTACTTGTTATCACCTCCCCATTTACGCCCTTCACTGAAGTTCCCATTTGCTCCCTTGTCTTACGCACCCTATTTACCTCCTTCCAGAACATCTTTTTATTCTCCCTAAAATTTACTGATAGTCTCTCACCCCAACTCTCATTTGCCCTTTTTTTCACCTCTTGCACCTTTCTCTTGACCTCCTGTCTCTTTCTTTTATACTTCTCCCACTCAATTGCATTTTTTCCCTGCAAAAATCGTCCAAATGCCTCTCTCTTCTCTTTCACTAATACTCTTACTTCTTCATCCCACCACTCACTACCCTTTCTAAACAGCCCACCTCCCACTCTTCTCATGCCATATTTATATATATATATATATATAAATATATATATATATATATATATATATATATATATAAATATATATATATATATATATATATATATATATATATATATATATATATATATATATATATATATATATATATATATATATATATATATATATATATATATATATATATATATATATTCATATATATTAATATATATATATATATATATATATATATATATATATATATATATATATATATATATATATATATATATATATATATATATATATATATATATATATATATATATATATATATATATATATATATATATATATATATATATATATATATATATATATATTTATATATATGAATATATATGAATATATATATATACATATATATACATATATATATATATATATATATATATATATATATATATATATATATATATATATATATATATATATATATATATATATATATATATATATATATTTTTTTTTTTTTTTTCCTTTTTTTTTTTTATACTTTGTCGCTGTCTCCCGCGTTTGCGAGGTAGCGCAAGGAAGCAGACGAAAGAAATTGGCCCAACCCCCCCCCCCATACACATGTACATATACACGTCCACACACGCAAATATACATACCTACACAGCTTTCCATGGTTTACCCCAGACGCTTCACATGCCTTGCTTCAAATTCACTGACAGCACGTCAACCCCTGTATACCACATGACTCCAATTCACTCTATTTCTTGCCCTCCTTTCACCCTCCTGCATGTTCAGGCCCCGATCACACAAAATCTTTTTCACTCCATCTTTCCACCTCCAATTTGGTCTCCCTCTTCTCCTCGTTCCCTCCACCTCCGACACATATATCCTCTTGGTCAATCTCTCCTCACTCATTCTCTCCATGTGCCCAAACCATTTCAAAACACCCTCTTCTGCTCTCTCAACCACGCTCTTTTTATTTCCACACATCTCTCTTACCCTTACGTTACTTACTCGATCAAACCACCTCACACCACACATTGTCCTCAAACATCTCATTTCCAGCACATCCATCCTCCTGCGCACATCTCTATCCATAGCCCACGCCTCGCAACCATACAACATTGTTGGAACCACTATTCCCTCAAACATACCCATTTTTGCTTTCCGAGATAATGTTCTCGACTTCCACACATTTTTCAAGGCTCCCAAAATTTTCGCCCCCTCCCCCACCCTATGATCCACTTCCGCTTCCATGGTTCCATCCGCTGACAGATCCACTCCCAGATATCTAAAACACTTCACTTCCTCCAGTTTTTCTCCATTCAAACTCACCTCCCAATTGACTTGACCCTCACCCCTACTGTACCTAATAACCTTGCTCTTATTCACATTTACTCTCAACTTTCTTCTTCCACACACTTTACCAAACTCAGTCACCAGCTTCTGCAGTTTCTCACATGAATCAGCCACCAGCGCTGTATCATCAGCGAACAACAACTGACTCACTTCCCAAGCTCTCTCATCCCCAACAGACTTCATACTTGCCCCTCTTTCCAAAACTCTTGCATTTACCTCCCTAACAACCCCATCCATAAACAAATTAAACAACCATGGAGACATCACACACCCCTGCCGCAAACCTACATTCACTGAGAACCAATCACTTTCCTCTCTTCCTACACGTACACATGCCTTACATCCTCGATAAAAACTTTTCACTGCTTCTAACAACTTGCCTCCCACACCATATATTCTTAATACCTTCCACAGAGCATCTCTATCAACTCTATCATATGCCTTCTCCAGATCCATAAATGCTACATACAAATCCATTTGCTTTTCTAAGTATTTCTCACATACATTCTTCAAAGCAAACACCTGATCCACACATCCTCTACCACTTCTGAAACCGCACTGTTCTTCCCCAATCTGATGCTCTGTACATGCCTTCACCCTCTCAATCAATACCCTCCCATATAATTTACCAGGAATACTCAACAAACTTATACCTCTGTAATTTGAGCACTAACTCTTATCCCCTTTGCCTTTGTACAATGGCACTATGCACGCATTCCGCCAATCCTCAGGCACCTCACCATGAGTCATACATACATTAAATAACCTTACCAACCAGTCAACAATACAGTCACCCCCTTTTTTAATAAATTCCACTGCAATACCATCCAAACCTGCTGCCTTGCCGGCTTTCATCTTCCGCAAAGCTTTTACTACCTCTTCTCTGTTTACCAAATCATTTTCCCTAACCCTCTCACTTTGCACACCACCTCGACCAAAACACCCTATATCTGCCACTCTGTCATCAGACACATTCAACAAACCTTCAAAATACTCATTCCATCTCCTTCTCACATCACCGCTACTTGTTATCACCTCCCCATTTACGCCCTTCACTGAAGTTCCCATTTGCTCCCTTGTCTTACGCACCCTATTTACCTCCTTCCAGAACATCTTTTTATTCTCCCTAAAATTTACTGATAGTCTCTCACCCCAACTCTCATTTGCCCTTTTTTTCACCTCTTGCACCTTTCTCTTGACCTCCTGTCTCTTTCTTTTATACATCTCCCACTCAATTGCATTTTTTCCCTGCAAAAATCGTCCAAATGCCTCTCTCTTCTCTTTCACTAATATATATATATATATATATATATATATATATATATATATATATATATATATATATATATATATATATATATATATGAATATATATGAATATATATGAATATATAACAAGTAGTGGTGATGTTAGAAGGAGATGGAATGAGTATTTTGAAGGTTTGTTGAATATGTCTGATGACAGAGTGGCAGATATAGGGTGTTTTGGTCGAGGTGGTGTGCAAAGTGAGAGGGTTAGGGAAAATGATTTGGTAAACAGAGAAGAGGTAGTGAAAGCTTTGCGGAAGATGAAAGCCGGCAAGGCAGCAGGTTTGGATGGTATTGCAGTGGAATTTATTAAAAAAGGGGGTGACTGTATTGTTGACTGGTTGGTAAGGTTATTTAATGTATGTATGACTCATGGTGAGGTGCCTGAGGATTGGCGGAATGCGTGCATAGTGCCATTGTACAAAGGCAAAGGGGATAAGAGTGAGTGCTCAAATTACAGAGGTATAAGTTTGTTGAGTATTCCTGGTAAATTATATGGGAGGGTGTTGATTGAGAGGGTGAAGGCATGTACAGAGCATCAGATTGGGGAAGAGCAGTGCGGTTTCAGAAGTGGTAGAGGATCTGTGGATCAGGTGTTTGCTTTGAAGAATGTATGTGAGAAATACTTAGAAAAGCAAATGGATTTGTATTTAGCATATATGGATCTGGAGAAGGCATATGATAGAGTTGATAGAGATGCTCTGTGGAAGGTATTAAGAATATATGGTGTGGGAGGGAAGTTGTTAGAAGCAGTGAAAAGTTTTTATCGAGGATGTAAGGCATGTGTACGTGTAGGAAGAGAGGAAAGTGATTGGTTCTCAGTGAATGTAGGTTTGCGGTAGGGTGTGTGATGTCTCCATGGTTGTTTAATTTGTTTATGGATGGGGTTGTTAGGGAGGTAAATGCAAGAGTCCTGGAAAGAGGGGCAAGTATGAAGTCTGTTGGGGATGAGAGAGCTTGGGAAGTGAGTCAGTTGTTGTTCGCTGATGATACAGCGCTGGTGGCTGATTCATGTGAGAAACTGCAGAAGCTGGTGACTGAGTTTGGTAAAGTGTGCGGAAGAAGAAAGTTAAGAGTAAATGTGAATAAGAGCAAGGTTATTAGGTACAGTAGGGTTGAGGGTCAAGTCAATTGGGAGGTGAGTTTGAAAGGAGAAAAACTGGAGGAAGTGAAGTGTTTTAGATATCTGGGAGTGGATCTGGCAGCGGATAGAACCATGGAAGCGGAAGTGGATCATAGGGTTGGGGAGGGGGCGAAAATTTTGGGAGCCTTGAAAAATGTGTGGAAGTCGAGAACATTATCTCGGAAAGCAAAAATGGGTATGTTTGAAGGAATAGTGGTTCCAACAATGTTGTATGGTTGCGAGGCGTGGGCTATGGATAGAGTTGTGCGCAGGAGGATGGACGTGCTGGAAATGAGATGTTTGAGGAAAATGTGTGGTGTGAGGTGGTTTGATCGAGTAGGTAACGTAAGGGTAAGAGAGATGTGTGGAAATAAAAAGAGCGTGGTTGAGAGAGCAGAAGAGGGTGTTTTGAAATGGTTTGGGCACATGGAGAGAATGAGTGAGGAAAGATTGACCAAGAGGATATATGTGTCGGAGGTGGAGGGAACGAGGAGAAGAGGGAGACCAAATTGGAGGTGGAAAGATGGAGTGAAAAAGATTTTGTGTGATCGGGGCCTGAACATGCAGGAGGGTGAAAGGAGGGCAAGGAATAGAGTGAATTGGAGCGATGTGGTATACAGGGGTTGACGTGCTGTCAGTGGATTGAATCAAGGCATGTGAAGCGTCTGGGGTAAACCATGGAAAGCTGTGTAGGTATGTATGTTTGCGTGTGTGGACGTGTGTATGTACATGTGTATGGGGGTGGGGGGTTTGGGCCATTTCTTTCGTCTGTTTCCTTGCGCTACCTCGCAAACGCGGGAGACAGCGACAAAGTATAAAAAAAAAAAAAAAAAATATATATATATATATATATATATATATATATATATATATATATATATATATATATATATATATATATATATATATATATATATATATATATATATATATATATATTGGAAAGGATCACAATTCTGCGCGTGATCAAAATATTTCTATGAGTCCACGGGGAAAATAAAACACGAAAAGTTCCCAAGTCCACTTTAGTGCAACAATCACATTATCAGGGGAGACACAAAAAACACAACAGTTAGCCAATACACATCGAAGAGACGAAGCTAGGACGCCAAATGGCGTCCTAGCTTCCTCTTTCCGATGCACATCAACCAACTGCTACACTTCTCTCTCGTGTCTCCCCCAATGATGTGACCATCACACGAAAGTTCACTCGGGGACCTCTCGCGTTTCACCTTCTCCGGGGACTCACAGGAATATCGCGATCACGCGCAAAACCGTGATCCTTTCCATTTTATATGGTGGCTGATTCATGTGAGAAACTGCAGAAGCTGGTGAGTTTGGTAAAGTGTGTGAAAGAAGAAAGTTAAGAGTAAATGTGAATAAGAGCAAGGTTATTAGGTACAGTAGGGTTGAGGGTAAAGTCAATTGGGAGGTAAGTTTGAATGGAGAAAAACTGGAGGAAGTAAAGTGTTTTAGATATCTGGGAGTGGATCTGGCAGCGGATGGAACCATGGAAGCGGAAGTGGATCATAGGGTGTAGGAGGGGGCGAAGACTCTGGGAGACTTGAAGAATGTGTGGAAGTCGAGAACATTATCTCGGAAAGCAAAAATGGGTATGTTCGAAGGAATAGTGTTTCCAACAATGTTGTATGGTTGCGAGGCGTGGGCTATGGATAGAGTTGTGCGCAGGAGGATGGATGTGCTGGAAATGAGATGTTTGAGGACAATGTGTGGTGTGAGGTGGTTTGATCGAGTAAGTAACGTAAGGGTGAGAGAGATGTGTGGAAATAAAAAGAGCGTGGTTGAGAGAGCAGAAGAGGGTGTTTTGAAATGGTTTGGGCACATGGAGAGAATGAGTGAGGAAAGATTGACCAAGAGGATATATGTGTCGGAGGTGGAGGGAACGAGGAGAAGTGGGAGACCAAATTGGAGGTGGAAAGATGGAGTGAAAAAGATTTCGTGTGATCGGGGCCTGAACATGCAGGAGGGTGAAAGGAGGGCAAGGAATAGAGTGAATTGGATCGATGTGGTATACCGGGGTTGACGTGCTGTCAGTGGATTGAATCAGGGGATGTGAGGAGTCTGAGGTAAACCATGGAAAGCTGTGTAGGTATGTATATTTGCGCGTGTGGACGTATGTACATACATGTGTATGGGGGTGGGTTGGGCCATTTCTTTCGTCTGTTTCCTTGCGGTACCTCGCAAACGCGGGAGACAGCGACAAAGTATAATAAAATAATATATATATATATATATATATATATATATATATATATATATATATATATATATATATATATATATATATATATATATATATTGGAAAGGATCACAACCTTGAGCGTGGTCAAGATATTCCCCGTGGACTCATGGGAATATCTTGATCACGCGCAGGGTTGTGATCCTTTCCAATATATATATATACTGGAAAGGATCACGGTTTTGCGCGTGATCGGGATATTCTTGTGAGTCCGCGGGGAATTTGAAACGCGAGGGGTTCCAGAGTGCACTTTCGTGTGATGGTCACATCATCGGGGGAGACACGAGAGAGAAGTGTAGCAGTTGGTTGATGTGCATCGGGGAGAAGAAGCTATATCACATAATCTGCTATCCCTGGGGATAATGGAGAAAGAATACTTACAACGTACTCCCCGCGTGTCATAGAAGACGACAATAGGGGACGGGAATGGGGAACTGGAACCCCTCTCCCCCATCCTTGTATATATATTTCTAGATGGGGAAAGAGAAGAAGATTCATGCGGGGAGTGCTCATCCTCCTCGAAGGCTCAGAGTTTCGTGTCTGAATGAGTGTGGATGTAACCAAAATGAGAAAATAGGAGAGATAGACAGTATATTTGAGGAAAGGAACCTGGATGTTTTGGCTCTGAGTGAAACGAAACTCAAGGGTAAAGGAGAAGAGTGTTTTGGGAATGCCTTGGGAGTAAAGTCAGGGGATGGTGAGTGGACAAGAGCAAAGAAAGGAGTAGCACTTCTCCTGAAGCAGGAAATGTGGGCGTATGTGATAGAGTATAAGAAAGTAAACTCTAGATTGATATTGGTAAACTGAAAGTGGATGGAGAGAGATGTGTGAATATTGTTGCCTATGCACCTGGTCATGAGAAGAAAGATCATTAAAGGCAAGTGTTTTGGGAGCAGCTGAGTGATTGTGTTAGCAGCCTTGATACACGAGACCGGGTTTTAGTGATGGGTGATTTGAATGCAAATGAGAGTAATGTGGCAGTTGAAGGTTCAATTGTTGTACATAGGGTGTTCAGTGTTATAAATGGAAATTGGTGAAGAGCTTGTGGATTTGTGTGCTGAAAAAGGACTGGTGATTAGGAATACATGTTTTAAGAAGAGAGATATATATAAGTATACGTATGTGAGTAGGAGAGATGGCCAGACAGCGTTATTGGATTACGTGGTAATTGATAGGCGTGTAAAAGAGAGACTTTTGGATGTTAATGTGTTGAGAGAGGCAGCTGGAGGGATGTCTGATTACTGTCTTGTGGAGGCGAAGATGAAGAATTATAGAGGCTTTCAGAAAAGAAGAGAGAATGTTGGGGAGAAGAGAGTGCTGAGAGTAAGTGAGTTTGGAAAGGAGACCTGTGTGAGACAGTACCAGGAGAGATCGAGTGCAGAATGGCAAATGTCGTAAGGGGAGTGGGGCAGGAGTGGGATGTATTTAGGGAAGCAGTGATGGCTTGTGAAAAAGATGCATGTGACATGGAAAGGTGGGGAGGTAGGCAGATAAGAAAGGGTTGTGAGTGATGGCGTGAAGACGTATGATTGATAGTGAAAGAGAAGAGAGAGGCGTTTGGACGATTTTTGCAGGGAAGTAGTGCAAAAGACTGGGAGATACATAAAAGAAAGCGGCAGGAGGTCAAGAGAAAGGTGCAAGAGATGAAAAAGAGGGATAATAAAAAGATGTTTTGGAATGAGGTAAATAAAGTGCGGATGACAAGAGAACAAATGTGAACAACTGGTGAAGGGGGCAAACGGGGTGGTAATAGTAAGTAGAGATGAAATAAGAAGATGGAATGAGTATTTGGAAGGTTTGTTGAATGTGTTTCATGATAGAGTGGCAGATATAGGTTGTTTTGGTTGGGGTGGTTTGCGAAGTGAGAGGGCCAGGGAGAATGGTTTGGTAAACAAAGAAGAGGTAGTGAAAGCTTCCCGGAAGATGCAAGGCGGCAAGGCGGCGGGTTTGGATAGTATTGCACTGGAATTCATTTAAAAAAGGATGTTTGTGTTGTTCATTAGTAGGTAAGGATATTCAATGTACGTATGGTACATGGTGAAGTGCCTGAGGATTGGCGGAATGGATACATATTGTCACTGTACAAAGGCAAAGGAGGATAAAGAAGTGTGTTTTAATTAGAGATACAAATTTGTTGAGTATTCTGTGGGAAATTATATGGGAGAGTATTGATTGAAAGGGTAAAGGCATTTACAGAGCATCAGATTGGGGAAGAAGAGTGTGGTTTCAGAAGTGGTTGAGGAGGTATGGATCAGGTGTTTGCTTTGATGAATGTATAGGAGAAATACTTAGAAAAGAAATGGATTTGTATGTAGCTGTTAGGAATCTGTAGAGGGCATATGATACTGTTGACAGAGATTCTTTGTGGAAGGTCTTAAGAGTATATGGTTTGGGAGGTAAGTTGGTACAAACAGTGAGAAGATTTTACCAATGATGTAAGGTATGTGTACGAGAAGGAAGAGAAAAATTGATTGGTTCCCAGTGAATGTCGGTTTGCGGCAGGGGTGTGTAATGTCTCTTCGGTTGTTTCATTTGTTTATGGATGGGGTGTTTAGGGAGGTGAATGCAAGAATTTTGCAGAGAGGGGTAAGTATGCAGTCTGTTGTGGATGAGAGAGCGTGGGAAGTGAGTCACTTGTTGTTCGATGATGATACAGCGCTGGTGGCTGATTTAGATGAGAAACTGTAGAAGTTGATGACTGAGATTGGAAAGTGTGTGAAAGAAGTAGGTTGTATATATATATATATATATATATATATATATATATATATATATATATATATATATATATATATATATATATATATATATATATATATATATATATATATATATATACATATATATATATATATATATATATACATATATACATATATATATATATATATATATATATTTTTTTTTTTCTTTTTTTTTTTTGCTTTGTCGCTGTCTCCCGCGTTTGCGAGGTAGCGCAAGGAAACAGACGAAAGAAATGGCCCAACCCACCCCCATACACATGTATATACATACGTCCACACACGCAAGTATGCATACCTACACAGCTTTCCATGGTTTACCCCAGACGCTTCACATGCCTTGATTCAATCCACTGACAGCACGTCAACCCCGGTATACCACATCGCTCCAATTCACTCTATTCCTTGCCCTCCTTTCACCCTCCTGCATGTTCAGGCCCCGATCACACAAAATCTTTTTCACTCCATCTTTCCACCTCCAATTTGGTCTCCCTCTTCTCCTCGTTCCCTCCACCTCCGACACATATATCCTCTTGGTCAATCTTTCCTCACTCATTCTCTCTATGTGCCCATACCATTTCAAAACACCCTCTTCTGCTCACTCAACCACGCTCTTTTTATTTCCACACATCTCTCTTACCCTTACGTTACTTACTCGATCAAACCACCTCACACCACACATTGTCCTCAAACATCTCATTTCCAGCACATCTATCCTCCTGCGCACAACTCTATCCATAGCCCACGCCTCGCAACCATACAACATTGTTGGAACCACTATTCCTTCAAACATACCCATTTTTGCTTTCCGAGATAATGTTCTCGACTTCCACACATTCTTCAAGTCTCCCAGAATTTTCGCCCCCTCCCCACCCTATGATCCACTTCCGCTTCCATGGTTCCATCCGCTGCCAGATCCACTCCCAGATATCTAAAACACTTCACTTCCTCCAGTTTTTCTCCATTCAAACTCACCTCCCAATTGACTTGACCCTCAACCCTACTGTACCTAATAACCTTGCTCTTATTCACATTTACTCTTAACTTTCTTCTTTCACACACTTTACCAAACTCAGTCACCAGCTCTGCAGTTTCTCACATGAATCAGCCACCAGCGCTGTATCATCAGCGAACAACAACTGACTCACTTCCCAAGCTCTCTCATCCCCAACAGACTTCATACTTGCCCCTCTTTCCAAAACTCTTGCATTCACCTCCCTAACAACCCCATCCATAAACAAATTAAACAACCATGGAGACATCACACACCCCTGCCGCAAACCTACATTCACTGAGAACCAATCACTTTCCTCTCTTCCTACACGTACACATGCCTTACATCCTCGATAAAAACTTTTCACTGCTTCTAACAACTTGCCTCACACAGAGCATCTCTATCAACTCTATCATATGCCTTCTCCAGATCCATAAATGCTACATACAAATCCATTTGCTTTTCTAAGTATTTCTCACATACATTCTTCAAAGCAAACACCTGATCCACACATCCTCTACCACTTCTGAAACCACACTGCTCTTCCCCAATATGATGCTCTGTACATGCCTTCACCCTCTCAATCAATACCCTCCCATATAATTTACCAGGAATACTCAACAAACTTATACCTCTGTAATTTGAGCACTCACTCTTATCCCCTTTGCCTTTGTACAATGGCACTATGCACGCTTCCGCCAATCCTCAGGCACCTCACCATGAGTCATACATACATTAAATAACCTTACCAACCAGTCAACAATACAGTCACCCCCTTTTTTAATAAATTCCACTGCAATACCATCCAAACCTGCTGCCTTGCCGGCTTTCATCTTCCGCAAAGCTTTTACTACCTCTTCTCTGTTTACCAAATAAGTTTCCCTAACCCTCTCACTTTGCACACCACCTCGACCAAAACACCCTATATCTGCCACTCTATCATCAAACACATTCAGCAAACCTTCAAAATACTCACTCCATCTCCTTCTCACATCACCACTACTTGTTATCACCTCCCCATTTGCGCCCTTCACTGAAGTTCCCATTTGCTCCCTTGTCTTATACATATATACATATATACATATATGCATATATTTATATTTATTATACTTTGTCGCTGTCTCCCGCGTTAGCGAGGTAGCGCAAGGAAACAGACGAAATAATGGCCCAACCCCACCCACATACACTTGTATATACATACACGTCCACACACGTACATATGATACCTATACATCTCAACATATACATATATACACATGTACATAATTCATACTGTCTGCCCTTATTCATTCCCATTGCTACCCCGCCACACCTGAAATAACAGCCCCCTCCCCCCGTATGTGCGCGAGATAGCGCTAGGAAAAGACAACAAAGGCCACATTCGTTCACACTCAGTCTCTAGCTGTCATGTATAATGCACAGAAACCACAGCACCCTTTCCACATCCAGGCCCCACAGAACTTTCCATGGTTTACCCCAGACACTTCATATGTCCTTGTTCAATCTATTGATGGCACGTCGACCCCGGTATACAACATCGTTCCAATTCACTCTATTCCTTGCACGACTTTCACTCTCCTGAATGCTCAGGCCCCTATCATTCAAAATCTTTTTCACTCCATCTTTCCACCTCCAATTTGGTCCCCACTTCTCCTCGTTCCCTTCACCTCTGATACATACATCCTCTTTCTCAATCTTTCCTCGCTCATTCTCTCCATGTGACCAAACCATTTCAAAACACCCTCTTCTGCTCTCTCGACCACACTCTTTTTATTACCACACATCTATCTTACCCTAATATTACTTACTCGATCAAACCACCTCACACCACATATTGTCCTCAAACATCTCATTTCCAACACATCCAACCTCCTCCATACAACTCTATCCATAGCCCACGGCTCGCAACCATATATCATTGTTGGAACCCCTATTCCTTCAAACATACCTATTTTTGCTTTCCAAGATAACGTTATCGACTTCCACACTTTCTTCAATGCTCCCACAACTTTCGCCTCCTCCCCCACCCTATGATTCACCTCCGCTTCCATTGTTCCATCCGCTGCCAAATCTACTCCCAGATATCTAAAACACTTCATTTCCTCCAGTTTTTCTCCATTCAAACTTACCTCCCAATTGACTTGTCCTTCAACCCTACTGTATCTAATAACCTTGCTCTTATTCACATTTACTCTCAGCTTTCTTCTGTCACACATTTACCAAACTCAGTCAAAAGCTTCTGCAGTTTCTCACCCGAATCAACCATCAGCGCTGTATCATCAGCCAACAACAGCTGACAATTTCCAATCTCTCTCAACCACAACAGACTGCATACGTGCCCTTCTTTCCAGAACTCAGGCATTCATCTCCCTAACAACCCCATCCATAAATGAATTAAACAACAATGGAGACATCACGCACCTCTGCCGCAAAGCAACGTTCACTGAGAACCAATCGCTCTCCTCTCTTCCTACACGTACACATGCCTTACATCCTCGATAAAAAACTTTCCACTGTTTCTAACAACTTGCCTCCCACACCAAATATTCTTAATACCTTCCACAGAGGATCTCTATCAACTCTATCATATGCCTTCTCCAGATCCATAAATGCTACATACAAATCCATTTGCTTTTCTAAGTATTTCTCACATACATTCTTCAAAGCAAACACCTGATCCACACATCCTCTACCACTTCTGAAACCAAACTGATCTTCCCTAATCTGATGCTCTGTACATGCCTTCACCCTCTCAGTCAATAACCTCCTATATGATTTCCCAGAATACTCAACAAACTTATACAACTGTAATTTGACCACTCACATTTATCCCCTTTGCCTTTGTACAATGGCACTATGCAAGCATTCCGCCAATCCTCAGGCATCTCACCATGAGTCATACATACATTGAATTACCTTACCAACCAGTCAACAATACAGTAAACCTCATTTTCAATATATTCCACTGCAATACCATCCAAACCTGCTGCCTTGCCGGCTTTCATTTTCCGCAAAGCTTTTACTACCTCTTCTCTGTTTACCAAATCATTCTCCCTAACCCTGTCACTGTGCATACCACCTCGACCAAATCACCCTATATCTGCCACTCTATCATCAAACACATACAACAAATCTTCAAAATACTCACTCTATCTCTTTCTCACATCATCACTATTTGATATCACCTCCCCATTAGCCCCCTTACGTATATATATATATATATATATTTCAAACTTTTTCTTTTAAAGTATTCGCCATTTCCCGTGTTAGCGAGGTAGCGTTAAGAACAGAGGGCTGGGCTTTTGAGGGAATATCCTCACCTGGCCCCCTTCTCTGTTCCTTCTTTTGGAAAATTAAAAGATAACAAGAGGGGAGGCTTTCCAGGCCCCCGCTCCCTCCCCTTTTAGTCGCATTCTACGACACGCAGGGAGTACGTGGGAAGTATTCTTTCTCCTCTATCCCCAGGGATACTATATATATATATATATATATATATATATATATATATATATATATATATATATATATATATATATATATATATATATATATATATATATATATATATATATATATATATATATTATATATATATATATATGTATATATATATATATATATATATATATATATATATATATATATATATATATATATATATATATATATATATATATATATATATATATATATATATATATATATACATATATATATATATATATATATATATATATATATATATATATATATATATATATATATATATATATATATATATATATATATATATATATATATATCCTCCCCTCTCGTTTTTTTTTTTAATTTTCCAAAAGAAGGAACAGAGAAGGGGGCCAGGTGAGGATTTTCCCTCTAAGGCCCAGTCCTCTGTTCTTAACGCTACCTCGCAAATGCGGGAAATGGCGAATCGTATGAAAAAGAAAAAAAAAAAAATATATATATATATATATATATATATATATATATATATATATATATATATATATATGTATATATATTCCTCTTTTATTCTCTTCCTTTATTACTTAGTCGATTATGAAATACTAATGTGTTTCAGACTAATTTCTTTAGCATTTGAATTAGACTTAGAAAAAGGAAATGGTTGGTCAGCATTATTCCGATAGTGCTGGCTTTCAGATATGGCATATATGCAGTTTAATTCTGCTGTTAATTGCCTTTAGACTGTTAAAGTTTGCTGTAAAACTTCGCTGATCATTTTTCTCCTAATTACCTTGGTGAATTTCCCGATTCAATATTTTTGCCTGTGCGCGCAGTTAATTCCCCTGTTGTGTCCTGTCAAACTCTTCTCTCTCTCTCTCTCTCTCTCTCTCTCTCTCTCTCTCTCTCTCTATCTCTCTCTCTCTCTCTCTCTCTCTCTCTCTCTATCTATCTATCTATCTATCTATCTATCTATCTCTATGTCTATCTCTCTCTCTCTCTCTCTCTCTTTAGTTTTCTCTGAATTGCTGGAAAAGAATTCCGTTGTTTCTATTTTCATTCATTATGCTCAGAGAACTTGTGTGTTACTCGTACAGTTGTCCTACTATATTGTCTGTTGAACGCTGCCGTTTCATTTTGGTTCTGTTCTCTGTTGCTGAGATCTCATTTCAGTAATTCTGATGCTTCCTTTCTGTGAATTAACACAGTATTCTCTTCATTTCATCTTATGCAATATTTTCTGTTCAAGTCTCTTGATGGATCTCAGATTTACAAAAAATAAATATGACTGTAAGGTATGTAGTTATGACTGCACGACCTCTGACCACGACGGTGCGACCCCTGACCACGAGGGTTCGACCATTGGATGAGTTGATCGAGCATTCATCATGACTCCTTGCTGTCAGGTTCAGAGGTAACGATGATATTTCTAAAGATTGTATCGTCTTTGTCGAAGGCCGTACTGTCGTACGGTCTAACATTTAAACGTTGGACAGTAGTTTTCATAACTTATTACTTAGGTGCTCATAGTTTGAATCATCATCCTCAAGAATCGTGATGTTGTGCTTTTTTTGGAGTGTATCCTCGTGCGCAAAGGCTGTATCATCGTTTTCAAAAAGAGTGTCGTCACGTTCAAGGTCGTATCGTCTGCCTCGGTTATATCGTCGTGCTCATAAATTACACCGTTGTGCTCAAGTCTTGAACAGACATATTCATAGCGTTATGTTCCACCGTGAACATACCTCTAGGACTCAAGGGACTAATATAGTACCATCTCTGTTATTTTTGTGTTCCCTCTTTGCTACGGTAGGGAAGCATTAAATGATACTTACAACAGTTGAAATATCTAAGACAGAGAGCACAAGACAGCACAGTAAGTGATACTTCTATTTTTGCATAGAATATATATATATATATATATATATATATATATATATATATATATATATATATATATATATATATATATATATATATATATAAATATATATATATATATATATATATATATATATGTATATATATATATATATATATATATATATATATATATATATATATATATATATATATATATATATATATATATATATATATATATTTCTTTCAAACCATTCGCCATTTCCCGCGTTAGCGAGGTAGCGCCAAGAACAGAGGACTGGGCCATTTTTGGAATATCCTCACCTGGCCCCCTCTGTTCCTTCCCTTGGAAAATTAAAAAAAAAAAAACGAGAGGGGAGGATTTCCAGCCCCCCGCTCCCTCCCCTTTTAGTCGCCTTCTACGACACGCAGGGAATACGTGGGAAGTATTCTTAATCCCCTATCCCCAGGGATAATATATATATATATATATATATATATATATATATATATATATATATATATATATATATATATATATATATATATATATATAAGCTCAAGGGTAAAGGGGAAGAGTGGCTTGGGAATGTTTTGGGAGTAAATTTAGGGGTTGGTGAGAGGACAAGACCAAAGGAAGGAGTAGCACTACTTTTGAAACAGGAGTTGTGGGAGTATATGAGAGAGTGTAAGAAAATAAAGTCTAGATGGATATGGGAAAAACTGAAAATGGATGGAGAGGAATGGGTGATTATTGGTGCATATGCACCTGGGCACGAGAAGAAAGATCATGAGAGGCAAGTGTTTTGGAAGCACCTGCGTGAGTGTGTTAGCAGTTTTGATGCACGACACCGGGTTACAGAGGTGGGTGATTGAAATACAAAGGTGAGTAATATGGCAGTTGAGGGAATATTTGGTGTACATGTGGTGTTCACTTTTGTAAATGGAAATGGTGAAGAGCTTGCAGATTTGTGTGCTGAAAAAGGACTGGTGATTGGGAATACCTGGTTTGAAAAGAGAGATATACATAAGTGTACGTATGTAAGTAGGAGAGATGGCCAGAGAGCGTTATTGGATTACGTGTTAATTGATAGGTGCGTGAAAGAGAGACTTGTAGATGCTAATGTGTTGAGAGGTGCAGCTTGAGGGATGTCTGATCATTATTTTGTGGAGGCGAAGGTGAAGATTTGTGGAAGTTTTCAGAAAAGAAGAGAGAATATTGGGGTGAAGATAGTGAAAAGAATAAGTAAGCTTAGGAAGGAGACATGTGTGAGGAAGTACTAGGAGAGACTGAGTGCAAAAGGGATAAAGGTGAGAGCAAAGGACGTAAGGAGAGTAGGGGAGGAATGGGAAGTATTTAGGGAAGCAGTGATAGCTTGTGCAAAAGATGCTTGTGGCATGAGAAACGCGGGAGGTGGGGCAGATTAGAAAGGGTAGTGAGTGGTGGAATGAAGAAGAAAGATTATTAGTGAAAGAGAAGAGAGAGGTATTCAGACGTCTTTTGTAGGGAAATAGTGCAAATGACTGAGAGATGTATAAAAGAAAGAGGCAGGAGGTTAAGAGAAAGTTGCAAGAGGTGAAAAAGAGGGCAAATGAGAGTTGGGGTGAGAGAGTATCGTTGAATTTTAGGGAAAATAATAAGATGTTTTGGAAGGGGGTAAATAAAGTGCGTAAGACAAGAGAACAAATGGAACATCGGTGAAGGGGGCTAATTTGGAGGAAATAACAAGTAGTGGTGATGTGAGAAGGAGATGGAATGAGTATTTTGAAGGTTTCTTGATTGTGCTTGATGATAGAGTTGCAGGTATGGTGTTTTGTTCGAGGTGGTGTGCGAAGGGATAGGTTCAGGGAGACTGATTTGGTAAACAGAGAAGAGGGGTGGGTGACTTTGTTGTTACCTGGTTGGTGAGGATATTCAATGTATGTATAGCTCATGGTGAAGTCACTGAGGATTGGCAGATGCATGCATAATGGCATTGTACAAAGGCAAAGGAGAATAAAGGCGAGTGTTCAAATTACATAGGTTTAATTTTGTTGAGTATTCCTGGGAAATTATATGGGAGGATATTGATTGAGAGGGTGAAGGCATGTACAGAACACCAGATTGGGAAAGAGCAGTGTGGTTTCATAAGTGGCAGAGGATGCGTGGATCAGAAATATTTAGAAAAACAAATAGATTTGTACGTAGCATTTATGGATCTGGAGAAGGCATATGATAGAGTTGATAGAGATGCTCTGTGGAAGGTATTAAGAGTACATGGTGTGGGAGGCAGGTTACTGGAAGCAGCGAAAAGTTTTTCTCGAGGATGTAAGGCATGTGTACGAGTAGGAAGAGAGGAAAATGAATGTCGGTTTGCGGCAGGGGTGCGTGATGTCTCCATGGCTGTTTAATTTGTTTATGGTTGGGGTTGTTATGGAGGTGAATGCAAGAGTTTTGGAAAAAGGGGCAAGTAAGCAGTCTGTTGTGGATGAGAGAGCTTGGGAAGTGAGTCAGTTGTTTTTCGCTGATGATACTGCGCTGGTGGCTGATTCGGGTGAGAAACTGCAGAAGCTGGTGACTGAGATTGGTAAAGTGTGTTAGAGAAGAAGGCTGTAAATGTCACTAAGAGCAAGGTTAGTAGGTAGAGTAGGGTTGAGGGACAAGTCAATTGGGAGGTAGGTTTGAATTAAGAAAAACTGGAGCAAGTGAAGTGTTTTAGATATCTGGGAGTGGATTTGGCAGCGGATGGAACCATGGAAGCGGACGTGAGTTACATGGTGGGGGAGGGGACGAAAGTTCTGGGAGCGTTGAAAAATGTGTGGAAGGCGAGAACATTATATCGGAAAGCAAAAATGGGTATGTTTGAAGGAATAGTGGTTCCAACGATGTTATATAGTTGCGAGGCGTGGGCTATAGATAGGGTTGTGCGGAGGAGGATGGATGTGTTGAAGATGAGATGTTTGAGGACAATATGTGGTGTGAGGTGGTTTGATCGAGTAAGTAATGAAAGGGTAAGAGAGATGTGTGGTAATAAAAAGAGTGTGGTTGAGAAAGCAGAAAACGGTGTATTGATATGGTTTGGTCACATGGGGAGAATGAGAGAGGAAAGAATGACAAAGAGGATATATGTGTCAGTGGTGGGGGGAACGAGGAGAAGTGGGAGACCAAATTGGAGGTGGAAAAATGAAGTGAAGAAGATTTTGAGCAATTGGGGCCTGAACATGCAGTAGGGTGAAAGGCGTGTAAGGAATAGAGTGATTTGGAACGATGAGGTATACCGGGGTCGACGTGCTGTCAATGGATTGAACAGGGCATGTGAAGCGTCTGTGGTAAATCATGGAAAGTTTTGTGGGGCCTAGATATGGAAAGGAAGGTGTGGTTTCTGTGCTTTATACATGACAGCTAGAGACTCAGTGTGGACAAATGTGGCGTTTGTTGTCTTTTCCTAGCGCTACCTCACGGGCGTGCGGGGGGAGGGGGTTGTCATTTCATGTGTGGCGGGGTGGCGACAGGAATAGATAAAGGCAGCAAGTATGAATTATGTACATGTGCATGTATGTATATGTCTTTGTGTGTATGTATATGTTGAAATGTATAGGTATGTATATGTGCTTGTGTGGACGTGTAATTATATACATGTGTATGTGGGTGGGTTGAGCCCTTCTTTCGTTTGTTTCGTTCCGCTACCTTGCTGACGCGGGAGACAGCTACAAAATATAATAGATAGATAAAATGAATAAATACATGAAAACTTATGCAGGGGAGGTACAAGAAAGAAATATAAGTCAGCTGATATATAACGAAGAGACGTAGCGAGAACGCCATTTGGTAAACACATGATTGTCGAAGACAGACAATGAGCGTATCATAAAACTTATTATGTGGACAAGAGGGGAATTGCTTAGAAATTAGTCTGCCCAACATAAAACTTATCACAATTTCTACATAGCACTTTATAGATGCACACAGGAGATTTTTTTGGTGAGTTCCTAATTAAGATATTCTTTATAGTCTTATTGTTGCTGAAGGCAACATTTACATTAAAGGATTTAAGGAACGGGAAGTAAAGGAAAATTACTATCAAAAGGGAGAACTGAAAGATTTTTGGTGTCAATGGGAGGGTTGGGTTCAAATCTATAAAATTTTTTCCTTACTAACTTCAGGGAATTATAAATGAAAATTCTAGGGTACTTTAACTTAGATCCAATAGAATATATCTTCTCAAACTCATCATCAATAAACTCTGGACTGGAAATAAGTAATGCCCTTAGGAACATAGATTGAGATGATGATAATTTAACTCTGTCTTGTTGAGATGAGTAATAATGGATATATGAGCATACATTGGCTTTCTATATAAGGGGACAAATATTTGTAAATTTTCATTTGTTGGCCAAACACAAAGAACATCTACATCACCAAAACCAGATTGCATTAGAAGATAAGATATCCTTTAGTAATATTGTTTCAAAGAATTCCATATAACGATTACTTAGTACAGGTGAAAGAGGGTTACCCATTCCTATACCAAATTTTTGAACATAATATTCTCCATTGAATTGAATTATTTTTTTTTTTTTTTACCGCTGTCTCCCGCGTTTGCGAGGTAGCGCAAGGAAACAGACGAAAGAAATGGCCCAACCCACCCCCATACACATGTATATGCATACGTCCACACACGCAAATATACATACCTACACAGCTTTCCATGGTTTACCCCAGACGCTTCACATGCCTTGATTCAATCCACTGACAGCACGTCAACCCCGGTATACCACATCGCTCCAATTCACTCTATTCCTTGCCCTCCTTTCACCCTCCTGCATGTTCAGGCCCCGATCACACAAAATCTTTTTCACTCCATCTTTCCACCTCCAATTTGGTCTCCCTCTTCTCCTCCTTCCCTCCACCTCCGACACATATATTCTCTTGGTCAATCTTTCCTCACTCATTCTCTCCATGTGCCCGAACCATTTCAAAACACCCTCTTCTGCTCTCTCAACCACGCTCTTTTTATTTCCACACATCTCTCTTACCCTTACGTTACTTACTCGATCAAACCACTTCACACCACACATTGTCCTCAAACATCTCATTTCCAGCACATCCATCCTCCTGCGCACAACTCTATCCATAGCCCACGCCTCGCAACCATACAACATTGTTGGAACAACTATTCCTTCAAACATACCCATTTTTGCTTTCCGAGATAATGTTCTCGACTTCCACACATTCTTCAAGGCTCCCAGAATTTTCGCCCCCTCCCCCACCCTATGATCCACTTCCGCTTCCATGGTTCCATCCGCTGCCAGATCCACTCCCAGATATCTAAAACACTTCACTTCCTCCAGTTTTTCTCCATTCAAACTCACCTCCCAATTGACTTGACCCTCAACCCTACTGTACCTAATAACCTAATACCTGTACCTAATAATCACACACTTTACCAAACTCAGTCACCAGCTTCTGCAGTTTCTCACATGAATCAGCCACCAGCGCTGTATCATCAGCGAACAACAACTGACTCACTTCCCAAGCTCCCTCATCCCCAACAGACTTCATACTTGCCCCTCTTTCCAAAACTCTTGCATTCACCTCCCTAACAACCCCATCCATAAACAAATTAAACAACCATGGAGACATCACACACCCCTGCCGCAAACCTACATTCACTAAGAACCAATCACTTTCCTCTCTTCCTACACGTACACATGCCTTACATCCTCGATAAAAACTTTTCACTGCTTCTAACAACTTGCCTCCCACACCATATATTCGTAATACCTTCCACAGAGCATCTCTATCAACTCTCTCATATGCCTTCTCCAGATCCATAAATGCTACATACAAATCCATTTGCTTTTCTAAGTATTTCTCACATACGTTCTTCAAAGCAAACACCTGACCCACACATCCTCTACCACTTCTGAAACCACACTGCTCTTCCCCAATCTGATGCTCTGTACATGCCTTCACCCTCTCAATCAATATCCTCCCATATAATTTACCATGAATACTCAACAAACTTATACCTCTGTAATTTGAGCACTCACTCTTATCCCCTTTGCCTTTGTACAATGGCACTATGCACGCATTCCGCCAATCCTCAGGCACCTCGCCATGAGTCATACATACATTAAATAACCTTACCAACCAATGAACAATACAGTCACCCCCTTTTTTAATAAATTCCACTGCAGTACCATCCAAACCTGCTGCCTTGCCGGCTTTCATCTTCCGCAAAGCTTTTACTACCTCTTCTCTGTTTACCAAATCATTTTCCCCAACCCTCTCACTTTGCACACCACCTCGACCAAAACACCCTATATCTGCCACTCTATCATCAAACACATTCAACAAACCATCAAAATACTCACTCCATCTCCTTCTCACATCACCACTACTTGTTATCACCTCCCCATTTGCGCCCTTCACTGAAGTTCTCATTTGCTCCCTTGTCTTACGCACTTTATTTACCTCCTTCCAGAACATCTTTTTATTCTCCCTAAAATTTAATGATACTCTCTCACCCCAACTCTCATTTGCCCTTTTTTTCACCTCTTGCACCTTTCTCTTGACCTCCTGTCTCTTTCTTTTATACATCTACCACTCAATTTCATTTTTTCCCTGAAAAAATCGTCCAAATGCCTCTCTCTTCTCTTTCACTAATACTCTTACTTCTTCATCCCACCACTCACTACCCTTTCTAATCAACCCACCTCCCACTCTTCTCATGCCACAAGCATCTTTTGCGCAATCCATCACTGATTCCCTAAATACATCCCATTCCTCCCCCACTCCCCTTACTTCCATTGTTCTCACCTTTTTCCATTCTGTACTCAGTCTCTCCTGATACTTCCTCACACAAGTCTCCTTCTCAAGCTCACTTACTCTCACCACCGTCTTCACCCCAACATTCACTCTTCTTTTCTGAAAACCCATACAAATCTTCACCTTAGCCTCCACAAGATAATGATCAGACATCCCTCCAGTTGCACCTCTCAGCACATTAACATCCAAAAGTCTCTCTTTCGCACGCCTTTCAATTAACACGTAATCCAATAACGCTCTCTGGCCATCTCTCCTACTTACATAAGTATACTTATGTATATCTCGCTCTTTAAACCAGGTATTCCCAATCACCAGTCCTTTTTCAGTACATAAATCTACAAGCTCTTCACCATTTCCATTTACAACACTGAACACCCCATGTATACCAATTATTCCCTCAACTGCCACATTACTCACCTTTGCATTCAAATCACCCATCACTATAACCCGGTCTCGTGCATCAAAACCATTAACACACTCATTCAACTGCTCCCAAAACACTTGCCTCTCCTGATCTTTCTTCTCATGCCCAGGTGCATATGCACCAATAATCACCCATCTCTCTCCATCAACTTTCAGTTTTACCCATATTAATCGAGAATTTACTTTCTTACATTCTATCACATACTCCCACAACTCCTGTTTCAGGAGTACTGCTACTCCTTCCCTTGCTCTTGTCCTCTCACTAACCCCTGACTTTACTCCCAAGACATTCCCAAACCACTCTTCCCCTTTACCCTTGAGCTTCGTTTCACTCAGAGCCAAAACATCCAGGTTCCTTTCCTCAAACATACTACCTATCTCTCCTTTTTTCACATCTTGGTTACATCCACACACATTTAGGCACCCCAATCTGAGCCTTCGAGGAGGATGAGCACTCCCCGCGTGACTCCTTCTTCTGTATCCCATTTTAGAAAGTTAAAAAAATACAAGGAGGGGAGGATTTCTGGTCCCCCGCTCCCGTCCCCTCTAGTCGCTTTCTACGACACGCGAGGAATGCGTGGGAAGTATTCTTTCACCCCTATCCTCAGGGATGATATATATATATATATATATATATATATATATATATATATATATATATATATATATATATATATATATATATATATATATATATATATATACACACACATACACATACATACGCACATATACACACACACACACATACATATATATACATATGAAAAATGTAAGAAACAATTTAGAAAACTGAAACTTCTAGCTTGAAATAAAATGAAAAAATGGATATCACATAATGGTTCAACCTCTGGCTATGGAAAAAGGAAATGTATAATTTATTTACACAAACGTCAATAGTAGTTCTCATCAATTTGACCATCTTATACAGTCTATTATACATAATGTTATCAGTTCAGTGAAAACAGACTTTGAAACAGGTAAATGAATTATATCCAAACCATCAAAAAAAATATTCTAAAAGGTCAACTGGAACTTTTGTGAACGGTGAGTAAATATCAAAGATATGAAGTTTGAAATCAAAAGTAACATTGCTATTGTTAACCTTGTTAACTAAATATACATTGTTCATGATATTAGAATTTGATATCTTGCCAACTAATGAGCTTAATAAAGAAACTAACCATTTTGACAATTTATATGTGATGGAGCCTACTGAACTCACTATAGGTCTTGCGGGAAATTTTTTTTATGTTTTGATAAATCCATACATATATGGCAATGAAGGGGACAAAGATGATAAATTTTGATAAGAGAATCATTACTTTCAACAACAACATCAGTTCTTTATCGAAATGGGAATTATCTGCTTTCAGGGGATTCTTACTGAAATATGTGGTGTCATCATTTAAAAGATCATTCATTTTCTTTCTTTCATACTATTCGCCATTTCCCGCGATAGCGAGGTAGCGTTAAGAACAGAGGACTGGGCCTTTGAGGGAATATCCTCACCTGGCCCCCTTCTCTGTTCCTTCTTTTGGAAAATTGAAAAAAACGAGAGGGGAGGATTTCCAGCCCCCCCGCTCCCTCCCCTTTTAGTCGCCTTCTACATATATATATGAGAGAGTAAGGGGTAGCTGAAAACACAAGAAATGGGCAGGAACAGTTTAATGCTCAGCTCTCTGAAGAAGACACTGTGGGTCGCAATGTTAGAACATTAACCCATTCCTACCCATCTCTGTCTTTTCATCCACCACCTATAGTCTCATTTGTCACAGAGGTATTGTAGACACAAATATTATCAATGATTATTCCAAGACCTTTCTAAAGTTCCTGAAGCCCAAGGCTGTGTTGCTTACAGTAGGAGGGAAATGTAAACTCCTTTGGAGAGAGAAGTTTTTGATGAGACTGTATTCCCAATGATAAAGCTTTGCCAAAGGTCACTTTTCACTCCCTGTGTAACCTCAAGCAAGTGGTTCCAGTAACACCTATATGTATGTATGTACATATACATGTAAAGTTATACTTTATTTATAATAACAATAATACCATGTGTACGACACTGTACATAGCTAGGAGTCAAACTGATTGAAATACACCATATATATTTTTACTCCTTATTGCCTGTACTACAGTATCAACAATACACTTAATAGCACTTCAGAATTACTCTCTGCCCTCCAGAAATCATTTTCCTTTATAATTCCTCACATTCTGCCCAAGCTTCCTCTGCCAACATGAAATACTTGGAGGCCAGTTTACCCTTCATGGCTTCTGTTGCCAATTCTGCAGCCCAACTGAACATATCACCAGCTTTACTTGGATCCTTTGGAAGGCAAAAACCACCAGTTGAGTACATTGTTGCTTGTTTAGCCACTAGCTGGTACTGTGGGTCATGCATTGTACCATCAAAGTTACCATCCTCATCTTCTGAGTTCGTGCTCACCACTCTATCAAGCCACTGTACTGCCTTGCTCCAGTCACGAGTCCTAGATGGTGGTAGACCAAGTCCAGTCTACCATCATTCATTTTAGAGAGATAATTACTTTTGTCCATAATCACAACAGTGTTAATCTTATCTGCTTTAGTATATTTATATCATTGTCTATTTTTAAAGTGTTAATAGGTCTTAAAAATCCTTTAGAGTAATTAGAATCCACTGGTCTTGAAAAATTGACATACACTAAACCCTTTGAGATAATAATTTCATCATTACATGATTTACTATACTTCTCTAAATTGCAAAAAAAAGAAAAAAAAAAAACTTTGTGACATCATCATAGCTGGCTTCCCTGTTAGAGCACACAAAACTTAATCAATAACCTAAAGCAAACAAGGAATCCTAATCTAGTTGTTTATTGGACAGGTTTACCACAAAAGAAGGGTTCGTGTTCTTAGCCCACTCACTGTTTCCGATAAGATGGTCCAAATTACATTTATAACAAGTATTTCTCACATACGTTCTTCAAAGCAAACACCTGATCCACACTTCCTCTACCGCTTCTGAAACCACATTGCTCTTCCCCAGTCTGATGCTCTCTGTACATGCCTTTACCCTCTCAATCAATACCCTCCTATATAATTTCCCAAGAATACTCAACAAACTTATACCTCTGTAATCTGAACACTCACCTTTATCCCCTTTGCCTTTGTACATTGGCACTATGCATGCATTCCGCCAATCCTCAGGCACTTCACCACAAGCCTACTTACATTGAATACCTTCACCAACCAGTCAACAACACAGTCACCCCCTTTTTAATAAGCTCCATTGCAACCCCATCCAAACCCGCCGCCTTGCAGCCTTTCACTTTCCGCAAAGCTTTCACCACCTCTTCTCTGTTTACCAAAACATTCTCCCTGACCCTCTCACTTATCACACCACCTCGACCAAAACACCCTATATCTGCCACTCAATCATCAAACACATTCAAGAAACCCTCGAAATACTCACTCCATCTCCTTCTCACTTCACCACTACTTATGATTACCTCGCCATTAACCCCTTTCCCCATGGAGAAAAACTGGAGGAAGTAAAGTGTTTCAGATATCTGGGAGTGGATCTGGCAGCGGATGGAACCATGGAAGCGGAATTGAATCATAGGGTGGGGGAGGGGGCGAAAATCCTGGGAGCCTTGAAGAATGTGTGGAAGTCGAGAACATTATCTCGGAAAGCAAAAATGAGTATGTTTGAAGGAATAGTGGTTCCAACAATGTTGTATGGTTGCGAGGCGTGGGCTATGGATAGAGTTGTGCGCAGGAGGGTGGATGTGCTAGAAATGAGATGTTTGAAGACAATGTGTGGTGTGAGGTGGTTTGATCGAGTAAGTAATGTAAGGGTAAGAGAGATGTGTGGAAATAAATAGAGCGTGGTTGAGAGAGCAGAAGAGGGTGTTTTGAAATGGTTTGGGCACATGGAGAGAATGAGTGAGGAAAGATTGACCAAGAGGATATATGTGTCGGAGGTGAAGGGAACGAGGAGAAGTGGGAGACCAAATTGGAGGTGGAAAGATGAAGTGAGAAAGATTTTGTGTGATCGGGGCCTGAACATGCAGGAGGGTGAAAGGAGGGCAAAGAATAGAGTAAATTGGATCGATGTGGTATACCGGGGTTGACGTGCTGTCAGTGGATTGAATCAGGGCATGTGAAGCGTCTGGGGTAAACCATGGAAAGTTGTGTGGGGCCTGGATGTGGAAAGGGAGCTATGGTTTCGGGCATTATTGCGTGGCAGCTAGAGACTGAGTGTAAACGAATGGGGCCTTTGTTGTCTTTTCCTAGTGCTACCTTCGCACACATGAGGGTGGAGGGGGATGGTATTTCATGTGTGGCGAGGTGGCGATGGGAGTGAATGGGGGCAGACAGTGTGAATTGTGTGTATGGGTATATATGTATGTGTCTGTGTATGTATATATATATGTGTACATTGAGATGTATAGGTATGTATATTTGCGTGTGTGGACGTGTGTGTGAGTATACATTGTGTATGGGGGTGGGTTGGGCCATTTCTTTCGTCTGTTTCCTTGCGCTACCTCGCAAACGCGGGAGACAGCGACAAAGCAAAATAAATATAAATAGATAAATAAATATAATAAATATAATACACATGCCCTCATACACCAAATAGGAACATCGGTGAAGGGGGCTAATGGGGAGGTGACAACAAGTAGTGATGATGTTAGAAGGAGATGGAGTGAGTATTTTGAGGGTTTGTTGAATGTGTTAGATGATAGAGTGGCAGATGTAGGGTATTCTGGTCGAGGTGGTGTGCAAAGTGAGAGGGTAGGGGAGAAAGATTTGGTAAACAAAGAATAGGTACTAAAAGCTTTGCAGAAGATGAAAGCTTGCAAGGCAGCGGGTTAGATAATATTGTAATGGAATATATTACTGTTGTTGACTGGATAATAAGGAATTTTAATGCATGTATGACTCATGGTGAGGTACCTGAGGACTGGCGGAATGCATGCATAGTGCCATTATACAAAGGCAAAAGGGATAAAGATGACTGCTCAAATTACAGAAGTATAAGTTTGTTGAGTATTCTTGGGAAATTATAAGGGAGGGTATTGATAGAGAGGGTGGAGGCATGTACAGAACATCAGATTGGGGAAGAGCAGTGTGGTTTCAAAAGTGGTAGAGGATGTGTGGATCAGGTGTTTGCTATGAAAAATGTATATGAGAAATGCTTAGAAAAGCATATGGATTTATATGTAGCATTTATGGATGTGGAGAAGGCATATGATTGAGTTGATAGAAGATATTAAGAATATATGGTGTTGGAGGCAAGTTGTTAGAAGCAGTGAAAAGTTTTTATCGAGGATGTATGGCATGTGTACGTGTAGGAAGAGAGGAAAGTGATTGGTTCTCAGTGAATGTTGGTTTGCAGCAGGAGTGCGTGATGTCAACATGATTGTTTAATTTGTTTATAGATGGGTTGTTAGGGAGGTGAATGCAAGAGTTTTGGAGAGAGGGGCAAGTATGCAGTCTGTTGTTGATGAGAAAGCTTTGGGAGTGAGTCAGTTGTTGTTCGCTGATGATGGATAAAAACTGAAGGAAGTGAAGTGTTTTAGATATCTGGGAGTGGATTTGGCAGCGGAAGGAACCATGGAAGAGGAAATGAGTCACATTGTGGTGGACGCGGCCAACATTCTGGGAGCGTTGAAAAAATGTGTTGCAGGCGAGAACGTTATCTCGGTAAGCAAAAATGGGTACGTTGGAAGGAATAGTGGTTCCAACAATGTAATATGGTTTTGAGGCATGGAATATAGATAGAGTTTTGAGGAGGAGAGTGGATGTGTTGGAAATAAGATGTTTGAGGACAATATGTGGTGGGAAGTGATTTGATCGAGTAAGTAATGGATGGGTAAGAGAGATGTGTGGTAACAAAAAGAGTGTGGTTGAGAGAGCAGAAGAGGGTGTTTTGAAATGGTTTGGTCACATGTAGAGAATGAGAGAGGAAGATTGACAAAGTGGATCTATGTGTCAGAGGTGGAGGGAACGAGGAGAAGTGGGAGACCAAATCGGAGGTGGAAGGATGGAGTGAAAATGATTTCGAGCAATCGGGGCCTGAACAGGCATTAGGGTGAAAAGCGTGCAAGGAATAGAGTGAATTGGAACGATGTGGTATACCGGGATCGACGTGCTGTCAATGAATTGAACCAGGGCATGTGGATCGTCTGAGGTAAACAATGGAAGATTTTGTGGAGCCTTGATGTGGAAAGGGATCTTTGGTTTCAGTGCATTATTCATTACAGCTAGAAACTGAGTGCGAACAAATGTTGCCTTTGTTGTCTTTTCCTAGCGGGGGGGTTGTAATTTCATGTGTGGCGGGGTGGCGATAGGAATGAATAAAGCCTGCAAGTATGAATTATGTACATGTGTATATATGTATATGTTTGCGTATGTATATATATATGTGTACGTCGAAATGTATAGGTATGTATATATGCGTGTGTGGACGTGTATGTATATACATGTGTATGTGGGTGGGTTGGGAGACAGCAAGAACTTTTTTAAAGGGGAAGTAAATGTTTATAGTTGTGTTACTGGAGTGATAGTTTTCATACATGGTGCTTTGACAAGAAAATAGTGAAACTGGAAAAAATGTAGCTTAGACATTGAAGCTTATTGATACAGTGGTTAAATTGATGAGAACTGCTATTGACGTTTGTGTAAATAAATTATACATTTCCCTTTTCCATAGCCAGAGGTTGAACCATTATGTGACATTCATTTTTTCATTTCATTTCAAGCTAGAAGTTTCAGTTTTCTAAATTATTTCTTACATTTTCCATATGTATATATATGTATATGTGTGTGTGTGTGTATATGTGCGTATGTATGTGTATGTGTATATATATATATATATATATATATATATATATATATATATATATATATATATATATGTATATATTTTTTTTTTATTATACTTTGTCGCTGTCTCCCGCGTTTGCGATGTAGCGCAAGGAAACAGACGAAAGAAATGGCCCAACCCCCCCCCCCCATACACATGTATATACATACGTCCACACACGCAAATATACATACCTACACAGCTTTCCATGGTTTACCCCAGACGCTTCACATGCCTTGATTCAATCCACTGACAGCACGTCAACCCCGGTATACCACATCGCTCCAATTCACTCTATTCCTTGCCCTCCTTTCACCCTCCTGCATGTTCAGGCCCCGATCACACAAAATCTTTTTCACTACATCTTTCCACCTCCAATTTGGTCTCCCTCTTCTCCTCGTTCCCTCCACCTCCGACACATATATCCTCTTGGTCAATCTTTCCTCACTCATTCTCTACATGTGCCCAAACCACTTCAAAACACCCTCTTCTGCTCTCTCAACCACGCTCTTTTTATTTCCACACATCTCTCTTACCCTTACGTTACTCACTCGATCAAACCACCTCACACCACACATTGTCCTCAAACATCTCATTTCCAGCACATCCATCCTCCTGCGCACAACTCTATCCATAGCCCACGCCTCGCAACCATACAACATTGTTGGAACCACTATTCCTTCAAACATACCCATTTTTGCTTTACGAGAAAATGTTCTCGACTTCCACACATTCTTCAAGGCCCCCAGAATTTTCGCCCCCTCCCCCACCCTATGATCCACTTCGGCTTCCATGGTTCTATCCGCTGCCAGATCCACTCCCAGATATCTAAAACACTTCACTTCCTCCAGGTTTTCTCCATTCAAACTCACCTCCCAATTGACTTGACCCTCAACCATACTGTACCTAATAACCTTGCTCTTATTCACATTTACTCTTAACTTTCTTCTTCCACGCACTTTACCAAACTCAGTCACCAGCTTCTGCAGTTTCTCACATGAATCAGCCACCAGCGCTGTATCATCAGCGAACAACAACTGACTCACTTCCCAAGCTCTCTCATCCCCAACAGACTTCATACTTGCCCCTCTTTCCAAAACTCTTGCATTTACCTCCCTAACAACCCCATCCATAAACAAATTAAACAACCATGGAGACATCACACACCCCTGCCGCAAACCTACATTCACTGAGAACCAATCACTTTCCTCTCTTCCTACACGTACACATGCCTTACATCCTCGATAAAAACTTTTCACTGCTTCTAACAACTTTCCTCCCACACCATATATTCTTAAATGTGTATATATATATATATATATATATATATATATATATATATATATATATATATATATATATATATATATATATATATATATATATATATATATTATCCCTGGGGATAGGGGCGAAAGAATACTTCCCACGCATTCTTCGCGTGTCGTAGAAGGCGACTAGAGGGGACGGGAGCGGGGGGCCAGAAATCCTCCCCTCCTTGTATTATTTTTAACTTTCTAAAATGGGAGACAGGAGAAGGAGTCACGAGGGGAGTGCTCATCCTCCTCGAAGGCTCAGACTGGGGTGTCTAAATGTGTGTGGATGTAACCAAGATGTGAAAAAAGGAGAGATAGGTAGTATGTTTGAGGAAAGGAACCTGGATGTTTTGGCTCTGAGTGAAACGAAGCTCAAGGGTAAAGGGAAAGAGTGGTTTGGGAATGTCTTGGGAGTAAAGTCAGGGGTTAGTGAGAGGACAAGAGCAAGGGAAGGAGTAGCAGTACTCCTGAAAGAGGAGTTGTGGGAGTATATGATAGAATGTAAGAAAGTAAATTCTCCATTAATATGGGTAAAACTGAAAGTTGATGGAGAGAGATGGGTGATTATTGGTGCATATGCACCTGGGCATGAGAAGAAAGATCATGAGAGGCAAGTGTTTTGGGAGAAGCTGAATGAATGTATTAGTGGTTTTGATGCACGAGACCGGGTTATAGTGATGGGTGATTTGAATGCAAAGGTGAATAATGTGGCAGTTGAGGGAATAATTGGTATACATGGGGTGTTCAGTGTTGTAAATGGAAATGGTGAAGAGCTTGTAGGTTTATGTGCGGAAAAAGGACTGGTGATTGGGAATATCTGGTTTAAAAAGCGAGATATACATAAGTATACGAATGTAAGTAGTAGAGATGGCCAGAGAGCGTTATTGGATTACGTGTTAATTGAGAGGCGCGCGAAAGAGAGACTTTTGGATGTTAATGTGCTGAGAGGTGCAACTGGAGGGATGTTTGATCATTATCTTGTGGAGGCTAAGGTGAAGATTTGTATGGGTTTTCAAAAAAGAAGAGTGAATGTTGGGGTGAAGAGGGTGGTGAGAGTAAGTGAGCTTGGGAAGGAGACTTGTGTGAGGAAGTACTAGGAGAGACTGGGTACAGAATGGAAAAAGGTGAGAACAATGGAAGTAAGGGAAGTGGGGGAGGAATGGGATGTATTTAGGGATTCGGTGATGGATTGCGCAAAAGATGCTTGTGGCATGACAAGAGTGGGAGGTGGGTTGATTAGAAAGGGTTGTGAGTGGTGGGATGAAGAAGTAAGATTATTAGTGAAAGAGAAGAGAGAGGCATTTGGACGATTTTTGCAGGGAAAAAATGCAATTGAGTGAGAGATGTATAAAAGAAAGAGACAGGAGGGCAAGAGAAAGGTGAAAGAGGTGAAAAAGAGGGCAAATGAGAGTTGGGGTGAGAGAGTATCATTAAATTTTAGGGAGAATAAAATGATGTTCTGGAAGGAGGTAAATAAAGTGCGTAAGACAAGGGAGCAAATGGGAACTTCAGTGAAGGGCGCAAATGGGGAGGTGATAACAAGTAGTGGTGATGTGAGAAGGAGATGGAGTGAGTATTTTGAAGGTTTGTTGAATGTGTTTGATGATAGAGTGGCAGATATAGGGTGTTTTGGTCGAGGTGGTGTGCAAAGTGAGAGGGTTAGGGAAAATGATTTGGTAAACAGAGAAGAGGTAGTAAAAGCTTTGCGGAAGATGAAAGCCGGCAAGGCAGCAGGTTTGGATGGTAAGGCAGTGGAATTTATTAAAAAAGGGGGTGACTGTTTTATTGACTGTTTGGTAAGTTATTTAATGTATGTATGACTCATGATGAGGTGCCTGAGGATTGGCGGAATGTGTGCATAGTGCCATTGTACAAAGGCAAAGGGGATAAGAGTGAGTGCTCAAATTACAGAGGTATAAGTTTGTTGAGTATTCTTGGTAAATTATATGGGAGGGTATTGATTGAGAGGGTGAAGGCATGTACAAAGCATCAGATTGGGGAAGAGCAGTGTGGTTTCAGAAGTGGTAGAGGATGTGTGGATCAGGTGTTTGCTTTGAAGAAATTCGTATGTGAGATATACTTAGAAAAGCAAATGGATTTGTATGTAGCATTTATGGATCTGGAGAAGGCATATGATAGAGTTGATAGAGATGCTCTGTGGAAGGTATTAAGAATATATGGTGTGGGAGGCAAGTTGTTAGAAGGAGTGAAAAGTTTTTATCGAGGATGTAAGGCATGTGTACGAGTAGGAAGAGCGGAAAGTCATTGGTTCTCAGTGAATGTAGGTGTGCGGTAGGGGTGTGTGATGTCTCCATGGTTGTTTAATTTGTTTATGGATGGTGTTGTTAGGGAGGTAAATGCAAGAGTTTTGGAAAGAGGGGCAAGTATGAAGTCTGTTGTGGATGAGAGAGCTTGGGAAGTGAATCAGTTGTTGTTCGCTGATGATACAGCGCTGGTGGCTGATTCATGTGAGAAACTGCAGAAGCTGGTGACTGAGTTTGGTAAAGTGTGTGAAAGAAGAAAGTTAAGAGTGAATGTAAATAAGAGCAAGGTAATTAGGTACAGTAGGGTTGAGGGTTAAGTCAATTGAGAGGTGAGTTTGAATGGAGAAAAACTGGAGGAAGTAAAGTGTTTCAGATATCTGGGAGTGGATCTGGCAGCGGATGGAACCATGGAAGCGGAAGTGGATCATAGGGTGGGGGAGGGGACGAAAATTCTGGGAGCCTTGAAGAATGTTTGGAAGTCGATGACATTATCTCGGAAAGCAAAAATGGGTATGTTTGAAGGAATTGTGGTTCCAACAATGTTGTATGGTTGCGAGGCGTGGGCTATTGATAGAGTTGTGCGCAGGAGGATGGATGTGCTGGAAATGAGATGTTTGAGGACCATGTGTGGTGTGAGGTGGTTTGATTGAGTAAGTAACGTAAGGGTAAGAGAGATGTGTGGAAATAAAAAGAGCTTGGTAGAGAGAGCAGAAGAGGGTGTTTTGAAATGGTTTGGTCACATGGAGAGAATGAGTGAGGAAAGATTGACCAGGAGGATATATGTGTCGGAGGTGGAGGGAACGAGGAGAAGTAGGAGACCAAATTGGAGGTGGAATGATGGAGTGAAAAAGATTTTCTGTGATCGGGGCTGAACATGCAGGAGGGTGAAAGGAGGGCAAGGAATAGAGTGAATTGAATCGATGTGGTATACCGGGGTATACCACGTTAGCAAGGTAGCGTTAAGAACAGAGGACTGAACTTTTGAGGGAACATCCTCACCTGGCCCCCTTCTCTGTTCCTGCTTTTGGAAAATTAAAAAAAACTGAGAGGGAAGGATTTCCGGCCCCCCGCTCCCTTCCCTTTTAGTCGCCTTCTACGACACGCAGGGAATACTTGGGAAGTATTCTTTCTCCCCTATCCCCAGGGGGAAAAAAAAAAATATATATATATATATATATATATATATATATATATATATATATATATATATATATATATATATATATATATATATATATATATATATATATTTTTTTTTTCTTTTTTTTTTTTTGCCGCTGTCTCCCGCGCTTGCGAGGTAGCGCAAGGAAACAGACGAAAGAAATGGCCAAACCCACCCCCATACACATGTATATACATACGTCCACACACGCAAATATACATACCTACACAGCTTTCCATGGTTTACCCCAGACGCTTCACATGCCTTGATTCAATCCACTGACAGCACGTCAATCCCGGTATACCACATCGCTCCAATTCACTCTATTCCTTGCCCTCCTTTCACCCTCCTGCATGTTCAGGCCCCGATCACAAAAAATCCTTTTCACTCCATCTTTCCACCTCCAATTTGGTCTCCCACTTCTCCTCGTTCCATCCACCTCCGACACATATATCCTATTGTTCAATCTTTCCTCAATCATTCTCCCCATGTGCCCAAACCATTTCAAAACACCCTCTTCTGCTCTCTCAACCACGCTCTTTTTATTTCCACATCTCTCTTACCCTTACGTTACTTACTCGATCAAACCACCTCACACCACACATTGTCCTCAAACATATCATTTCCAGCACATCCATCCTCCTGCGCACAACTCTATCCATAGCCCACGCCTCGCAAAAATACAACATTGTTGGAACCACTATTCCTTCAAACATACCCATTTTTGCTTTCCAAGATAATGTTCTCAACTTCCACACATTCTTCATGGCTCCCAGGATTTTCGCCTCTTCCCCCACCCTATGATCCACTTCCGCTTCCATGGTTCCATCCGCTGCCAGATCCACTCCCAGATATCTAAAACACTTTACTTCCTCCAGTTTTTCTCCATTTAAACTTACCTCCCAGTTGACTTGACCCTCAACCCTACTGTACCTAATAACCTTGCTCTTATTCACATTTACTCTTAACTTTCTTCTTTCACACACTTTACCAAACTCAGTCGCCAGCTTCTGCAGTTTCTCACATGAATCAGCCACCAGCGCTGTATATTCAGCGGACAACAACTGACTCACCTCCCAAGCTCTCTCAACCACAACAGACTTCATACTTGCCCCTCTTTCCAAAACTCTTGCATTCAGCTCCCTAACAACCCATCCATAAACAAATTAAAAACCATGGAGACATCACACACCCCTGCCGCAAACCTACATTCACTGAGAACCAATCACTTTCCTCTCTTCCTACACGTACATATGCCTTACATCCTCGATAAAACCTTTTCACTCCTTCTAACAACTTGCCTCCCACACCATATATTCTTAATACCTTCCACAGAGCATCTCTATCAGCTCTATCATATGCCTTCTCCAGATCCATAAATGCTACATACAAATCCATTTGCTTTTCTAAGTATTTCTCACATACGTTCTTCAAAGCAAACACCTGATCCACAAATCCTCTACCACTTCTGAAACCACACTGCTCTTCCCCAATCTGATGCTCTGTACATGCCTTCACCCTCAATCAATACCCTTCCATATAATTTACCAGGAATACTCAACAAACTTATACCTCTGTAATTTGAGCACTCACTCTTATCCCCTTTGCCTTTGTACAATGGTCCTATGCACGCATTCCGCCAATCCTCAGGCACCTCACCATGAGTCATACATACATTAAATAACCTTACCAACCAGTCAATAATACAGTCACCCCCTTTTATAATACATTCCACTGCAATACCATCCAAACCTGCTGCCTTGACGGCTTTCATCTTCCGCAAAGCTTTTACTACCTCTTCTCTGTTTACCAAGTCATTTTTCCTAACCCTCTCACTTTGCACACCACCTCGACGAAAACACCCTATATCTGCCACTCTATCATCAAACACATCCAACAAACTTACAAAATACTCACTCCATCTCCTTCTCACATCACCACTACTTGTTATTACCTCCCCATTTGCGCCCTTCACTGAAGTTCCCATTTGCTTCCTTGTCTTACGCACTTTATTTACCTCCTTCCAGAACATCTTTTTATTCTCCCTAAAATTTAATGATACTCTCTCACCCCAACTCTCGTTTGCCGTCTTTTTCACCTCTTCCACCTTTCTCTTGACCTCCTGTCTCTTTTATACATTTCCCACTCAATTACATATTTTCCCTAAAAATCGTCCAAATGCCTCTCTCTTCTCTTTCACTAACAATCTTACTTCTTCATCCCACCACTCACTACCCTTTCTAATCAACCCACCTCCCACTCTTCTCATGCCACAAGCATCTTTTGCGCAATCCATCACTGATTCCCTAAATACATCCCATTCCTCCCCCACTCCCCTTACTTCCATTGTTCTCACCTTTTTCCATTCTGTACTCAGTCTCTCCTGGTACTTCCTCACACAAGTCTCCTTCCCAAGCTCACTTACTCTCACCACCCTCTTCACCCCAACATTCACTCTTCTTTTCTGAAAACCCATACAAATCTTCACCTTAGCCTCCACAAGATAATGATCAGACATCCCTCCAGTTGCACCTCTCAGCACATTAACATCCAAAAGTCTCTCTTTCGGCGCCTGTCAATTAACACGTAATCCAATAACGCTCTCTGGCCATCTCTCCTACTTACATAAGTATACTTATGTATATCTCGCTTTCTAAACCAGGTATTCCCAATCACCAGTCCTTTTTCAGCACATAAATCTACAAGCTCTTCACCATTTCCATTTACAACACTGAACACCCCATGTATACCAATTATTCCCTCAACTGCCACATTATTCACCTTTGCATTCAAATCACCCATCACTATAACCCGGTCTCGTGCATCAAAACCACTAACACACTCATTCAGCTGCTCCCAAAACACTTGCCTCTCATGATCTTTCTTCTCATGCCCAGGTGCATATCCACCAAAAATCACCCATCTATCTCCATCAACTTTCAATTTTACCCATATTAATCGAGAATTTACTTTCTTCCATTCTATCACATACTCCCACAACTCCTGTTTCAGGAGTACTGCTACTCCTTCCCTTGCTCTTGTCCTCTCACTAATCCCTGACTTTACTCCCAAGAAATTCCCAAACCACTCTAACCCTTTACCCTTGAGCTTCGTTTCACTCAGAGCCAAAACCTCCAGGTTCCTTTCCTCAAACATACTATCTCTCTTTTTTTCACATCTTGGTTACATCCACACACATTTAGACACCCCAGTCTGAGCCTTCGAGGAGGATGAGCACTCTCCGCCTGACTCCTTTTTCTGTCCCCATTTTAGATAGTAAAAAAAAAATACAAGGAGGGGAGGATTTCTGGCTCCCCGCTCCCGTCCCCTCTAGTCGCCTTCTACGACACGCGAAGAATGCGTGGGAAGTATTCTTTCACCCCTATCCCCAGGGATAATATATATATATATATATATATATATATATATATATTTTTTTTTCTTTTGCTTTGTCGCTGTCTCCCACGTTTGCGAGGTAGCGCAAGGAAACAGACGAAAGAAATGGCCCAACCCACCCCCATACACATGTATATACATACGTCCACACACGCAAATATATATACCTATACAGCTTTCCATGGTTTACCCCAGACGCTTCACAAGCCCTGATTCAATCCACTGACAGCACGTCAACCCCGGTATACCACATCGATCCAATTCACTCTATTCTTTGCCCTCCTTTCACCCTCCTGTATGTTCAGGCCCCGATCACACAAAATCTTTTTCACTCCATCTTTCCACCTCCAATTTGGTCTCCCACTTCTCCTAGTTCCCTCCACCTCCGACACATATATCCTCTTGGTCAATCTTTCCTCACTCATTCTCTCCATGTGCCCAAACCATTTCAAAACACCCTCTTCTGCTCTCCCAACCACGCTCTTTTTATTTCCACACATCTCTCTTACCCTTACGTTACTTACTCGATCAAACCACCTCACACCACACATTGTCCTCAAACATCTCATTTCCAGCACATCCACCTTCCTGCGCACAACTCTATCCATAGCCCACACCTCGCAACCATACAACATTGTTGGAACCACTATTCCTTCAAACATACCCATCTTTGCTTTCCGAGATAATGTTCTCGACTTCTACACATTCTTCAAGGCTCCCAGGATTTTCGCCCCCTCCCCCACCCTATGATCCACTTCCGCTTCCACGGTTCCATCCGCTATCAGATCCACTCCCAGATATCGAAAACACTTTACTTCCTCCATTTTTTCTCCATTCAAGCTTACCTCCCAATTGACTTGACCCTCAACCCTACTGTACCTAATAACCTTGCTCTTATTCACATTTACTCTTAACTTTCTTCTTTCACACACTTTACCAAACTCAGTCACCAGCTTCTGCAGTTTCTCACATGAATCAGCCACCAGCGCTGTATCATCAGCGAACAACAACTGACTCACCTTCCAAGCTCTTTCATCCCCAACAGACTTCATACTTGCCCCTCTTTCCAAAACTCTTGCATTCACCTCCCTAACAACCCCATCCATAAACAAATTAAACAACCATGGAGACATCACACACCCCTGCCGCAAACCTACATTCACTGAGAACCAATCACTTTCCTCTCTTCCTACACGTACACATGCCTTACAACCTCGATAAAAACTTTTCATTGCTTCTAACAACTTGCCTCCCACACCATATATTCTTAATACCTTCCACAGAGCATCTCTATCAACCCTATCATATGCCTTCTCCAGATCCATAAATGCTACATACAAATCCATTTGCTTTTCTAAGTATTTCTCACATACATTCTTCAAAGCAAACAACTGATCCACACATCCTCTACCACTTCTGAAACCACACTGCTCTTCCCCAATCTGATGCTCTGTACATGCCTTCACCCTCTCAATCAATACCCTCCCATATAATTTACCGGGAATACTCAACAAACTTATACCTCTGTAATTTGAGCACTCACTCTTATCCCCTTTGCATTTGTACAATGGTCCTATGCACGCACTCCGCCAATCCTCAGTCACCTCACCATGAGTCATACATACATTAAATAACCTTACCAACCAGTCAATAATGCAGTCACCCCCTTTTTTAATAAATTCCACTGCAATACCATCCAAACCTGCTGCCTTGCCGGCTTTCATCTTCCGCAAAGTTTTTACTACCTCTTATCTGTTTACCAAATCATTTTCCCTAACCCTCTCACTTTGTACACCACCTCGACCAAAACACCCTATATCTGCCACTCTATCATCAAACACATTCAACAAACCTTCAAAATATTCACTCCATCTCTTTCTCACATCACCACTACTTGTTATCACCTCCCCATTTGCGCCCTTCACTGAAGTATATATATATATATATATATATATATATATATATATATATATATATATATATATATATATATATATATATATATATATATTTATATATATATATATATTCATTTCAAGCTAGAAGTTTCAGTTTTCTGAATTGTTTCTTACATTTTTCATATGTATATATATATGTGTGTGTGTGTGTGTATATGTGCGTACGTATGTGTGTGTGTGTGTATGTGTATATGTATATATATATGTATATTATCCCTGGGGATAGGGGTGAAAGAATACTTCCCACGTATTCCTCGCGTGTCGTAGAAAGCGACTAGAGGGGACGGGAGCGTGGGGCCAGAAATCCTCCCCTCCATGTCTTAACTTTCTAAAATGGGAAACAGAAGAAGGAGTCACGCGGGGAGTGCTCCTCCTCCTCGAAGGCTCAGAGTGGGGTGCCTAAATGTGTGTGGATGTAACCAAGATGTGAAAAAAGGAGAGATAGGTAGTATGTTTGAGGAAAGGAACCTGGATGTTTTGGCTCTGAGTGAAACGAAGCTCAAGGGTAAAGGGGAAGAGTGGTTTGGGAATGTCTGGGGAGTAAAGTCAGGGGTTAGTGAGAGGACAAGAGCAAGGGAAGGAGTAGCAATACTCCTGAAACAGGAGTTGTGGGAGTATGTGATAGAGTGTAAGAAAGTAAATTCTCGATTAATATGGGTAAAACTGAAAGTTGATGGAGAGAGGTGGGTGATTATTGGTGCATATGCACCTGGGCATGAGAAGAAAGATCAAGAGAGGCAAGTGTTTTGGGAGCAGCTGAATGAATGTGTTAGTGGTTTTGATGCACGAGACCGGGTTATAGTGATGGGTGATTTGAATGCAAAGGTGAATAATGTGGCAGTTGAGGGAATAATTGGTATACATGGGGTGTTCAGTGTTGTAAATGGAAATGGTGAAGAGCTTGTAGATTTATGTGCTGAAAAAGGACTGATGATTGGGAATACCTGGTTTAAAAAGCGAGATATACATAAGTATACTTATGTAAGTAGGAGAGATGGCCAGAGAGCGTTATTGGGTTACGTGTTAATTGACAGGCGTGCGAAAGAGAGACTTTTGGATGTTAATGTGCTGAGAGGTGCAACTGGAGGGATGTCTGATCATTATCTTGTGGAGGCTAAGGTGAAGATTTGTATGGGTTTTCAGAAAAGAAGAGTGAATGTTGGGGTGAAGAGGGTGGTGAGAGTAAGTGAGCTTGAGAAGGAGACCTGTGTGAGGAAGTACCAGGAGAGACTGAGTACAGAATGGAAAAAGGTGAGAACAATGGAAGCAAGGGGAGTGGGGGAGGAATGGGATGTATTTAGGGAATCAGTGATGGATTGCGCAAAAGATGCTTGTGGCATGAGAAGAGTGGGAGGTGGGTTGATTAGAAAGGGTAGTGAGTGGTGGGATGAAGAAGTAAGAGTATTAGTGAAAGAGAAGAGAGAGGCATTTGGACAATTTTTGCAGGGAAAAAATGCAATTGAGTGGGAGATGTATAAAAGAAAGAGACAGGAGGTCAATAGAAAGGTGCAAGAGGTGAAAAAAAGGATAAATGAGAGTTGGGGTGAGAGAGTATCATTAAATTTTAGGGAGAATAAAAAGATGTTCTGGAAGGAGGTAAATAAAGTGCGTAAGACAAGGGAGCAAATGGGAACTTCAGTGAAGGGCGCAAATGGGGAGGTGATAACAAGTAGTGGTGATGTGAGAAGGAGATGGAGTGAGTATTTTGAAGGTTTGTTGAATGTGTTTGATGATAGAGTGGCAGATATAGGGTGTTTTGGTCGAGGTGGTGTGCAAAGTGAGAGGGTTATGGAAAATGATTTGGTAAACAGAGAAGAGGTAGTGAAAGCTTTGCGGAAGATGAAAGCCGGCAAGGCAGCTGGTTTGGATGGTATTGCAGTGGAATTTATTAAAAAAGGGGGTGACTGTATTGTTGACTGGTTGGTAAGGTTATTTAATGTATGAATGACTCATGGTGAGGTGCCTGAGGATTGGCGGAATGCGTGCATAGTGCCATTGTACAAAGGCAAAGGGGATAAGAGTGAGTGCTCAAATTACAGTGGTATAAGTTTGTTGAGTATTCCTGGTAAATTATATGGGAGGGTATTGATTGAGAGGGTGAAGGCATGTACAGAGCATCAGATTGGGGAAGAGCAGTGTGGTTTCAGAAGTGGTAGAGGATGTGTGGATCAGGTGTTTGCTTTGAAGAATGTATGTGAGAAATACTTAGAAAAGCAAATGGATTTGTATGTAGCATTTATGGATCTGGAGAAGGCATATGATAGAGTTGATAGAGATGCTCTGTGGAAGGTATTAAGAATATATGGTGTGGGAGGAAAGTTGTTAGAAGCAGTGAAAAGTTTTTATCGAGGATGTAAGGCATGTGTACGTGTAGGAAGAGAGGAAAGTGATTGGTTCTCAGTGAATGTAGGTTTGCGGCAGGGGTGTGTGATGTCTCCATGGTTGTTTAATTTGTTTATGGATGGGGTTGTTAGGGAGGTGAATGCAAGAGTTTTGGAAAGAGGGGCAAGTATGAAGTCTGTTGGGGATGAGAGAGCTTGGGAAGTGAGTCAGTTGTTGTTCGCTGATGATACAGCGCTGGTGGCTGATTCATGTGAGAAACTGCAGAAGCTGGTGACTGAGTTTGGTAAAGTGTGTGGAAGAAGAAAGTTAAGAGTAAATGTGAATAAGAGCAAGGTTATTAGGTACAGTAGGGTTGAGGGTCAAGTCAATTGGGAGGTGAGTTTGAATGGAGAAAAACTGGAGGAAGTGAAGTGTTTTAGATATCTGGGAGTGGATCTGGCAGCGGATGGAACCATGGAAGCGGAAGTGGATCATAGGGTGGGGGAGGGGGCGAAAATTCTGGGTGCCTTGAGGAATGTGTGGAAGTCGAGAACATTATCTCGGAAAGCAAAAATGGGTATGTTTGAAGGAATAGTGGTTCCAACAATGTTGTATGGTTGAGAGGCGTGGGCTATGGATAGAGTTGTGCGCAGGAGGATGGATGTGCTGGAAATGAGATGTTTGAGGACAATGTGTGGTGTGAGGTGGTTTGATCGAGTGAGTAACGTAAGGGTAAGAGAGATGTGTGGAAATAAAAAGAGCGTGGTTGAGAGAGCAGAAGAGGGTGTTTTGAAGTGGTTTGGGCACATGGAGAGGATGAGTGAGGAAAGATTGACCAAGAGGATATATGTGTCGGAGGTGGAGGGAACGAGGAGAAGAGGGAGACCAAATTGGAGGTGGAAAGATGGAGTGAAAAAGATTTTGTGTGATCGGGGCCTGAACATGCAGGAGGGTGAAAGGAGGGCAAGGAATAGAGTGAATTGGAGCGATGTGGTATACCGGGGTTGACGTGCTGTCAGTGGATTGAATCAAGGCATGTGAAGCGTCTGGGGTAAACCATGGAAAGCTGTGTAGGTATGTATATTTGCGTGTGTGGACGTATGTATATACATGTGTATGGGGGGGGGGGGTTGGGCCATTTCTTTCGTCTGTTTCCTTGCGCTACCTCGCAAACGCGGGAGACAGCGACAAAGTATAAAAGAAAAAAAAAAAAATATATATATATATATATATATATATATATATATATATATATATATATATATATATATATATATATATATATATATTCCATGTGTGGCGAGGTGGCGGTGGGAATGAATAACGGCAGACAGTGTAAATTGTGTGCATGGGTATATATGTATGTGTCTGTGTTTGTATATATATGTGTACATTGAGATGTATAGGTATGTATATTTGCGTGTGTGGACGTGTATGTATATACATGTGTATGGGGGTGGGTTGGGACATTTCTTTCGTCTGTTTCCTTGCAATACCTCGCAAACGCGGGAGCCAGCGACAAAGCAAAATAAATAAATAAATAAAATTTATATATACAGTGTGTATATATATTCATTCATTTATTGATTTATTCCTGAGGTATTTTGTAGTTTTCTTCTAAATCATATTAGTATCGTAATTAAGGTACTTAAGGAATGATCGGTATCGAGGTTTCTCATAGGAAGGTGATCTTGATATATTCGCCTATTATTAGGTGTGCGAGGGACACCTGTGGGCTGGGGAATGACGAATGGCCAGGAAATTACCAAGTGATTGTGATGGAGGAGCTCTGGGTGGGGAGTGACGTATGGGTGAATAGTTGGGGAGCGTGGTAAGGAGGGGAGAATGATGAGCACTTCGATTGACCTATGGTAGACAGTCTTAAGAAATGTTGAAATGGGTATGCTAGCGGCTTGTGGGAGGACAGAATGTGGTAGGGAAAATACAATGACAAGGAAAATGGGTAAAACTTTGGTGAGGGAGAATCATAGTAGTGAGCGGCTGGGAAGCTTTTGCGAAACCTTTATTGTGTGAGTCAGAAAACGAGATATACTTGGCAAGTGTGTTGGTTGTGTATGACGTGATGGTTATGTGCGATGGTTACTCTCGTTGATGAATTTGGCAACTTTCTACGGTGGATAACTGTGTAAGTGTAGTGGTTAGACGCGGTGGTAGAATGTGTTAGGGCAGCCTACCAAGATGTGTAACGATTCAATGTGGAAGGGGAGTGCAGTGACCAGTGTATTAAGTGTATGCAATGATAAAATGTGGTTGGAGTGATGTGTGGATGGAGCCGTCGAACTTTTGGAGAGATTTTGGTGAGAAGTTCGAAAAGCAGTAATCCCGCTTGCGTTGTGACTTGTCAGTGTGGATGGCTGCTGGTATATTAGCTGAAATTGCCAGAGACCCTTATATATTTAGTTTAGTAAGGGATTGTGGTGGGTTAGTGTAAAGGTTGAGTGCAAAGGCTGATTGTGACTGGATAAGCGAGTTGAGAATAGTGTGGACTGTGGTGGGAGTATAGAGAGATTGGGTGAGGATTTGGTGAAAGTTAAAGTGATGGAATATTGTGATAAATTCTACAGAAAGAGATTAGAAAACGAGCTAGTTAAGTATGATTACCATGATCAATGGATGGATGCTGTGATGGAGCTTACATAGTGCAGGATAAACGTGGCAAGTGATTTTATTTGCTGACTTAGGTGGATCAGTATTTGATGGATTAGTGTGGATGGGAAGTGTGGTGGAGGAGCGTCGTGAAAAGTGTAGAGGAGGAGTGAATTGGTTGAGTGCTCTGGTTTATAGGGGATGAATTTAGTGGTTAGTTGTTATGGTTGAATATGGTGAAATGATGTGATGAGGGTGTGAGGGAGGTGAGGGAGTTTTGGTCGTTAAGACTGTTTTTTTGTAAGTAAGGTGTTGTGGCTGAGTAGGATGGGGAAGGTTGATGAATAAACGTTGTAGTTGAGTGTGCTTAGGAATGAGATAGAGTAATGGATGAGTATGGTGAAGGAGTGTGTTGATATGCTGTAGTAATGGATTAGTATGGTGAAGGAGTTTGGTGGTTTGCTGTAGATTGGAGAGTGTGGTGATTATGTGCCGTAGAGGAATATTTATCTATATTCTCTAACTGTGATGGTAGCCTGTGATAGTTGATTAAGGTAGGCGAGTGAGGTGGTTGATTGTAGTAAGTGTGGAGTAATGCTAGAGACTACATCAGAGAAATGTATATAGGAGATGACAGTGGTAGAAGAATTTGATGAGGGAATGCATCAGTTGAATGTGGTAGAGAAATTGAGGGCGGAAGGGGACTATAGATTCTGGTTGTGGTTATGGAGTGTATTGTATGAGTGTGGTGCGAGAACATGCTCGAAAATTGAGATAAAATGTTTAGTGGCTGAAGGAAGTGTAGCTGAGTCTAGTGATTAGCATAGCGGTTGAAAGTGGTGAGTAAGGTAGTGGTTGAGTTTGATGAGTAGTTTGGTGGTTCAGTCTGGAGATGAATCTTATTTACCAGCGTAGAGAAAAAGCGTTGTCATAAGGCAGGAAAGTCTATAGACAGTAAATTTACTGCTGTTATCTTCAACACTCCCGAATGCAGGACTCAGCCAATGTTTCATAGATACTAATAAAAAACTAAAGAGCCTTTGTTTATTTCACTTCCATTACCCGTCACTCTCTCCTTAAACTGAACACCAAGCAGCAAGAGATGAAACACGGGTAACATTAGCTGGCTGTACTGGGAGACGCAAGCCATCTATCTGAAAATGTCCTAAATGTGGACTACTTTACGACTAGGATGCCTGAATTGCGTCGCTCAAATAAATGTGTATATCGGTTTGGGGATTATATTCTTATGCTTAAAACTCATCATTGAGGTATTAATGCAAAACCTTAGGCATCAAGGTCCAATGGAATGATACTGTAATCAGCCGTCTTTGGTGGATCTCAGAGGAAGTCCCATGAACTGAAGTTGTCGTGGAGTCTGACAGGTCCCACACAGGGTATGGTCCAGCCCAGCTGACAATAACAGAGATCTCATATTTCACTGGAGGATGAGCAAAGGTTCTCTCACATGCGAACTAAAGAAGTGACTTCAGGGAAAGACACGAAAACTGTCCAGCAGTTGGGGGAAACTTGGATCAAGTTTAGCAGAAAGGCAACGCGTCTTTAAACCGGAAAAAAGAAGAGAGCTGACGGAAACGGACTTAAAGATGTTTCGCTAGCTGATAGAATAATTCAAATACCCTTCCTAACAAGAGTAAAGGGGTTAACAACATAGGAAATGAGGATCCTTAAATTGGTGACAGACACCAGAATCTCTGGTTGGCATACCTCTGTCACAGTAAATCTCCTAACAGGACTCTGGAGAGCTGACAGCACAAGAGAGCAGGAGCTATAAGCAGCTGACCTAGTCTCTGGGTTAAACAGCAGCTGACGACTGGTTGGACGTCGGGAACTTACCCAAGCGCTACAGAAAGGAACCAGGGACTCGTTATGGCTAGATCTTGAATGGAACCTCTAAAGAATCTGAGTTTGAAAGTCTTAAGAAAAATGCCTTTTGTATAGAAGAGAGAGAGAAAAAAAAAGGAGATACACTGAGGAGGAAAAATGTGGCGAGAAGGGAATTCTATTGAGAGAAAAAGTGCCGGGACTCAGCCCAGCCTGCTCGGGTTGTTGAACATTTGAATTAGATTGCAAAGTAGTGAAGGAAAGTTAGAGACTGTTCCAGGGGAGAAACTTTTTGGATTGTGCACTAGAACTATATTTGAAAATTAAAAGATATGGTAGATAACAGGCAAAGCAAACAGTAAATAAAGGATATACTTTTTTGGATGAAAATGTGTGAAAAAAGTGGGTTTTTTTTATCGTATGTAGGAAACAAAAACGTTGCGATGGTTCAAATCGTGTACAACAATGCATTTGGTAAAAACTGGTGATTGAAAGGTGAATATCTAAAAATATTTGTTCACCGTTGGACAAAGAACTGGACGGCAGGACAGATTTTCATTTTCACCTTAGATAGAAATAGGGGAGGAGAATGACTTAGAAAAAGACACCAAGTGGGAACGAGAATTCGGTAATGATCTGTGGCACATGGATCATTAGTTCTAATGAAAAGACTTGAATGTCTTCGGCTTAGCTCCTGCACATGTTCGCTGTTGTAACTCACATAGCCATTACGCTTATACATTCACGGGAGAGAGGCTGTGTGTTGATGGAGGACTTAACATGTAACGTTATCGTACCAACTGAGGCGGCGTCACACTAAACCTTTTTGTGTTAATCATCAGACTTGTCGTCAGTATTTTTCGTGAACTTGTTTCATTGTCGCTGACCATCAGGCAATACGAAATGATGCCTCTTGATCCCGAAAGTTTTCATCAAGATGAATGAAATTTTTCACTTATTAGATAAGATATATGATGGTTCAGTTAATCAACAGTATATCTGTAATAGGTTTCTATCAAATATTCTCTAAAATAATCCAATCCAAATTGCTGTATTATTCTAACCTTGGTAATGATAGACACATCTCATTCGTTTTGTTTCATTTATACCACTTGGGTTCTTCTGCGCGCCAGATACAATTGCGCCGATCTGATGAATAACTTAATAGATATGCAAGGTCCCATCGTTGTTTATAGGACCTTAGATATACTATGTAAACAAGAAAATCAATGAAGAGGAAGATGTACAGTGCAATATCGCTGGTGCTCAGAGAATTCTCTGACCTATCCCATCTTGCGTTTGTGATAAATACTTTCAGTTTCTCATCGCAGCAACCATGAGCGCACGCAAATACGATTTTCGGCGAGCTTGGGCTTTCTACACCGCTTAATAGGCAAGAAATAAAGGCAGCAACGGCTTTCTAGACATTCACCGCCATCTCGCTTGTTTATGTTGACGAAAACGAAATAACTGGCTCGTTGGTTCTCCTGGAGTATGTGACAGAGCACGCTGCAAACAAACAAACAAACAAACAAAACAACGAGACGAAAATCAGGAAATCATGCAAAATACTGAGGCAAGAAATGCTAGTGTGACGCAGCCTTTAGTATTAAAGAACTCCCTATGTGATAAAGGCTCCAGTCACACTCCTCAATGATGCAAGGTCTTGAATGAAAGAGTAACCAAAAGATTGAGGATGAACGTAGAAAGAATAGAAATCTTGACTTAAAAAAGGAGCAGGTTTTAGTTGCTCGGGAAATAAGTTCCCATAGCTTAGCAGAAGATAGAAGAAACAGATAGTTAATGGCTTTGTTGTAATGATAACAGTTTTTGACAAGTGGGTTGGAGCATTTGGTACATAGAGAAGTAGAGATGCAATACTTCCTTTTAGATAAGCACTACTAGAAATAGCCGCATAGCAAGTTATATACATTTTGAGAGAGCCATTATAGTCTCCTGTAAGTATATCATCACTAAGGTGATGGAAGCTGGGATTTGAGCAGAGGTTAAGGGATGAAGTGTATATACAGGTGGATCGTTTTGGTGTCGAAGGAGATCGAGCGTAAACTGGAATTTGTTGATAATGGTCTGAATGCTCCTTTGTTGTTTCGGTAACAACTACGGGAAAGAGAACCACAGCCGTGTGCTTTTACAGGTTACTCTATATCGTCAGCTTACTGAAGAGTCATTAGTTAATTTGTGATGCTCAAGGCCTCAAGATATCTTCGTTGAAAAGAATAGATAGAACTGAGCACAGGTAGTATTTGATGATTATTTGACACAATTCTTCTATATGATTGCCATTTATATGCCAGACTGTTACAACGTAATCTCTACAAAGTAACGGAAAGATTCCCACCCAATTACTGTACTTAGATGATCGTGTCACACTCTGTCAAAGTCATACTCGAGATAATTTCTGATTAACACCGTCGTCTATCTCGCAGATCAATTACCATGAATACGATCATTTATAAGATTAAGGGCTGCCTCCAGTGAGCTATGTTGTCTAGAGTGAAGGTGTGCGTCTTCAGTGTCGCCATGATGGGTGAAAGTTATGTGAGTTTTGGCCTTCAGTGTCTTACTCAGTTCCAGATAGGTTTACAATACTATAGATTTTAAGGATTTGGTACTGTTTGTTGTTATCATGACGGGGATAGATTTGAGAGGAGTAGGAGACAGGTGTTCGCTAGTGACGCACTTTAATAGTGACTGACGGCTGTAACTAGGGATCTTGGAAAATACTGCGGTCGTTCAAGGCAGAACCAAGTGCTTGGTACACTTTCCGAGGAGTACTTCCGGGCAACGAATTCACTTACGTTGTTTAATTCCATTAGTGTTGGGAACCTAGTCAGAAAAGGAGTAGTCCAAAGATCGAATCTTGCGGACTCAGTCGAATCCAGGAGTGCACAAGGGATGTAGGCGATGTGGTCAGATATCATTCGGAGAAATGATATCTGAGAAATGATCAGTTTTTGACCCACTAGTCAAAAACTGATATCATTACAACGAAGCCATTAACTATCTGTTTCTTCCATCTTCTGCTATAGCCTCTTTGATTCTAGACTTACTTACCAATCAGCATTCAGGTATGTGACGAGAATTATGTGAAGTACCTTTTGATATGTATATCTGTTGCCACAGTACCCGTGGGCAAAGGACTCATTACATCTTGCTGGTCTTTACCATCAACATTTAACGTTGTTTATGACCAACACTTAACCTTAGGATATAATCGTGAAGGATGGTTAAGAACCATTTTCGCTGGTAGAGTCTAAGTAACTTCTTTTAAACTAATGCTATTCATAATACCTTTCAAGAAGCCTGTAGTTTGAGCAGAGGAAATAAAGCTTACTGAAGGGTGTTGCAGGGTTTGTGGAATGTTTTGTTTGCTGTGTAGATTTATTGATATAGTTCTGTTATTTTTCTTCATTTTTTTTCACGCTGTTATTATGCATGAAGACATAATTCTAATGCTGCCTGAGTGCATGTAAGCTAGCCTGTTTATTCAATGTTGCTTTCATTAGGACTGGAATTTGTAAGATATGTGATAGAAGCCAGAGAATAAGTCAGAATAGCTGATCATGAGAGTGAGTCGAGAGAAAGGTTTGGCAATGGAGGTCGTGAGAGAGATGATACTGAGGTAGGACCCTGACATATTGTAACACTAGTTTGTTTTGTCTTCGTTGAATAACCATCAATGGAAATGACAGTTCACGATGTCTTGCTGTTCCTGAGCACACCGTAGTTGCTTTGAGTGTTAAGAAGAATGATTTTGTGTCTGATAACACAAGACCTTCCATGATTATAACTGATAAAGTTTTGTGGTGGTAACGTAAGGAAAGGTTGGAGATAATGGAAACATTTTTCGTCGTATCACAAAGGAAGTGTTTACAGTACTACTGAGTATTGATGAATTTATGTTCATTAGTACCTGGAACGAGAAGAACGACACTCCTTCCTTCCACGTTGTTATGATATCTAGATGTATACCAGAAGAATATCATATTGTATGAATCTGTAATACCGTCAGTAACGCTTAATCAGCCACTGTCAGGTCTCCCAGTTTAGTTTAGAAATGTCTTAATCCAACTGGAAAAGTTATTTTAGGAAGAAATTCGTGTCGTGGATATATCTGGATAGGTCAAGCTCGTCACTATTTGAGAAATCAAAAGCTTTAGTGAAACTGGGACCAAACGCATACAGATGAGAGGTCGATGTCAGCTGGAGGTGAGGCGCCTGGGGAATTTTGATGTATTTTGTCCATTCTGTACCTGAACCAAGGTTTGGCTGTTTACTTTTGTTTCCTACGCAGGAAAATCTTGAACAATGTGAGAATTTGTCTGTAAACGTCAAGATCAGTTTGTAAAAAAGAAGATTTTTGAAAGAACTGGCGAAGAAGATGGGTACTGAGATCAGGAGTGATGTTGAAAGATGTTCAGAGGTAAGATGAGAATGTTTTTGTTTTGAGCTGGTAGTACCAGCTCGGTCAGGGTGGAGCCCCTACAAAATCTGACCATAAAGAAAAAAAAAAATTACAGGAACAAGAAAGAGTGAGTGCCTTGTGTACATATTGATGTTACCAAACCTCAGGAGACTGCCCACCAGCTGGGACGCTGGGACGTAGGGATACATAAGGACTGCACACTTTTTCTCAATATTTTGAAATGGTTTGATTCTCTTCAACATTTGAGGAAAAACCATATATAGCATCTGTATTCTGGTGGCTGAAAGAAAATTGAAGGTTTAATAACTCAATCAGTTCCTGAACTCCTGGTGTGTACAGACCCATCGCTTCCTGCCCTGTGATTTTGCTACTGATATCAGCCAAGTGGGTTTCTCACTTTGCACAGTATGCAATGATGAAATCTGGTCAAGTTCTTCGCTAAGTTATGTTTGTAAAGAACATGCACACAAACTTTTGAATATTATCACAAAACAAAAGATTAAATGGGAAAGAGTATATCCATATATATATATATATATATATATATATATATATATATATATATATATATATATATATATATATATCCTGTGGTTTCAGAAGTGGTAGAGGATGTGTGGATCAGGTGTTTGCTTTGAAGAATGTTTGTGAGAAATACTTAGAAAAGCAAAGGGATTTGTATGTAGCATTTATGGATCTGGAAAAGGCATATGATGGAATTGATAGAGATGCTCTGTGGAAGGTATTAAGAATATATGGTGTGGGAGGCAAGTTGTTAGAAGCAGTGTAAAGTTTTAATCGAGGATGTAAGGCATGTGTACGTGTAGGAAGAGAGGAAAGTGATTGGTTCTCAGTGAATGTAGGTTTGCGGCAGGGGTGTGTGATGTCTCCATGGTTATTCAATTTGTTTATGGATGAGGTTGTTAGGGAGGTGAATCCAAGAGTTTTGGAAAGAGGGGCAATGGATGAGAGAGCTTAGGAAGTGAGTCAGTTGTTGTTCGCTTTTGATACAGCGCTGGTGGCTGATTCATGTGAGAAACTGCAGAAGCTGGTGACTGAGTTTGGTAAAGTGTGTGAAAGAAGAAAGTTGAGAGTAAATGTGAGTAAGAGCAAGATCATTAGGCACAGTAGGGTTGAGGGTCAAGTCAGTTGGGAGGTAAGTTTGAATGGAGAAAAACTGGAGGAAGTAAGTGTTTTAGATATCTGGGAGTGGATTTGGCAGCGGATGGAACCATGGAAGCGGAAGTGAATCAAAGGGTCGGGGAGATGGCGAAAATTCTGGGAGCCTTGAAGAATGTGTGGAAGTCGAGAACATTATATCGGAAAGCAAAAATGGGTATGTTTGAAGGAATAGTGGTTCCAACAATGTTGTATGGTTGCGAGGCGTGGGCTATAGATAGAGTTGTGCGCAGGAGGGTGGATGTGCTGGAAATGAGATGTTTGAGGACAATATGTGGTGTGAGGTGGTTTGATCGAGTAAGTAATAATAGGGTAAGAGAGATGTGTTGTAATAAAGAGAGTGTGGTTGAGAGAGCAGAAGAGGGTGTTTTGAAATGGTTTTGTCACATGGAGAGAATGAATGAGGAAAGATTGACCAAGAGGATATATGTGTCAGAGGTGGAGGGAACGAGGAGAAGTGGGACACCAAATTGGAGGTGGAAAGATGGAGTGAAAAAGATTTTGTGTGATCGGGGCCTGAACATGCAGGAGGGTGAAAGGCGTGCAAGGAATAGAGTGAATTGGAACGATGTGGTATCCCGGGGTCGACGTGCTGTCAATGAATTGAACCAAGGCATATGGAGCGTCTGGGGTAAACCATGGAAAGTTGTGTAGGGCCTGGATGTAGAAAGGGAGCTGTGGTTTCGGTGCATTATTACATGACAGCTGTAACGAATGGGGCCTTTGTTGTCTTTTCCTAGCGCTATCTGGCTCACATGAGGGGGTAGGGGGTTGTTATTCCATGTGTGATGGGGTCGCTATGGGAATGAATAAAGGCAGACAGTATGTATTATGCACATGTGCATATGTGTATATGTCTGTGTGTGTATATATATGTATACGTTGAGATGTATAGGTAAGTATATTTGCGTGCGTGGACGTGTATGTATATACATGTGTATGTGGGTGGGTTTGGCCATTCTTTCGTCTGTTTCCTTGCGCTACCTGGCTAACGCGGGAGACAGCGACAAAGCAAAATAAATGAAGTATATATATATATATATATATATATATATATATATATATATATATATATATATATATATATATATATATATATATATATTTTATTATTATTATTATACTTTGTCGCTGTCTCCCGCGTTTGCGAGGTAGCGCAAGGAAACAGACGAAAGAAATGGCCCAACCCCCCCCATACACATGTATATACATACGTCCACACACGCAAATATACATACCTACACAGCCTTCCACGGTTTACCCCAGACGCTTCACATGCCCTGCTTCAATCCACTGACAGCACGTCAACCCCGGTATACCACATCGCTCCAACTCACTCCATTCCTTGCCCTCCTTTCACCCTCCTGCATGTTCAGGCCCCGATCACACAAAATCTTTTTCACTCCATCTTTCCACCTCCAATTTGGTCTCCCTCTTCTCCTCGTTCCCTCCACCTCCGACACATATATCCTCTTGGTCAATCATTCCTCACTCATCCTCTCCATGTGCCCAAACCACTTCAAAACACTCTCTTCTGCTCTCTCAACCACGCTCTTTTTATTTCCACACATCTCTCTCACCCTTACGTTACTCACCCGATCAAACCACCTCACACCACACATTGTCCTCAAACATCTCATTTCCAGCACATCCATCCTCCTGCGCACAACTCTATCCATAGCCCACGCCTCGTAACCATACAACATTGTTGGAACCACTATTCCTTCAAACATACCCATTTTTGCTTTCCGAGATAATGTTCTCGACTTCCACACATTCTTCAAGGCCCCCAGGATTTTCGCCCCCTCCCCCACCCTATGATCCACTTCCGCTTCCATGGTTCCATCCGCTGCCAGATCCACTCCCAGATATCTAAAACACTTCACTTCCTCCAGTTTTTCTCCATTCAAACTCACCTCCCAATTGACTTGACCCTCAACCCTACTGTACCTAATAACCTTGCTCTTATTCACATTTACTCTTTTTTGCTTTGTCGCTGTCTCCCGCGTTTGCGAGGTAGCGCAAGGAAACAGACGAAAGAAATGGCCCAACCCACCCCCATACACATGTATATACATACGTTCACACACCCAAAAATATACATACCTACACAGCTTTCCATGGTTTACCCCAGACGCTTCACATGCCCTGATTCAATCCACTGACAGCACGTCAACCCCGGTATACCACATCGATCCAATTCACTCTATTCCTTGCCCTCCTTTCACTCTCCTGCATGTTCAGGCCCCGATCACACAAAATGTTTTTTCACTCCATCTTTCCACCTCCAATTTGGTCTCCCACTTCTCCTCGTTCCCTCCACCTCCGACACATATATCCTCTTGGTCAATCTTTCCTCACTCATTCTCTCCATGTGCCCAAACCATTTCAAAACACCCTCTTCTGCTCTCTCAACCACGCTCTTTTTATTTCCACACATCTCTCTTACCCTTACGTTACTTACTCGATCAAACCACCTCACACCACACATTGTCCTCAAACATCTCATTTCCAGCACATCCATCCTCCTGCGCACAACTCTATCCATAGCCCACGCCTCGCAACCATACAACATTGTTGGAACCACTATTCCTTCAAACATATCCATTTTTGCTTTCCGAGATAATGTTCTCGACTTCCACACATTCTTCAAGGCTCCCAGAATTTTCGCCCCCTCCCCCACCCTATGATAAACTTCCGCTTCCATGGTTCAATCCGCTGCCAGATCCACTCCCAGATATCTAAAACACTTTACTTCCTCCAGTTTTTCTCCATTCAAACTTACCTCCCAATTGACTTGACCCTGAACCCTACCGTACCTAATAACCTTGCTCTTATTCACATTTACTCTTAACTTTCTTCTTTCACACACTTTACCAAACTCAGTCACCAGCTTCTCCAGTCTCTCACATGAATCAGCCACCAGCGCTGTATCATCAGCGAACAACAACTGACTCACTTCCCAAGCTCTCTCATCCACAACAGACTTCATACTTGCCCCTCTTTCCAAAACTCTTGCATTCACCTCCCTAACAACCCCATCCATAAACAAATTAAACAACCATGGAGACATCACACACCCCTGCCATACACCTACATCCACTGAGAACCAATCACTTTCCTCTCTTCCTACACGTTCACATGCCTTACATCCTCGATAAAAACTTTTCACTGCTTCTAACAACTTGCCTCCCATACCATATATTCTTAATACCTTCCACAGAGCATCTCTATCAACTCTATCATATGCCTTCTCCAGATCCATAAATGCTACATACAAATCCATTTGCTTTTCTAAGTATTTCTCACATACATTCTTCAAAGCAAACACCTGATCCACACATCCTCTACCACTTCTGAAACCACACTGCTCTTCCCCAATCTGATGCTCTGTACATGCCTTCACCCTATCAATCAATACCCTCCCATATAATTTACCAGGAATACTCAACAAACTTATACCTCTGTAATTTGAGCACTCACTCTTATCCCCTTTGCCTTTGTACAATGGCACTATGCACGCATTCCGCCAATCCTCAGGCACCTCACCATGAGTCATACATACATTAAATAACCTTACCAACCAGTCAACAATACAGTCACCCCCCTTTTTAATAAAATCCACTGCAATACCATCCAAACCTGCTGCCTTGCCGGCTTTCATCTTCCGCAAAGCTTTTACTACCTCTTCTCTGTTTACCAAATCATTTTCCCTAACCCTCTCACTTTGCACACCACCTCGACCAAAACACCCTATATCTGCCACTCTGTCATCAGACACATTCAACAAACCTTCAAAATACTCATTCCATCTCCTTCTCACATCACCACTACTTGTTATCACCTCCCCATTTACGCCCTTCACTGAAGTTCCCATTTGCTCCCTTGTCTTACGCACCCTATTTACCTCCTTCCAGAACATCTTTTTATTCTCCCTAAAATTTACTGATAGTCTCTCACCCCAACTCTCATTTGCCCTTTTTTTCACCTCTTGCACCTTTCTCTTGACCTCCTGTCTCTTTCTTTTATACTTCTCCCACTCAATTGCATTTTTTCCCTGCAAAAATCGTCCAAATGCCTCTCTCTTCTCTTTCACTAATACTCTTACTTCTTCATCCCACCACTCACTACCCTTTCTAAACAGCCCACCTCCCACTCTTCTCATGCCACAAGCATCTTTTGCGCAATCCATCACTGATTCCCTAAATACATCCCATTCCTCCCCCACTCCCCTTACTTCCATTGTTCTCACCTTTTTCCATTCTGTACACAGTCTCTCCTGGTACTTCCCCACACAGGTCTCCTTCCCAAGCTCACTTACTCTCACCACCTTCTTCACCCCAACATTCACTCCTCTTTTCTGAAAACCCATACTAATCTTCACCTTAGCCTCCACAAGATAATGATCAGACATCCCTCCAGTTGCACCTCTCAGCACATTAACATCCAAAAGTCTCTCTTTCGCACGCCTGTCAATTAACACGTAATCCAATAACGCTCTCTGGCCATCTCTCCTACTTACATAAGTATACTTATGTATATCTCGCTTTTTAAACCAGGTATTCCCAATCATCAGTCCTTTATATATATATATATATATATATATATATATATATATATATATATATATATATCTCTATCCATAGCCCACGCCTCGCAACCATACAACATTGTTGGAACCACTATTCCCTCAAACATACCCATTTTTGCTTTCCGAGATAGTGTTCTCGACTTCCACACATTTTTCAAGGCTCCCAAAATTTTCGCCCCCTCCCCCACCCTATGATCCACTTCCGCTTCCATGGTTCCATCCGCTGACAGATCCACTCCCAGATATCTAAAACACTTCACTTCCTCCAGTTTTTCTCCATTCAAACTCACCTCCCAATTGACTTGACCCTCACCCCTACTGTAGGCCCCGATCACACAAAATCTTTTTCACTCCATCTTTCCACCTCTAATTTGGTCTCCCACTTCTCCTCGTTCCATCCACCTCCGACACATATATCCTCTTGGTCAATCTTTCCTCACTCATTCTCTCCATGTGCCCAAACCATTTCAAAACACCCTCTTCTGCTCTCTCAACCACGCTCTTTTTATTTCCACACATCTCTCTTACCCTTACGTTACTTACTCGATCAAACCACCTCACACCACACATTGTCCTCAAACATCTCATTTCCAGCACATCCATCCTCCTGCGCACAACTCTATCCATAGCCCACGCCTCGCAACCATATAACATTGTTGGAACCACTAATCCTTTAAACATAACCATTTTTGCTTTCCGAGATAATGTTCTCGACTTCCACACATTCTTCAAGGCTCCCATGATTTTCGCCCCCTCCCCCACTCTATGATCCACTTATATATATATATATATATATATATATATATATATATATATATATATATATATATATATATATATATATACACATTAAGCAGCGGGTTTGGATGTTAATGCAGTGGAATTTATCAAAAAAGTTGGTGACTGTGTTGTTAACTGTTTGGTAAGGATATCTAATATATGTATGACTCATGGTAAGGTACCTGAGGATTGTCGGAATTCATGCATAGGGCCATTGTAGAAAGGCAAAGGGGTTAAATGCGAGTGAACAAATTACATGGGTATAAGTTTGCTGAGAATTCCTGGGAAATTGTATGGGAGGGTATCGATTGAGAGGGTGAAGGCATGTACATAGCATCAGACTGGGGAAGAGCAGTGTGGTTTCAGAAGTGGTAGAGTATGTGTGGATCAAGAGTTTCCTTTGAAGAATGTATATGAGAAATACTTATAAAGGCAAATGAATTTGTACATAGGATATATATATATATATATATATATATATATATCTGGAGATGGCATATGATATAGTTGGTAAAGATGCTCTTTGGAAGGTATTTTGAATATATGGTGTGTGAGGCAAATTGTTAGAAGCAGTGAAAAGTTTTTATCGAGGATGTAAGGCATATGTACGAGTAGGAAGAGAAGAAAGTGATTGGTTCTCAAAGAATATCGGTTTGTGGCAGGGGGTGCGTAATGTTTCCATGTTTTTTTTTAATGTGTTTATTGATGGGGTTGTTAGAGTGGTGAATGCAAGAGTTTTGAAGAGAGGGGCAAGTATGCAGTCTGATGTGGATGAGAGAGCTTGGGTAGTGAGGCAGTTGCTGTTCGCTGATGATACAGCGCTGGTGGCTGATTCGGGTGAGAAACTGCAGAAGCTGGTGACTGAGTTCGGTAAAGTGTGTGAAACAAGAAAGCTGAGAGTAAATGTGAATAAGAGCAAGGTTATTAGGTACAGTAGGGTTGAGGTACAGGTCAATTGGAAGTAAATTTGAATGCAGAAAAACTGGAGGAAGTGAAGGGTTTTAGATATCTGGGAGTGGATTTGGCAGCAGATGGAACCATGGAAGCGGAAGTGAGTCACTGGATAGGGGAGGGGGTGAACATGTATGCAAGGCGGGAACATTATTTCGGAGGGCAAAAATGGGTATGTTTGAAGAATAGTGATTCCAACAATGTTATATGGTTGCGAGGAGTGGGCTGTAGATAGAGTTTTGCGGAGGAGGTTGGATATGTCTGAAATGAGATGTTTGTGGACAATATATGGTGTGAGGTGGTTTGACCGAGTAAGTAATGAAAGGGTAAAAGAGATGTGTGGTAATAAAAATTGTATGGTTGAGAGAAGAGAAGAGGGTGTATTGAAATGGTTTGGTAACATGGAGAGAATGAGTGAGGAAAGATTGACCAAGAGGATATATGTGTCAGAGGTGGAGGGAACGAGGTGAAGTGGGAAACCATATTGGAGGTGGTAAGGTGGAGTGAAAAAGATTCTGAGCGTTCGGGGTCTGAACATGCAAGAGGGTGAAAGGCGTGCAAGGAATAGATTGAATTGGAACGATGTGGTCACCGGAGTCGACGTGCTGTCAATGGATTGAACCAGGGCATGTGATGCGTCTTGGGTAAACCTTGGAAAGCTTTGGGGGGCCTGGATGTTGAAAGGGAGCTGTGGTTTCGGTGCATTATATATGACAGCTAGATACTGAATGTGAACGAATGTGTCCTTTGTTGTCTTCTCCTAGTTCTACCTCGTGCGCATGCGGGGGGGAGGGGTTTGTCATTTCATGTGTGGAGGGGTGGCGACGGGAATGAGTATAGGCAGTAAGTATGAATTATGTACATGTGTATGTATGTATATGTCTGTGAATGTATATATATATGTATACGTTGAAATTATAGGTATATATATGCTCGTGGGGATAGGGGATTAAGAATACTTCCCACGTATTCCCTGCGTGTCGTAGAAGGCGACTAAAAGGGGAGGGAGCGGGGGGCTGGAAATCCTCCCATCTCAATTTTTTTTTTTTTTTTTTTCCAAAAGAAGGAACAGAGAATTGGGCCAGGTGAGGGTATTCCCTCAAAGGCCCAGTCCTCTGTTCTTAACGCTACCTCGCTAATGCGGGAAATGGCGAATAGTTTGAATGAAAAAAAAAAAATATGCTCGTGTGTGGACGTGTATGTATATACATGTGTATGTGGGTTGGTTTGGCCATTCTTTCGTCTGTTTCCTTGCACTACTTCGCTAGTGCGGGAGACAGCGACAAAGTATGATTTATGAATATATATATATATATATATATATATATATATATATATATATATATATATATATATATATATATATATATATAGGTATATATTCTTTCTTTCTTTTAAACTATTCGCCATTTCCCGCGTTAGCGAGGTAGCGTTAAGAACAGAGGACTGGGCCTTTTTTGGAATATCCTCACCTGGCCCCCTCTGTTCCTTCTTTTGGAAAATTAAAAAAAAAAAAAACGAGAGAGGAGGATTTCCAGCACCACGCTCCCTCCCCTTTTAGTCGCCTTCTACGACACGCAGGGAATACGTGGGAAGTATTCTTAATCCCCTATCCCCAGGGATAATAGGTATATATATATATATATATATATATATATATATATATATATATATATATATATATATATATATATATATATATATATATATATATATATATATATATATATATATATAGGTACAGTAGGGGTGAGGGTCAAGTCAATTGGGAGGTGAGTTTGAATGGAGAAAAACTGGAGGAAGTGAAGTGTTTTAGATATCTGGGAGTGGATCTGGCAGCGGATGGAACCATGGAAGCGGAAGTGGATCATAGGGTGGGGGACGGGGCGAAAATTCTGGGAGCCTTGAAGAATATTTGGAAGTCGAGAACATTATCTCGGAAAGCAAAAATGGGTATGTTTGAAGGAATAGTGGTTCCAACAATGTTGTATGGTTGCGAGGCGTGGGCTATGGATAGAGTTGTGCGCAGGAGGATGGATGTGCTGGAAATGAGATGTTTGAGGACAATGTGTGGTGTGAGGTGGTTTGATCGAGTAAGTAACGTAAGGGTAAGAGAGATGTGTGGAAATAAAAAGAGCGTGGTTGAGAGAGCAGAAGAGGGTGTTTTGAAATGGTTTGGGCACATGGAGAGAATGAGTGAGGAAAGATTGACCAAGAGGATATATGTGTCGGAGGTGGAGGGAACGAGGAGAAGAGGGAGACCAAATTGGAGGTGGAAAGATGGAGTGAAAAAGATTTTGTGTGATCGGGGCCTGAACATGCAGGAGGGTGAAAGGAGGGCAAGGAATAGAGTGAATTGGAGCGATGTGGTATACCGGGGTTGATGTGCTGTCAGTGGATTGAATCAGGGCATGTGAAGCGTCTGGGGTAAACCATGGAAAGCTGTGTAGGTATGTATATTTGCGTGTGTGGACGTATGTATATACATGTGTATGGGGGTGGGTTGGGCCATTTCTTTCGTCTGTTTCCTTGCGCTACCTCGCAAACGCGGGAGACAGCGACAAAGCAAAAAAAAAAAATATATATATATATATATATATATATATATATATATATATATGTATATATATATATATATATATATATATATATATATATATATATATATATATATATATTTTCTTTCTTTCAGACTATTCGCCATTTCCCACGTTAGCGAGGTAGCGTTAAGAACAGAGGACTGGGCCTTTGAGGGAATATCCTCACCTGGCCCCCTTCTCTGTTCCTTCTTTTGGAAAATGAAAAGAAAAAATGATGAGAGGGGAGGATTTCCAGCCCCCCGCTCCCTCCCCTTTTAGTCGCCTTCTACGACACGCAGGGAACACGTGGGAAGTATTCTTTCTCCCCTATCCCCAGGGATAATATACATATATATATATATATATATATATATATATATATATATAAAGCCAATATTCCTGTTTCATGTTAAGAGAAGTGGACCAGGCAGTATGATACAGTGGTTAAATTGATGAAAACTACTATTGACGTTTGTGTAAATAAATCATACATTTCCCTTTTCCATAGCCAGAGGTTGAACCATTATGTGACATTCATTTTTCTTTTCATTTCAAGTTAGAAGTTTCAGTTTTCTAAATTATTTCTTAAATTTTTCATATGTATATATATATATACATATATATATATATGTATATATATATATATATATATATATATATATATATATATATATATATATATATATATATATATATATATATATATATATATATATATATATATATGAGAGAGCTTGGGAAGTGAGTCAGTTGTTGTTCGCTGATGATACAGCGCTGGTGGCTGATTCATGTGAGAAACTGCAGAAGCTGGTGACTGAGTTTGGTAAAGTGTGTGAAAGAAGAAAGTTAAAAGTAAATGTGAATAAGAGCAAGGTTATTAGGTACAGTAGGGTTGAGGGTCAAGTCAATTGGGAGGTGAGTTTGAATGGAGAAAAACTGGAGGAAGTGAAGTGTTTTAAATATCTGGGAGTGAATCTGGCAGCGGATGGAACCATGGAAGCGGAAGTGGATCATAGGGTGGGGGAGGGGGCGAAAATTCTGGGAGCCTTGAAGAATGTGTGGAAGTCGAGAACATTATCTCGGAAAGCAAAAATGGGTATGTTTGAAGGAATAGTGGTTCCAACAATGTTGTATGGTTGCGAGGCGTGGGCTATGGATAGAGTTGTGCGCAGGAGGATGGATGTGCTGGAAATGAGATGTTTGAGGACAATGTGTGGTGTGAGGTGGTTTGATCGAGTAAGTAACGTAAGGGTAAGAGAGATGTGTGGAAATAAAAAGAGCGTGGTTGAGAGAGCAGAAGAGGGTGTTTTGAAATGGTTTGGGCACATGGAGAGAATGAATGAGGAAAGATTGACCAAGAGGATATATGTGTCGGAGGTGGAGGGAACGAGGAGAAGTGGGAGACCAAATTGGAGGTGGAAAGATGGAGTGAAAAAGATTTTGTGTGATCGGGGCCTGAACATGCAGGAGGGTGAAAGGAGGGCAAGGAATAGAGTGAATTGGAGCGATGTGGTATACCGGGGTTGACGTGCGGTCAGTGGATTGAATCGGGGCATGTGAAGCGTCTTGGGTAAACCATGGAAAGCCGTGTAGGTATGTATATTTTCCGTGTGTGGACGTATGTATATACATGTGTATGGGGGTGGGTTGGGCCATTTCTTTCGTCTGTTTCCTTGCGCTACCTCGCAAACGCGGGAGACAGCGACAAAGTATAATAAAAGAAAAAAAAAAAAATATATATATATATATATATATATATATATATATATATATATATATATATATATATATATATATATATATATATATATTTTTTTTTTAAAGCAAAACAAAAAAAAAAAATATATATATATATATATATATATATATATATATATATATATATATATATATATGTATATATATATATATATATTATCCCTGGGGATAGGGGTGAAAGAATACTTCCCACGCATTCCTCACGTGTCGTAGAAGGCGACTAGAGGGGACGGGAGCGGGGGGCCAGAAATCCTCCCCTCCTTGTAATTTTAACTTTCTAAAAAATGGGAAACAGAAAGAGTCACGCGGGGAGTGCTCATCCTCCTCGTAGACTCAGATTGGGGTGTCTAAATGTGTCTGGATGTAACCAAGATGTGAAAAAATGAGAGATAGGTAGTATGTTTGAGGAAAGGAAACTAGATGTTTTGGCTCTGAGTGAAACGAAGCTCAAGGGTAAAGGGGAAGAGTGGTTTGGGAATGTCTTGGGAGTAAAGTCAGGGGTTAGTGAGAGGACAAGAGCAAGGGAAGGAGTAGCAGTACTCCTGAAACAGGAGTTGTGGGAGTATATGATAGAATGTAAGGAAGTAAATTTTCGATTAATATGGGTAAAACTGAAAGTTGATGGAGAGAGATGGGTGATTATTGGTGCATATGCACCTGGGCATGAGAAGAAAGATCATGAGAGGCAAGTGTTTTGGGAGCAGCTGAATGAGTGTGTTAGTGGTTTTGATGCACGAGACCGGGTTATAGTGATGGGTGATTTGAATGCAAAGGTGAGTAATGTGGCAGTTGCGGGAATAATTGGTATACATGGGATGTTCAGTGTTGTAAATGGAAATGGTGAAGAGCTTGTAGATTTATGTGTTGAAAAAGGACTGGTTATTGGGAATACCTGGTTTAAAAAGCGAGATATACATAAGTATACTTATGTAAGTAGGAGAGATGGCCAGAGAGCGTTATTGGATTACGTGTTAATTGACAGGCGCGCGAAAGGGAGACTTTTGGATGTTAATGTGCTGAGAGGTGCAACTGGAGGGATGTCTGATCATTATCTTGTGGAGGCTAAGGTGAAGATTTGTATGGGTTTTCAGAAAAGAAGAGTGAATGTTGGGGTGAAGAGGGTGGTGAGAGTAAGTGAGCTTGGGAAGGAGACTTGTGTGAGGAAGTACCAGGAGAGACTGAGTACAGAATGGAAAAAGGTGAGAACAATGGAAGTAAGGGGAGTGGGGGAGGAATGGGATGTATTTAGGGAATCAGTGATGGATTGCGCAAAAGATGCTTGTGGCATGAGAAGAGTGGGAGGTGGGTTGATTAGAAAGGATAGTGAGTGGTGGGATGAAGAAGTAAGATTATTAGTGAAAGAGAAGAGAGGGGCATTTGGACGATTTTTGCAGGGAAAAAATGCAATTGAGTGGGAGATGTATAAAAGAAAGAGACAGGAGGTCAAGAGAAAGGTGCAAGAGGTGAAAAAGAGGGCAATGAGAGTTGGGGTGAGAGAGTATCATTAAATTTTAGGGAGAATAAAAAGATGTTTTGGAAGGAGGTAAATAAAGTGCGTAAGACAAGGGAGCAAATGGGAACTTCAGTGAAGGGCGCAAATGGGGAGGTGATAACAAGTAGTGGTGATGTGAGAAGGAGATGGAGTGAGTACTTTGAAGGTTTGTTGAATGTGTTTGATGATAGAGTGGCAGATATAGGGTGTTTTGGTCGAGGTGGTGTGCAAAGTGAGAGGGTTAGGGAAAATGATTTGGTAAACAGAGAATAGGTAGTAAAAGCTTTGCGGAAGATGAAAGCCGGCAAGGCAGCAGGTTTGGATGGTATTGCAGTGGAATTTATTAAAAAAGGGGGTGACTGTATTGTTGACTGGTTGGTAAGGTTATTTAATGTATGTATGACTCATGGTGAGGTGCCTGAGGATTGGCGGAATGCGTGCATTGTGCCATTGTACAAAGGGAAAGGGGATAAGAGTGAGTACTCAAATTACAGAAGTATAAGTTTGTTGAGTAATCCTGGTAAATCATATGGGAGGGTATTGATTGAGAGGGTGAAGGCATGTACAGAGCATCAGATTGGGGAAGAGCAGTTTGGTTTCAGAAGTGGTAGAGGATGTGTGGATCAGGTGTTTGCTTTGAAGAATGTATGTGAGAAATACTTAGAAATGCAAATGGATTTGTATGTAGCATTTATGGATCTGGAGAAGGGGTATGATAGAGTTGATAGAGATGCTCTGTGGAAGGTATTAAGAATATATGGTGTGGGAGGCAAGTTGTTAGAAGCAGTGAAAAGTTTTTATGGAGGATGGAAGGCATGTGTACGTGTAGGAAGAGAGGAAAGTGATTGGTTCTCAGTGAATGTAGGTTTGCGGCAGGGGTGTGTGATGTCTCCATGGTTGTTTAATTTGTTTATGGATGGGGTTGTTAGGGAGGTGAATACAAGAGTTTTGGAAAGAGGTGCAAGTATAAAGTCTGTTGTGGATGAGAGAGCTTGGGAAGTGAGTCAGTTTTTGTTCGCTGATGATACAGCGCTGGTTGCTGATTCATGTGAGAAACTGCAGAAGCTGGTGACTGAGTTTGGTAAAGTGTGTGGAAGAAGAAAGTTAAGAGTAAATGTGAATAAGAGCAAGGTTATTTGGTTCAGTAGGGTTAAGGGTCAAGTCAATTGGGAGGTAAGTTTGAATGGATAAAAACTGGAGGAAGTAAAGTGTTTTAGATATCTGGGAGTGGATCTGGGAGCGGATGGAACCATGGAAGCGGAAGTGGATCATAGGGTGGGGGAGGGGGCGAAAATCCTGGGAGCCTTGAAGAATGTGTGGAAGTCGAGAACATTATCTCGGAGAGCAAAAATGGGTATGTTTGATGGAATAGTGGTTCCAACAATGTTGTGTGGTTGCGAGGCGTGGGCTATGGATAGAGTTGTGCGCAGGAGGGTGGATGTGCTGGAAATGAGATGTTTGAGGACAATATGTGGTGTGAGGTGGTTTGATCGAGTAAGTAATGTAAGGGTAAGAGAGATGTGTGGAAATAAAAAGAGCGTGGTTGAGAGAGCAGAAAAGGGTGTTTTGAAATGGTTTGGGCACATGGAGAGAATGAGTGAGGAAAGATTGACCAAGAGGATATATGTGTCGGAGGTGGAGGGAACGAGGAGAAGTGGGAGACCAAATTGGAGGTGGAAAGATGGAGTGAAAAAGATTTTGTGTGATCGGGGCCTGAACATGCAGGAGGGTGAAAGGAGGGCAAGGAATAGAGTGAATTGGATCGATGTGGTATACCGGGGTTGACGTGCTGTCAATGGATTGAATCAGGGCATGTGAAGCGTCTGGTGTAAACCATGGAAAGTTGTGTGAGTCCTGGATGTGGAAAGGGAGCTTTGGTTTCGGGCATTATTGCATGACAGCTAGAGACTGAGTGTGAACGAATGGGGCCTTTGTTGTCTTTTCCTAGTGCTCCCTCGCACACATGAGGGGGGAGGGGATGGTATTCCATGTGTGGCGAGGTGGCGATGGGAATGAATAAGGGCAGACAGTGTGAATTGTGTGCATGGGTATATATGTATGTGTCTGTGTGTGTATATATATGTGTACATTGAGATGTATAGGTATGTATATTTGCGTGTGTGGTCGTGTATGTATATACATTGTGAATGGGGGTGGGTTGGGCCATTTTTTTCGTCTGTTTCCTTGCGCTACCTCGCAAACGCGGGAGACATCGACAAAGCAAAATAAAAAAAAAGTATATAAAATAATATATATATATATATATATATATATATATATATATATATATATATATATATATATATATATATATATATATATATGTTTAGGCGGGTGTATAAGTATTCACCCGGTATTCTCTTATAGGTGTCTTTAGGGCCAGGTCCTTATAGGAGTATCTGCTCTCTTTTCTGCGAGTTGTCTGGTGGTTGTTACTAACGCTAAAAACTGAACATTTTTTAGTTGAAAGTTTCTCAAGTGAGATTTTTAACGTAGCAACCCATCCCCGCTTGAAGAGGAACCTCTCACTCGTACACATATACGTATAGATGTACACGCTTTGGTCTTGCTTGTCTTCTGAGTCTGATGTGTTTGTCATACTTAACTATCCCTTTATGTCAAAGGTACAACGTTTAGTACATCGGTTATTGGCGCCTTGTCTTACTTCAAGTTATATTCTTCTCACACTCTTCAAGATTTACACCAGCCAAGGCCTCAAGCTATATCCTCATCTGCTAGTTATCGTCCACTCCGATCCTGACACGCTATCTATCATTGTACATGTGAGATCATTTTTGATACGGGTTTCTTTGTGAAAACAAAGCTGACTCACGTCAAGAACGTAGCATCTTGCTGTAGCTATAAGAAGTCAAAATTTTGTGGTGACAGATTACAATGAATTTGATTTATAACGTAGTAACTATGATTTTTATACAAATGATCTGCATGAAGTCTAAAACCTGAGGCAAATGAAACATTGCGTGATGCACAGACTTCATTCTGTTTACATAGGAGACGTCAGTTGTTCCCGTATTGTTTCTTTAGCCTGATTTATCCTACCGCACTAGAGAGAGAGAGAGAGAGAGAGAGAGAGAGAGAGAGAGAGAGAGAGAGAGAGAGAGAGAGAGAGAGAGAGAGAGAGAGAGAGAGAGAGAGAGAGAACAAAATAAGTTACAAAGATTAATATGTTATAGTTGCTTACAGTCCATGTGCCACTAAGGAAAGCCTCGTATTAACATACAAATAAACATCAGCTAAGATAGGTTTGCCCAAGGTTGAGCATGGGTACGCTTATACCAGGAGGAAAAGAGGGAAGAAAACTTTTGTTCCAGGGGTCCTTGTTGGGGAGTGTGGTAGAGACTGTTGTGGTGTAGATATACTGGCGTCTGTGATGGGGGAGTGTGGTGCAGGGTGCAGTGACGTCTTTGGTGGGGAAGGTGTAGAGACGACTGTAGGGGGGGGGGGGGGGTGTGATGGAGACTGTTGTGGTGAAGATATAGTGGTCTCTTTGGTGGGGAAGTGTGGTGGAGGTTGTATTGACGACATTAGTTGGGGAATATATAGAGAAGATTGTGGTGGGGTCTGTAATGGAGACTGATGTGGTCAGAGCATAGTGGCGTCTGTAGTGGGGGAATATGGTGGAAGGTATAACAATGACTTTAGTGGGGAAGGTGTAGAGAAGATTTAGTGGGGAATGGTGTGGCGAGAGTTGTTGAAGTGTGATGGTTATGGTGTTGGAGGTAAAGTGAAAGGGACTTTGGTTGAGGGAGTGTAGTATGGCAGTGGTGTGGGGACTGTAGTGAAGAGAGTGTAGTATGGAGTGTGGTATGTGAGTGCTGAGAAAGAAGGAGGGTGTTGGCGACTGTGTGATGAGGAAGCGTAGTGAGAGACTGCGGCGGGGTAAGTTATCGCTGAGTTTAAAGGCGATGAGAAAAGTGTCAAAAAGGCGGGGGAGGTGAGTGTGGGAAGACCAGTGGGAAAGAGTGGCTATGGAGGGAGAGGACGATATCCGGGAGTAAGAGAGGGAAGGACTGAAGACACAGCTTTCAAATGAGATATGCTCAGGAAGTGATGGAATACTCGAACTCAAGAACAGAGATAACATGTATGTGTATATAAAGCAAGAATGAGAGGCGGGAGGAATATTCCGTCATCAGAGACAAGTTGTTCGTGTCGAGTCCCCAGCCTGGGATCCTGTGAAAGGTTCCTCATGTGTCACCAGGCCCTGCTGTGGTGCAGAACACATTCATGATACTGTCTCTGCTGGAAACCTTGTGCCTCTTCCTTCACGCACTACTTCCCCTCTAATTATCTACTACCATTGGATATTTCGAATCTAAAACGTCCATCAGAGATTTTATTTCAAGTGTATACTTGCAAGATCATAGGAGGTTTAAACCTATAATTAGTAGAATTAACAGTGGGAGACAATAATGAGAGAAGCTTCATGTTGATGATACAAGGCTAATTCTACTAGCTTTATAGGTACCTTAATTATTCGTCCAATTATCAAGCCATGTTGTTAGGGAATGATTACTATAATTATCTTAATTAATGTTAGGACAGCTGTGCAAACATCAGCAATGATCTTCCTATTTACTTTGATGCTTAATACTGGATAATTTCTGTGTGGTAAGGCCTGCTCTTTCTGTTTGTTATTCAGTGGTTAAAAGAGAATTATTTTTGAATCCAACTCGAACAGTGACACAATATAGATAGATTGATACAATAATAAGTGAGCAAAGCACAGAGGCCAGTGAAAGATAAAAACGGACGAAAACACAGACTAAGGGACAGACAAGCCGATAGACAAATGGACAGAGGAACAGATTAACAACAATACCTCGAGCAAGGAACAAAGGGAAACCCGTCTTACAGTACTGCTAGTCAAGGTACATGAACCAAGGCGTATACATGTATGAGAAGAAGCGTACATTTTTCACCTCATAGGTATATTTTTCTTAGATTCATGGAACCACTGTGGACCTTATAACCTCAGGGAATATACGACGTCCTTTCTCTCAGAGTCACAGTCACGGTTGCTTCGCGTGTTGTCGTAGTTCATAAGATTACCAAGTTTATGTTCCTTAAGCAGGACCGCTGATAACCCTAATCTTCCCTGACATTATGGAATTAGTAGGTTTTGCCTGTTGTTGGATGGCTGATGTAGCAGTATGGTACATAGGAACACGATACATATGCCTCTGTATGTGTCAATAGGCCTAATCCCCCTCCCCTCTCTCTCTCTCTCCTTTGTAGGTGTTACTCAATTCTTTTATAGTGGCTGATACAGCATGGGTAAAACACAGCCTAAGATCCTAGCCATCTTGGATGAAAGTAAAAATAGAGTATGAGAAAAGAACATAAAAAAGATTAATCAGATCTCCTCAGTTGTCCATAAATTTGACTAGGCAGTGTAAAGACTAAATGAAGAGAGATAAAGGAAGGAAGACACTTCCCACTTTCACTGTTCAAACAGTAGATATGGGAAGCAACAGACATCTGCGCATTGCAAGTTCTAGTTGTAGTGACTGGGACACACGCAGACAGCTCACGAAAATAGTGGCCGAAATCATTCCTGTAGAACAAAGAGAGGGTAGCAACATGACGACAGACGGAAAAGCTTAGTTAAAGAGAGATTATCGGTTGGGTTAATGGGGTGAAAGGTTTTTCATTTTACTCCAGCAAATAAAGAAGTGGAAGAAGAGCCACCTCACGTATGTTAGCCCGGCACTATACTAGGGTGAATAAGACCAATGCAGATCTGAAACTGCTGCTAACGAAAAACAATTTCTGCACCCATACAGCTCCCCAACTTCTGAAGTGCAAATTTTGTAATACTAACTATGTAGGGTCTCCAAGATAGAATAGAAGAAATGATTATGCTCAACGTAATCATGTTAATGCAACGGTAAAATGCAATACTTTAGGAATTAATGATAAGAAACGATTGAGATTGAGAGAAAAAGATAGGTTTGAATTGCGTTCACGTGCAATTGACTTTAACCAGGTTAGTTACCCCATTCAAAGATGCTACCGAAGTTCGAAGCAAGAGAAGGAGTATGTTTATTGAGTTAAAAAAAGGAAAAAACGCAACGGAGTAAGAAGGGGAAGGAAAGTGAAGCTGAAAATGTCGAGTGAAATCTTTTGGTTTAGGAGCGAATAGATTTAGGGGCCGTGGAAAGATAATGATATGTCGAGAGATGCAAGAGGGTAGGCGAGAGGACAGGTTGACCCTGAGAAACACAGCTTTTGACAGGATAAAAGGGAGGGTTCTGTCATAAACATCTACTACAAAGAGACGACTGGGAAGGAGTTTGTGCATCAGAGAAAACAGAGAAACAGGAAAACCAAAACAGAAAGAAAGAAAAAGGAAGCTTTCCTCTCCTACACGTACACATGCCTTACATCCTCGATAAAAACTTTTCACTGCTTCTAACAACTTGCCTACCACACCATATATTCTTAATGCCTTTCACAGAGCATCTCTATCAACTCTATCATATGCCTTCTCCAGATCCATAAATGCTATATACAAATCCATTTGCTTTTTGAAGTATTTCTCACACACATTCTTCAAAGCAAACAACTGATCCACACATTCTCTACCACTTCTGAAACCACACTGCTCTTCCCCAATCTGATGCTCTGTACATGCCTTCACCCTCTCAATCAATACCCTCCCATATAATTTCCCAGGAATACTCAACAAACTTATAACCTCTGTAATTTGAGCACTCACTTTTATCCCCTTTCCCTTTGTACAAATGCACTATGCAAGCATTCCACCAATCCTCAGGCACGTCACCATGAGTCATACATTAATGAAGTAACCTTACCAATCAGTCAACAATACAGTCACCCCCTTTTTTGATAAATTCCACTGCAATACCATCCAAACCCGCTGCCTTGCCGGCTTTCATCTTCCGCAAAGCTTTTACCACCTCTTCTCTGTTTAACCACATCATTTTCCCTAACTCTCTCACTTTGCACACCACCTCGACCAAAGCACCCTTTATCTGCCACTCTATCATCAAAAACATTCAACAAACCTTCAAAATACTTACTCCATCTCCTTCTCACATCACCACTACTTGTTATCACCTCCCCATTAGCCCCCTTCACTGAAGTTCCCATCTGTTTCTTTGTCTTACGCACTTTATTTATCTCCTTCCAAAACATCTTTTTATTCTCATAAAATTTAATGATGCTCTCTCACCCCAATTCTCATTTGCCCTCTTTTTCACCTCTTGCACCTTTCTCTTGACCTTCTGCCTCTTTCTTTTATACCTCTCCCACTCATTTGTATTACTTCCCTACAAAAATCGTCGAAATGCCTCTCTCTTCTCTTTCACAAATACTCTTACTTCTTCATCCCACCACTCACTACCCTTTCTAATCTATCCACCTCCCACGCTTCTCATGCCACTAGCATCTTTTGCGCAAGCCATCACTGCTTCCCTAAATACATCCAATTCCTCCCCCCACTCCCCTTACGTCATTTGTTCTCACCTTTTTCCATTCTGTACTCAGTCTCTCCTGGTGCTTCCTTACATAAATCTCCTTCCCAAGCTCACTTACTCTCACCACTCTTTTCACCCCAACATTCTCATTTCTTTTCTGAAAACATCTACTAATCTTCACCTTCGCCTCCACAATATAATGATCAGACATCCCTACAGTTGCACCTCTCAGCATATTAACACTCAAAGGTCTCTCTTTCGCGCGACTATAAATTAACACGTAATCCAATACGGTTTCTGGATATCTCTCCTACTTATATACGTATACTTATGTATATCTCTCTTTTTAAACCAGGTATTCCTAATCACCAGTCCTTTTTCAGCACAAAAATCTGCAAGCTCTTCACCATTTCTATTTACAACACTGAATAGCCCAAGTACACCAATTATTCCCTCAACTGCCACATTACCCACCTTTACATTCAAATCACCCATCACTATAACCCGATCTCGTGCATCAAACTACTGACACACTCATTCAGCTGCTCCCAAAACACTTGCCTCTCATGATCTTTCTTCTCATGCCTAGGTGCATATGCACCAATAATCACCCATCTCTTTCCATCAACTTACAATTTTACCCATATCAATCTAGAGTTCACTTTCTTACACTTTATCTCATACTCCCACCACTCCAGTTCCAGGAGTAGTGCTACTCCTTCCCTTGTTCTAGTCCTCTCAATAACCCCTGACTTTACTACCAAGACATTTCCAAACCACTCTTCCCCTTTACCCTTGAGCTTCGTTTCACTCAGAGCCAAAACATCCAGGTTCCTTTCCTTAAATATACTACCTATCCTTTTTTCTCATCTTGGTTACATCCACACACATGTAGACACCCCAATATGAGCCTTTCAGGAGGATGAGCAGTCCCCGCGTGACTCCTTCTGTTTCCCCTTTTAGAAAGATAAAATACAAGGAGGGGAGGGTTTCCAGCCTCCCGCTACCGTCCTCTTTAGTAGTCTTCTACGACACGAGAGGAATGCGTGGAAAGTATTCTTTTTCCCCTATCCCCTATCCCCTATCCCCAGGGATAGGGTTCTTTCATTTGTTTATGGATGGGGTTGTTAGGGAGGTGAATGCAAGAGTTTTGGAAACGTGGGTCTGTTGTGGATGAAAGAGCTTGGGAAGTGAGTCAGTTGTTGTTCGCTGATGATACAGCGCTGGTGGCTGATTCATGTGAGAAACTGCAGAAGCAGGTGACTGAGTTTGGTAAAGTGTGTGAAAGAAGAAAGCTGAGAATAAATGTGAATAAGAGCAAGGTTATTAGGTACAGTGGGGTTGAGGGACAAGTCAATTGGGAGGTAAGTTTGAATGGAGAAAAACTGGAGGAAGTGAAGTTTTTTAGATATCTGGGAGTGGATTTGGCAGCGGATTGAACCATGGAAGCGGAAGTGAATCATAGGATGGGGTAGGGGGCGAAAGACCAGGGAGCGTTGAAGAATGTGTGGAAGTCGAGAACATTATCTCGGAGAGCAAAAATGGGTATGTTTGAAGGAATAGTGGCTTCAACAATGTTATATGGTTGTGAGGCGTGGGCTATGGATAGAGTTGTGCGGAGGAGGGTGGATGTGCTGGAAATGAGATGTTTGAGAAGAATATGTGGTGTGAGGTGGTTTGATTGTGTAAATAATGAAAGGGTAAGAGAGATGTGTGGTAATAAAAAGAGTGTGGATGAGAGAGCAGAGGAGGGTGGTTTGAAATGGTTTGGGCACATGGAGAGAATGAGTGAGGAAAGATTGACCAAGAAAATATATGTGTCAGAGGTGGAGGAAACAAGGAGAAGTGGGAAATCAAATTGGAGGTGGAAAGATGGAGTGAAAAAGATTTTAAGTGATCGGGGCCTGAACACGCAGGAGGGTGAAAGGCATGCAAGGAATAGAGTGAATTGGAACGATGTGGTATACCTTGGTCAACGTGCTGTCAATTGATTGAGCCAGGGCATGTAAAGCGTCTGAGGTAAACCATGGAAAGTTCTGTGGGGCCTGGATGTGGAAAGGGAGCTGTGGTTTCGGTGCTTTATTGCATGAGAGCTAGAGACTGAGTGTGAATGAATGTGGCCTTTGTTGTCTTTTCCTAGCGCTACCTCACGCATATGAGGTGGGAGGGGGCTGTTATTTCATACGTGGCTTGGTGGCGATGGGAATGAATAAAGGCAGACAGTATGAATTATTTCCATATATTTCCATATTTCCATATATGTATATGTCTGTGTGTGTATATATATGTATACGTTGAGATATATAGGTATGTATATTTGCGTGTGTGGACGTGTATGTATCTACATGTGTACGTGGGTGGGTTGGGCCATTCTTTCATCTGTTTCCTTGCGATACCTCGCATACGCGGGAGACAGCGACAAAGCAAAGTATATATATATATATATATATATATATATATATATATATATATATATATATATATATATATATATCCCTATGAGCCCACGGAGAAAATGAAACAAGATAAGTTCCCAATTGCACTTTCGTTTAATAATTACATCATCAAGGGAGACACAAGAGAGAAATATATGTCATTTGATATACATCGAAGAGAAGAAGCTAGGACGCCATTTGGTAAACATGCGATTGTCAAAGACATACAACGAGCGTTTATAAACTTATCATTTTACGAATTTCATCAGCAATAAAATTATCTAATTTGTACAGACCATCACTAATATTAAGATTACAATTCCTTTTGCATTTGATAATAGAAGATTCAATGATATTTCTCGTGGTAATAGAGTTAGAGTTAATGACTGAGATGGCATTACTCCAGTCAGTACAATGATCATAGTTTTTAATGTGATTAAACAAGGCATTTGATTCTTGTCCCGTTCTTATACTATATTTATGTTGCTTAAGTCTAACAGAAAGATCCTTACCAGTCTAACCAACATAAATTTATCACAATTTCCACATGGCACTTTATAGATGCTTCCATGAGAATTTTCTGGTGAATTCCTGATTAAGATATTCTTTATATTATTATTGTTGCTGAAGGCAACATTTGCATTAAAGGATTTAAGCATCATGGGAAGTAAAGTGAAATTATTATTAAAAGGGAGAACTAAAAGAATCTTGGTGTCAATGGGAAGTTTGGGCTCAACTCTATAAAATGATTTCTTTGCTAACTTAAGGAATTTATCAATGAAAGATCTAGGGTACTTCAACTTAGATCCAATAGAATATATCCTCTCAAACTCATCATCAATAAATCTGGACTGCAAATACGTAATGCCCTAAGGAACATAGATTGAAATGATGATGATTTAACTCTGCCATGTTGAGATGAGTAATAATGGATATATGAGCATACATTGGTGGGTTTTCTGTATATGCTAAACTTAAAATTGATTCCTTGCCTATGGATCATGCAATCTAAAAATGTAACATACCATTATTTTAATTTTCTACAGTAAATTGGATGGAAGGTACTAAATTGTTAAGTAAGGGGAGAAATAACTGTAAATTTTCATTTGTTGGCCAAACACAAAGAACATCATCTACATACCTAAACCAGATTGCATTAGTTGGTAAGATATCCCTTAGTAATTTTGTTTGGAAAATTCTGTTTATATGGCAATGAAGGGGACAAAGTTGACAAACTTTTGATATGAGAACTATTACCTTTCAACAACATCTTCATTTTTTTATTGAAATGGGAATTAACTGCTTCTAACTGATTTCTACTAAGTTTAGAATATGTTGTGTCATCATTTAAAAGATCATTCATTTTAGATAATTAGTTACTTTTGTTTAAAATCAAAACAGTGTTAGCTTTATCGCTTTAGTAATATGTATATCCTTGTCCTTTTTTAAGGTGTTAATAGCTCTTATAAATCTTTTAGGGCAATTATTTTCCACTGGTTTTGACAAACTGGAATACAGTAAACCCTTACAGATATTGATTTCATCATTACTTAAATTACTGTATCTCTCTCTCTCTCTCTCTCTCTCTCTCTCTCTCTCTCTCTCTCTCTCTCTCTCTCTCTCTCTCTATATATATATATATATATATATATATATATATATATATATATATATATATATATATATATATATATAATTCATTTACATATATATATCATATATATATTTTATATATATATATATATATATATATATATATATATATATATATATATATATATATATATATATATATATATATATATATATATATATATATATATATATATATATATGTATATATATATATATATATATATATATATATATAATTCATTTACATATATATATCATATATATATTTTATATATATATATATATATATATATATATATATATATATATATATATATATATATATATATATATATATATATATATATATATTATCCCTGGGGATAGGGGAGAAAGAATACTTCCCACGTATTTTCTGCATGTCGTAGAAGGCGACTAAAAGGGGAGGGAGCGGGTGGTCGGAAATCCTCTCCTCTCGTTTTTTTTTTCTTACTTTTCCAAAAGAAGGAACAGAGAAGGGGACCAGATGAGGATATTCCCTCAAAGGCCCAGTCCTCTGTTCTTGACGCCACCTCGGTAACGCGAGAAATGGCGAATAGTTTCAAAGAAAGAAAGAAATATATATATATATATATATATATATATATATATATATATATATATATATATATATATATATATATATATATATATATATATATATATATACATTCTTTGCTTTGAAGAATGTATGTGAGAAATACTTAGAAAAGCAAATGGATTTGTATGTAGCATTTATGGATCTGGAGAAGGCATATGATAGAGTTGATAGAGATGCTCTGTGGAAGGTATTAAGAATATATGGTGTGGGAGGAAAGTTGTTAGAAGCAGTGAAAAGTTTTTATCGAGGATGTAAGGCATGTGTACGAGTAGGAAGAGAGGAAAGTGATTGGTTCTCAGTGAATGTAGGTTTGCGGCAGGGGTGTGTGATGTCTCCATGGTTGTTTAATTTGTTTATGGATGGGGTTGTTAGGGAGGTAAATGCAAGAGTTTTGGAAAGAGTAAATGTGAATAAGAGCAAGGTTATTAGGTACAGTAGGGTTGAGGGTCAAGTCAATTGGGAGGTGAGTTTGAATGGAGAAAAACTGGAGGAAGTGAAGTGTTTTAGATATCTGGGAGTGGATCTGGCAGCGGATGGAACCATGGAAGCGGAAGTGGATCATAGGGTGGGGGAGGGGGCGAAAATTCTGGGGGCCTTGAAGAATGTGTGGAAGTCGAGAACATTATCTCGGAAAGCAAAAATGGGTATGTTTGAAGAAACAGTGGTTCCAACAATGTTGTATGGTTGCGAGGCGTGGGCTATGGATAGAGTTGTGCGCAGGAGGATTGATGTGCTGGAAATGAGATGTTTGAGGACAATGTGTGGTGTGAGGTGGTTTGATCGAGTGAGTAACGTAAGGGTAAGAGAGATGTGTGGAAATAAAAAGAGCGTGGTTGAGAGAGCAGAAGAGGGTGTTTTGAAGTGGTTTGGGCACATGGAGAGGATGAGTGAGGAAAGATTGACCAAGAGGATATATGTGTCGGAGGTGGAGGGAACAAGGAGAAGAGGGAGACCAAATTGGAGGTGGAAAGATGGAGTGAAAAAGATTTTGTGTGATCGGGGCCTGAACATGCAGGAGGGTGAAAGGAGGGCAAGGAATAGAGTGAATTGGATCGATGTGGTATACCGGGGTTGACGTGCTGTCAGTGGATTGAATCAGGGCATGTGAAGCGTCTTGGGTAAGCCATGGAAAGCTGTGTAGCTATGTATATTTGCGTGTGTGGACGTATGTATATACATGTGTATGGGGGGGGATGGGCCATTTCTTTCGTCTGTTTCCTTGCGCTACCTCGCAAACGCGGGAGACAGCGACAAAGTATAATAAAAAAAAAAAATATATATATATATATATATATATATATATATATATATATATATATATATATATATATATATATATAAACAGAGAAGAGGTAGTAAAAGCTTTGCGGAAGATGAAAGCCGGCAAGGCAGCAGGTTTGGATGGTACTGCAGTGGAGTTTATTAAAAAAGAGGGTGACTGTATTATTGACTGGTTGGTAAGGTTATTTAATGTATGTATGACTCATGGTGAGGTGCCTGAGGATTGGCGGAATGCGTGCATAGTGCCATTGTACAAAGGCAAAGGGGTTAAGAGTGAGTGCTCAAATTACAGAGGTATAAGTTTGTTGAGTATTCCTGGTAAATCATATGGAAGGGTATTGATTGAGAGGGTGAAGGCATGTACAGAGCATCAGATTGGGGAAGAGCAGTGTGGTTTCAGAAGTGGTAGAGGATGTGTGGATCAGGTGTTTGCTTTGAAAAATGTATGTGAGAAATACTTAGAAAATCAAATGGATTTGTATGTAGCATTTATGAATCTGTAGAAGGCATATGATAGAGTTGATAGAGATGCTATGTGGAAGGTATTAAGAATATATGGTGTGGGAGGCAAGTTCTTAGAAGCAGTGAAAAGTTTTTATCGAGGATGTAAGGTATGTGTACGTGTAGGAAGAGAGAAAAATGATTGGTTCTCAGTGAATGTAGGTTTGCGGCAGGGGTGTGTGATGTCTCCATGGTTGTTTAATTTGTTTATGGATGGGGTTGTTAGGGAGGTGAATGCAAGAGTTTTGGAAAGAGGGGCAAGTATGAAGTCTGTTGGGGATGAGAGAGCTTGGAAAGTGAGTCAGTTGTTGTTCGCTGATGATACAGCGCTGGTGGCTGATTCATGTGAGAAACAGCAGAAGCTGGTGACTGAGTTTGGTAAAGTGTGTGAAAGAAGAAAGTTAAGAGTAAATGTGAATAAGAGCAAGGTTATTAGGTACAGTAGGGTTGAGGGTCAAATCAACTGGGAGGTAAGTTTGAATGGAGAAAAACTGGAGGAAGTAAAGTGTTTTAGATATCTGGGAGTGGATCTGGCAGCGGATGGAACCATGGAAGCGGAAGTGGATCATAGGGTGGAGGAGGGGGCGAAAATCCTGGGAGCCATGAAGAATGTGTTTAAGTCGAGAACATTATCTCGGAAAGCAAAAATGGGTATGTTTGAAAGAATAGTGGTTCCAACAATGTTGTATGGTTGCGAGGCGTGGCCTATGGATAGAGTTGTGCGCAGGAGGATGGATGTGCTGGAAATGAGATGTTTGAGGACAATGTGTGGTGTGAGGTGGTTTGATCGAGTAAGTAACGTAAGGGTAAGAAAGATGTGTGGAAATAAAAAGAGCGTGGTTGAGAGAGCAGAAGAGGGTGTTTTGAAATGGTTTGGGCACATGGAGAGAATGAGTGAGGAAAGATTGACCAAGAGGATATATGTGTCGCAGGTGAAGGGAACGAGAAGTGGGAGACCAAATTGGAGGTGGAAAGATGGAGTGAAAAAGATTTTGTGTGATCGGGGCCTGAACATGCAGTAGGGTGAAAGGAGGGCAAGGAATAAAGTGAATTCGATCGATGTGGTATACCGGGGTTGACGTGCTGTCAGTGGATTGAATCAGGGCATGTGAAGCGTCTGGGGTAAACCATGGAAAGCTGTGTAGGTATTTATATTTGCGTGTGTGGACGTATGTATATACATGTGTATGGGGGTGGGTTGGGCCATTTCTTTCGTCTGTTTCCTTGCGCTACCTCGCAAGCGCGGGAGACAGCGACAAAGCAAAAAAAAAAAAAAAAATATATATATATATATATATATATATATATATATATATATGATCATTACTATCATCATCATTATTATCATTGTAATCATTATCACAGCAGGATTATCGTCCATGAAGATAGTATGCATTGTAGAAAATAGGGGCATTCTTATTGCAAAGTGCTTTAACATCTAAATTTAGCAAAAATACCTGTAAATCATTGTATTTTTCCTATGTTAACGCGTTCATCAGAATTCACATGAGTTAAGATGACTTATGTAGAGGCTCTGTCCAAAATGTTTTATGCTCATGTTAGGAAAATATACCTTTCGTTAAATTTTAAGATGTTCTATACAACTTGGTTAAGAAGGTTTAGTCCTGGCGATCCCATTCATTACGGTCTTATGAACACATGTCTTCGATGATCTTCACGAAAAGTCTTGGGAAGAAGTCACTGGTTGATGGTATGCAGTTGAGTTCAGAGAGTAATGAGTGTAGAGCACATTAAGTTACGGTGTGTAAGAACACAACAGTGATTTACAGCGTCATATAAAGTAATGATGCTTTAGGTATGATAAGTTCAAGGATATAGTTCTTGCGGCCAGATGTGAAAGTGAATATCGTGCTGGTATTCTTGAGGGAATGGCTTCGTATATGATGTGATCTACTGTTTTTATTGCCATGAAGTTTTGATAATCTAACCAGGTGATCATTTCTTGAATATGAACCAGGATAAAATGATCAGTATTTGATTCAGTGTAAGGAATTTCCATCTGTAAGCACGAACTATGTAAACAAAATAACTTCATGCATGAAGAGGTTAACTTCTCGTCACTGGGCCAAAACCACAGAGTGCGGTGGAGTGGTCGAGGCATCGCCCTAGATTGTAAAGCAATAAGTAAAGTTGACGTGGACCAGGATTTAATTAACGAAGCGCCTTACTTACTCCGTCAGGAGATTATGAGTGGAAATATCATGAGTGCGGTAGGGTTTTTATTATATTCTTCCGGACATAACAAGAGTGATATCCTCTTCAGTGACTCATTAACGTGTAAATCTGACACTTGACAGTGTGGTTTAGTGAATTTTGTTTGGTTCACTTAATTGCTCCGCGGTGTAGCGGTTATCGTCGCTGCCCGTGACACATTTACTGGTCGTCTAGGGCCGAGAGCATAGGTTCAGATCCTGGTTGCTGCAGTCGGTCCACAGTCAACCCAGCTGTTCACCATTCCCTAACGGTTGATCAATGAAATGGGTACCTGGCTCATGCTAGGTTATACTCATGCGTAGCGTTAATGAGGTGACCTTGATTCGGGCGTTGTCCATGCCGTCTCAGCGAACATAGAATAGGAAAAAGAAAGTGTGTCACCAGCCTAAGCAAGTTCAGTATTGATTGAAGGAACTGGCAGACGTTAGTATCATACTTTCTGAGACACAGTTGAGTCGTGATACAATAAGGAGACAGTGTCAGTACCCTGGACGATGCAGCATTATGCCCTAGTCTTGCCGCATAATGCGAGAGCTTTTTGTCATGAAGTGGTCCGTCTAGACTTGTTTTTTTTTATTTTATGCCCAGATATATACCTAGATATATACGCAGATATGTATCAGATATAAACCTAGATATATAACCAAATATATACCAGATATATACCTAGATATATTCGCAGATATGTATCAGATATATACCTAGATATATAACCAAATATATACCAGATATGTACCTAGATATATAACCAAATATATACCAGATATATACCTAGATATATAACTAAATATATACCAGATATATACCTGGATATATACCCAAATCAAAAGTGTTGAGCCTATATCATCAGAATGGAAACCGGTTGGTTTACGTCCGGGGAAGTGCGGCCACGTCGCTTGGTGCATGGTCTACTCTGGCACGTCTGCCGTTGATGTAAACAAATTCCATAATTTCGCTTCCCGCAAGGCAAACATTTTGAGATATTACCCGGCTTTTGATCTTGGAAATCTCCCCTAAAGCCTGGTCTGAGGGCGGCGTTCTCGTATATTTTCGTGCAGCGAGTATGCATGACGAGATTTCGCTGTGTGCCAAAAGTTGGGTGATACCGCACTCGCCAGGGGTAGACGTCCTGTTCTGATTATGTTTTTGAGAACAACTGAAACTTTTTCATCAGAAGTTATACTCGTACTAGTGTGAGATACGGGCATCATCCCTGCATGGCTAATACGTTGGTGTTTGGAACAGCTGAAAGTCGTGCTAGTTGAGAGCTCTAGATCCAGCCCAGTGGGGGCTTTGTGCAGAACCGTAAGGCTTTCTGCTTCAAGAGACCAGTAATACTGAGGGTAGATCTGGAGCTCTAAGGGAAGCTGTGTGTGTGTGTTGCTGGAGACGTGGAGCTTTAATATCAATTCCTTGTTCAGTTCGATGTTTGAAGTAACGTATATTTATGAAAGGATGTGAACTGTTTATCAAGTTCAAGAATATGTCTTAAAGCTTTTACAACCCTAGGAATGGAATGGATCATCTGTGTTTATCTTTTACAACCTTATTAATGGAATGGAACATCTATGTATATCATTTACAACCCTAGTAATGGAATAAATCGTCTATGCAACCTTAGTAATGGAATGGAACGTCTATGTATATCCTCTACAACCATTGAACTAAATGATCGTTGATTTCAGTATATGAAGGATATCGTCTACTGAAGATCACTTCACAGAGTAGGAATGAGGTCGCACACCTTTGTTTAATATGTTTTGTGTATCAGAGTTACCGATTTGTATATCTGAACGATCGATCTTCCAGCGTATGCAATGCCTGAGTCAGACGAGAGTTGGTCCCCTTGAACATCCAGGGAGCCTTGTTCCGCCAACACGTCTGACACGGACGAATGAATCAGTAATAACTAGTACGTTCACTGGAGTGTAGATCTGGCGCTCGATGTATCTTGAATTCTTGAAGGTAGTGTCATCGGCTTTCAGTATTTCATATCAACTGCCTCAGTTTTCTTTCAGAGTCTGATCATCTTTTAGGAAAATGCCACCACCTTGAAGACGTTGAGAGCTAGAGCCCTTACATAAACCATACATCTGGAAACGTATATTGACGAAAGGGTTGTCTGCCATTGTTGGTGTTATATCATTTTCATTTATTTAATGAAACCTGGAATTTTTTTCGCACTTGGAATTCACCTCAATCCCATTCAGTAATAATTTTACGATTTACATTTTGTGGAATATAAAAGAGAAACGGAAAAGCACAGTTAACAGACTTGTATATTTTCATGAGAGTGTAACACTGAAACAATCATTCATTTCCAGTTATCTTCATCAAACATGCATGATTATTAGTCTCAATGTGAGAGTGATGACCCGTGATCATGGCTTCATCATTACCTGCTCTGCTCTCCTGTACAAGACAAGTCTATAGGAGTTGATTTGACGTGTGTTTCATGGGGTATTCTTGCTGGTGACAGAGATGACAACAGTTGCAGGTGACAGTGATGACAACAGTTGCAGGTGACAGTGATGACAACAGTTGCAGGTGACAGTGATGACAACACTTGCAGGTGACAGTGATGACAACAGTTGCAGGTGACAGTGATGACAACAGTTGCAGGTGACAGTGATGACAACAGTTGCAGGTGACAGTGATGACAACAGTTGCAGGTGACAGTGATGACAACAGTTGCAGGTGACAGTGATGACAACAGCTGCAGGTGACAGTGATGACAACAGTTGCAGGTGACAGTGATGACAATAGTTGCAGGTGACAGTGATGACAACAGTTGCAGGTGACAGTGATGACAACAGCTGCAGGTGACAGTGATGAGGACAGCTGCAGGTGACAGTGATGACAACAGTTGCAGGTGACAGTGATGATAACAGTTGCATGTGACAGTGATGACAACAGTTGCAGGTGGCAGTGATGACAACAGTTGCAGGTGACAGTGATGACAACAGCTGCAGGTGACAGTGATGACAACAGTTGCAGGTGACAGTGATGACAACAGTTGTAGGTGACAGTGATGATAACAGTTGCAGGTGACAGTGATGAGAACAGTTGCAGGTGACAGTGATGACAACAGTTGCAGGTGACAGTGATGAGAACAGTTGCAGGTGACAGTGATGATAACAGTTGCAGGTGACAGTGATGACAACAGTTGCAGGTGACAGTGATAACAACAGCTGCAGGTGACAGTGATGACAACAGTTGCAGGTGACAGTGATGACAACAGTTGCAGGTGACAGTGATGACAACAGCTGCAGGTGACAGTGATGACAACAGTTGCAGGTGACAGTGATGATAACAGTTGCAGGTGACAGTGATGACAACAGCTGCAGGTGAAAGTGATGACAACAGTTGCAGGTGACAGTGATGACAACAGTTGCAGGTGACAGTGATGACAACAGCTGCAGGTGACAGTGATGACAACAGATGCAGGTGACAGTGATGACAACAGCTGCAGGTGACAGTGATGACAACAGCTGCAGATGACAGTGATGAGAACAGTTGCAGGTGACAGTGATGACAACAGCTGCAGGTGACAGTGATGGCAACAGTTGCAGGTGACAGTGATGACAACAGCTGCAGGTGACAGTGATGACAACAGTTGCAGGTGACAGTGATGACAACAGCTGCAGGTGACAGTGATGAAAACAGCTGCAGGTGACAGTGATGACAACAGTTGCAGGTGACAGTGATGACAACAGTTGTAGGTGACAGTGATGACAACAGTTGCAGGTGACAGTGATGACAACAGTTGCAGGTGACAGTGATGACAACACTTGCAGGTAGCAGTGATGAGAACAGCTGCAGGTGACAGTGATGACAACAGTTGCAGGTGACAGTGATGACAACAGTTGCAGGTGACAGTGATAACAACAGCTGCAGGTGACAGTGATGACAACAGTTGCAGGTGACAGTGATGAGAACAGCTGCAGGTGACAGTGATGACAACAGTTGCAGGTGGCAGTGATGACAACAGTTGCAGGTGATAGTGATGACAACAGTTGCAGGTGACAGTGATGACAACAGTTGCAGGTGGCAGTGATGACAATAATTGCAGGTGACAGTGATGACAACAGTTGCAGGTGACAGTGATGACAACAGTTGCAGGTGGCAGTGATGAGAACAGCTGCAGGTGACAGTGATGACAACAGCTGCAGGTGACAGTGATGACAACAGTTGCAGGTGACAGTGATAACAACAGCTGCAGGTGGCAGTGATGACAATAATTGCAGGTGACAGTGATGACAACAGTTGCAGGTGATAGTGATGACAACAGTTGCAGGTGACAGTGATGACAACAGTTGCAGGTGGCAGTGATGAGAACAGCTGCAGGTGACAGTGATGACAACAGTTGCAGGTGACAGTGATGACAACAGTTGCAGGTGACAGTGATGACAACAGTTGCAGGTGACAGTGATGACAACAGTTGCAGGTGGCAGTGATGACAACAGTTGCAGGTGACAGTGATGAGAACAGCTGCAGGTGACAGTGATGACAACAGTTGCAGGTGACAGTGATGACAACAGTTGCAGGTGACAGTGATGACAACAGTTGCAGGTGACAGTGATGACAACAGTTGCAGGTGATAGTGATGACAACAGTTGCAGGTGACAGTGATGACAACAGCTGCAGGTGGCAGTGATGACAACAGCTGCAGGTGACAGTAATGACAACATTTTACGTTCTGTCTTCATGTTGTCATGGTGTCCTGGTGTTGCTCGATTCACACCAACGTCTTCGAGCGAAGTTCTGCGGAGCTGCAAGAGTTTTTAGGAGGTTCTTTTTTCCAGAGACTCATATCTCTTTTTCTTGAGAGGACTCACGCACAGATACGTCTCCTCCAGGATACTTCAGCCAAATGACCCATTGTCACCGTGTTGTGGTAGTGTCGCCTGAGGTCTGTTGATACCATGTATTTCTGCTCGAGTCCCAAGGTTTCTCATGTTTTTTCCAACTATTATTTCATGAACATTTGTTTATGGGCTTTTATTTTATGTTTGATAATGCTGGTTCATGAAGTGTATGTCGTGGTTGTAGGAGTTATCTCTGGCCAACCCTGACCCATGTATCAGACATAGGGCTGCAGGAATTATCAAAACGTTAATTTTACATCTACAAAGTTGTTACAGATTGTCTTTAAATCTGATTGCTTCCATCTGCCTCCTACTATTATTCCCATATTGCATTTCAGAGAAAAATATTTGATCTCAGCATCAGGAACTCTGGTCCAAGAATTACACAAATCTCCACCAGAAGAGACGGCCGTGTGTCGAGTTTTTTACACGTGTCGGTTAGTTACGACCCCTAGGTATGATGGCCTCTCCTTCGACATGATCCTTAAGGGTCAGCTGAAACTGCTAGGCCATGGCAGACAATAATCATGCCACTTGTGCTCAAGGGTCGTAACGCGGCGCTCAAAGGTTGAAGTAGAAAGATACAGTACGATTAATGCGTTACCCAGACATCATGTACAGAAAGGCAACAAAATATCTTAGAATCTAAAGTTGTGAGGAAGGCTTTTAGGCTTCTTGCATCACTAGTCCTTTCGGAGTTTATTTAGTGATAAACCTAAAGAAGATAATGGTTAAGAATCGAGTGAGACACGCTGAGGTCGGTGAGTTTGTCTGTAATGTGTACCTCCAAATAAAGCCGAAATAACGTCCAGAATAAAGGGGAAGAATACAGCTTTTATCTCATACGGGACATCAACATCGAGCATCTGCAGATGCAGTTCTTCTTTGTGAGAGATAACAATGTTGCTAACTTTTAGTCGTCTCCACTTCCTCTGCTTCCATCTCTCTCTCTCTCTCTCTCTCTCTCTCTCTCTCTCTCTCTCTCTCTCTCTCTCTCTCTCTCTCTCTCTCTCTCTCTCTCTCTCTCTCTCTCTCTCTCTCTCTCTCTCTCTCCCCAGATTTCATTTTCTTTCCTCCGACTTGCATAATGATTCGTATCCGTCCCACCCGTCCCTCGCCTCATCGTTATAGATCCTCTTGACTATTCTCTCCTCCTCCATCCTATTCATACATCCAGTTCAGTTCGTGACCGACAATCCTCTGTCTAATCAAGCTCACCTGTCACACACACACGTCTCCAAACTTTCCCAACTGCACTCCATTTTCCGTACACCCATCTCGTAAACTCTGGTTTTACTACCTACTCTGGTTCCTTTTTAATAAAGTCTTTATCTTTTCTTTCTTCATTTTATCTTATATCACTTCATTAAATATGAATGCTTGCCTTCATAAGTAATTTCTCCCTTGATTTATTCAGATTTACTTTAGTTAAGTAAGGGGATCCGGTTATGCTATGGTACGGTCCCGCTCACCATTTTTTGAAGCGTATACCAGTAACCCACTTTATCTGGCATGGTCAGTATTCGGCCAGATTCAGAGAAGGTGTGTCGGAAATGCACTCTTTCATTACTGTTCAAACGGATTTTGAATGAACTTCGAAAGAAACTGTGAAGGTAGCCTTCCTAGAGCGCATTAAACCCATCCGTGCGTGCTCTGAGCTGAACCATTCAGGATGACATGTGTGCGCCTCATGTTTAATGTTCCTTTCGATCTTATCAAAATCTTCTTCAGGGTGTGGGAAGTGATAATCTAAAAAAAAAATTCTAATGGCTATTACTATCAAACGGTGAATCTGAAAAAATTCTTAAAAATGAATGACGAAAGAATATGAGAAAAAGTCATCGAACCGCCCACTTCTTAAAGCCTCGAACTCTGTCCTTTTGTTTTTAAGGCGACAAGCAGTGTGTGTATCGAACACATCACTAACATAGAAAAAGACATGCGTTATCTGGTCATTCTTAGAACGAATGCTGTTTCCACATAACATACCACTGTCTTTACTTCATGAAAGACAGTTGCTGGTATCTGATGGAGTTCTTACGGAAATATCCTACTGAGCTGCTGTAACGTTTACTCTACTCGAGCACAACAGTTATTAGAAACAAACTAAAGGTAGCAACAACACTCGCTAATAGACCATGACCTGTGTGCACGTTAGCATGAGTCCCTTTGAAATCCCAGACGGTGGAGGAAACTCTCATGAATTGTAGCATACCAGTTTATTGCATTCTATTTTTCTTCCGAATGTATACGAATATCGAAGGTTGAGCACGTGAGATCAATTTTAACTTTGTGCATCGATAATGAGGATATTGCCAGGGCTGGGTACAGTCTTGGGAGTAGAGACAAACCTTGGCGACCCATTACATATACGCTTTCCTACAGGCAGATACATACACACAGATCTACACTGCAGTGAGCACTTGTCTCCACATGTCAACCAGCGATGACCAGCTGAGAGAGGAAGGTAGGAAGCTTTATTCGTTACCTCCTGACGTACAATGCTCATGTGATAGACTCTACCTTGGATTTGTATGCATTTGGATCTAACCTTACACCAGGTGTATTGCTAATAAGAGATCCTTGAGGCGTATAGTGAACATAAACGAATACATAAGGACGCCGGCGAATTAGTGAAGGTGAGTAAGGAAACTAGGCACAGAGGACACAGGGTTAGTATCAAGAGGAATTAATGACACGAAATCTTTTGGAAATTTATGTGAGGTACTGCAAGCAACAGATAGTGTTTAAAAGACAAAGTAGCTGCAAGATTCAATGGAGGTGATTGACTTGTTGAGGAAGCTAGTGATTGATATCGAGGCCATGTTATATGAGATGGAGGGGAAGGCGGGCATCAGTGTGGAGAAATTAAGATAAATTGGGCATGTATTTGCGCACCAATGTTCCGTAGACATAAGACAGGTTAAGGAAAAAAATGAGCGTAGAATATGAAGAAGATGAAGGGGAATAAGCGACAGAGTGAGATGGTATTATGTTAAGCAGAACGGGTGTTGAAAGGAGAAGGCTTCATTTGCTACAGCCGTCTAGGTAATCTTAGATATGAAGCTTAGCACTCTAATGAGGAAGCAAAATTATAAATGTTTTGATGGAGAGGGTAGAAAGGAAGTTAGAGATTTTATCTGGGGTGGAGAAGCAAGCGGTCAAAGATATGAGAACGGAGAAGCTAAAGCATAGGAAGAAAACCTAACCAGCAGTGTTATGATACCAGGAACTGTTGGTAACTCGAAAAGTATAATAAGGAAAAAGTATTCCTATCAGACTGATATCTTGTACAGATAAATGACTTCATTTTGCTGACCTTTGTCCGTCAGAAAGTAAATGATTGGATTGTTAGAGCTGCCTTGTGGAAAGTTTTGCGTTTTCATGGGGTGGGACGAGAGTTGCTAGAAGGTGTGAGAAGGTTTTATCAAAGGCGTAAGGCGTGTGTACGAGAAGGAAGAGAGGAGAGTGAATGGATGCAGGTGAAAGTGGGTTTGTGGTAGGGGTGTGTTATGCCACCAAGACTGTTTGATTTATAGATGGGGTGGTGAGGGAGGTAAATGTTAGGGTCTTGGAGAGAGGAGCGAATATGCAGTATGCATAGGATGAAGGTGCCTGAGAAGTGTCAGTTGTTGTTGTTGATTCGAGTGAGAATTTGCAGAAGTTGGTGACAGGGAGAGTATGTGAAAGGAGGGTTAAGGTAATTGGGACGTGAGTTTCAAAGAAGATAATTTGGAGGAAGTGAGTTTTGGATAACTGAGAGTGAACCTAGCAGCGAGTGGAGCCATGGAAGCGAAAGTGGGTCATAGGGCTGGTGCACGCGCGCGCGCGTATGTGTGTGTGTATGTGTGTGTGTGTGTGTGTGTGTGTGTGTGTGGGGGGGGGGGGGGGGGGGGGGGTTCTTGGAGCATTGAGTAATGTGTGGAAAAAACAGTGTGTGATCGGGGCCTGAACATGAAGTTGGGTGAAAAGTGTGCACAGGATCAAGTTGATTGGAATGATATGCACAGGGTTCACCGTGCTGTCAATGGACTGAACAAGGGAATGTAAAGTGGCTGGGGGTAACCATGGAAGGGCTGCTTTTCCTGGTTGTGGACAGAGGACTGTTGCTTCGGTGCATTGCACATTGTAGCTAGAAAATGGATGGGTACCTGCGTCCTTTGTATATATATATATATATATATATATATATATATATATATATATATATATATATATATATATATATATATATATATATATATATATATATATATATATATATATATATATATATATATATATATATATATATATATATATATATATATATATATATATATATATATATATATATATATATATATATATATATATATATATATATATATATATATATATATATATATATATATATATATATATATATATATATATATATATATATATATATATATATATATATATATAAAATATATATATATATATATTTATATATATATATTTATATATATATATGGTTGCGAGGCGTGGGCTATGGATAGAGTTGTGCGCAGGAGGATGGATGTGCTGGAAATGAGATGTTGGAGGACAATGTGTGGTGTGAGGTGGTTTGATCGAGTGAGTAACGTAAGGGTAAGAGAGATGTGTGGAAATAAAAAGAGGGTGGTTGAGAGAGCAGAAGAGGGTGTTTTGAAGTGGTTTGGGCACATGGAGAGAATGAGTGAGGAAAGATTGACCAAGAGGATATATGTGTCGGAGGTGGAGGGAACGAGGAGAAGAGGGAGACCAAATTGGAGGTGGAAAGATGGAGTGAAAAAGATTTTGTATGATCGGGGCCTGAACATGCAGGAGGGTGAAAGGAGGGCAAGGAATAGTGAATTGGAGCGATGTGGTATACCGGGGTTGACGTGCTGTCAGTGGATTGAATCAGGGCATGTGAAGCGTCTGGGGTAAACCATGGAAAGCTGTGTAGGTATGTATATTTGCGTGTGTGGACGTATGTATGTACATGTGTATGGGGGGGGGTTGGGCCATTTCTTTCGTCTGTTTCCTTGCGCTACCTCGCAAACGCGGGAGACAGCGACAAAGTATAATTAATATAAAAAAATAAATAAATATACATATATATATATATATATATATATATATATATATATATATATATATATATATATATATATATATATATATATATATATATATATATATATATATATATATATATATATATATGAATTGTGTGCATGGGTATATATGTATGTGTCTGTGTGTGTATATATATGTGTACATTGAGATGTATAGGTATGTATATTTGCGTGTGTGGACGTGTATGTATATACAAGTGTATGGGGCTGGGTTGGGCCATTTCTTTTGTCTGTTTCGTTGCGCTTCCTCGCAAACGCGGGAGACAGCGACAAAGCAAAATAAAAATAAATATATATTT
>NC_092227.1:35318720-35566833 GCF_036320965.1 Panulirus ornatus | reverse complement strand
ACCCTCTTCACTCTGAAGTTGATGTCTACACCTTACACTGTTCACCTGACTTTCTTTCCCATCCTCCTAGTGCTTGTTTTTCCTGTGTTGAACAAACAGTCCTCTCTCATTTCGGACCTCTTCAGTATCTTAGGATGGGGAAACAGTAACCTCGTTGAGTTTGCTGGTGCTTGATAGTTTCCTATATCTTCGTCTAAAGCACATTCGCTTCCCTCTGTTAGATTTACCAAAAAAAAAAGAAGAAACCTACCCAGTAATATTATAACGTGTTGGGCTTAACCATATCTCCCATTCTGTTCTGGAAACCTCACATAGTCAACATCAAAAAAATCTACTTCCTAAAAGCTGGAAGTGTTGTATTGGTGCAGTGATTATTTTCCGAGTGAACAGCTGTTTCATATCTACAGGAAGAATTACTCGCCCTAGTGTGAAATACAGCCAGCACTTCTGGGGTGGCTCATCCTTTACCTCTGTATCAGAGAGAATGGAACCAAAAGCCTTCCGTCTCATTAATTCTCCTGGCATCACCTCTCATCAACAATTCCTTTCTTTACGCCGCGAAATTGCTTCTGCTGCTACTGGGACTATTTCATTATTTCTTTCTATCTATCTTTCCTTCTTTCCTTCCTTCCTTCCTTCCTTCCTTCTCTCTCTCTCTCTCTCTCTCTCTCTCTCTCTCTCTCTCTCTCTCTCTCTCTCTCTCTCTCTCTCTCTCTCTCTCTCTCTCTCTCTCTCTCTCTCTCTCTCTCTCTCTCTCTCTCTCTCTCTCTCTCTCTCTCTCTCTCTCTCTCTCTCTCTCTCTCTCTCTCTCTCTCTCTCTCTCCGCTCAACATGCATTATTTTGGCAAAAGTCTGTGGAAGCTGTCTGCATGTATCCCCTCTCCCAGGGCCAGGACCCGAGGCACGCGTCTAGCTGGTGGTTCCTACAGTCTCTGATTGGTGACTGGACCTCCCTCCATGGAACAGCTAATCCGTGGAATTCTTTTTCTCTTTTCGTCTTTCCCACATCCCACAACCTCTCTACCATTAAAAGCTAGGTCTACAAACATCCATGGAGCCCTGATCAATCACCATGTTCGTTTTCTCTCACTTTATTTCATCCGTGATGGTGTGTCTTGTCTGCCTCATGTCGGTCACTGCAAGGAAAGGTATAGCACACTACACCACCACGTCACATCGCTGCACCATCACGCTAAGTAATCCTACATATTATCAAAACTGGTGGTACACTATACCACCCAAGATCTGTTGCACTGCACCACTGCAACACTTTAACTGCTACAGCCAATGATGGTCTGAACAGCCAGCTGACGCGGGCATCACTAAAAGAATTTAAAGAAAATACAAAATGACGCAAGACGAAATTACGCTCCGGGGTGAGGCCCTTCACCCCATAGGAAGTGATGGCTGTAAATAATATTTTTAAACGAGGGTTGGAGCCAAACCCCCCCCCCCCCCGCCCTCCCCCCCCTGGTCCCCTGGGTTCTTAACTGGAAATCATAATTTTACAGGATTTTCGGGAAAACTTTCCAGTCCGTTACTTCGCCTGCGGAAGAGAAGCGGAGATGGACCACCCGACCTGGGGAAACTGTACGCAAAATAGCTGTGTATATCTGTGTTTGGCGACCCTTTACACTGCAGATGTTTAGAGAAATCAGGATCCCTTCCAAAGCTTACGCTATCGTTTGTGTCTGTCTGTATGTCTGTCTGTCTATCTGTCTGTCTTTCTGCGACTATGTGCACAGGAATGACTCATGACGTGGAGACTATGACCAAGATTTCTGAAATGTTCAGGGTTAACCTACTAAGCTTGACAGTATGACCCTTCAGCATAACTGCATAACCTTTAGCGTGAACTTTGGCCTTTGACACCATCATACCCAAGTGTCGTGCTTGTGTGCTCAAGGGTTGTGCTCGAGGAATTAAAAGTATGAGGGCATAGTAAGCTTCTGTCACGCACAAGAACTGTTGTACGTGTTATGTTAAGGGTACAGTACTAGCTCTTGATCTGTCATTTTATAATGCTTGTTAATGAACTGTTGTTCATTAACAAGATGCTTGTTAATGAACTGTTCTGTGAATCTGAGTTACAGTGCTAATCAAACAGCCGGTGCGCTACTAATCATTGAGGTGTTGTGTAGATAAGGCCTATACCGCCGGTTACGAGTTATCGTGCATATTAGTTGCTTAAGGTATTATCTAGAAATAGCAGAGCAATCGTTAAGTTAAGCCTTGGACCTCCATAGTATACCACGCTTTCCTTGTTGACGCTGTTAAATTCTGTTTTCACTTCATTGCCTAATCTCAGTCCTGATGAAGTAACAAGTTCATACTTGGTTTTGCAAGTATGTGTACCTTAGTCCTTTCCTGAATTTGTTACTGACACAGCTGCTCTCCACAGATGCTTTCAATCTTCTATCTTCCCGTGGGCACCTCGATGATATATCTGTTAACCCCTGAGTAATCACTACGGAATATTCTAACTACCCTCAAAACTAATCTAATGATTACTCCAGATCCTGCTTTTTTCGTTTGTGAATTTACGACATATTTTTGAACATTTTTGATTTGTTTTCTTTGTTAGTTTCCTTGGGAACTGTCGTGTATCTGTATCTCGTGGCAGCCCTGCCCACGATTCTGTTGTAGCTCGCTGTCTCATGTCATGGCATGCCTGAGTACGGATACGTCAGCTGTACACAACTACAACAGATTTGTGGACAAGGGTGTCACATGGTGCAAATAACTGAATGACGTAATAATGACATTTCCCAAAGAAACTAACACAAAAACAAAAAACAATTAAGAATGTTAATCTTTGTAAACACAGATATACACTTTACCATGGAAGAGGAAAACGTTACGTTGCTGTTTTATAGATACAATAAAATGAAAGCCTATCCAGGATCTCTTCGCATGTGTGTCCATACAGTACCTGTTTATAGGTCTCCGTAAAAACTATCAACATTTCGCCCTTTCATCATGAGAAAATCTTCAGGTGTAAGTCGGATGAGGACTGAGAAGGGTTTCATGTGAGAGAAGTGGACGCAAAAGTAGTACGAGACCACTGAAATGCGAGTGTAGGAAGGATGACTTGTTAAGTTTGCAGACGCTCCGTTATCTTCATGGCTGCTAAGAAATGGGGCATACGATCCTGTCCTGTGTTTGATAGATTGATTGTCGAACACATGTATGAAAATGTAAAGCTGTAATATGTTCTCTTGTTGGGTTGGGTGTTATGTGTTAGATGTATGGTGAAACATTTCAACAAAGAACTGCTCTCTCTCTCTCTCTCTCTCTCTCTCTCTCTCTCTCTCTCATATATATATATATATATATATATATATATATATATATATATATATATATATATATATATATATATATATATATATATATATATATATATAAATATATATATATATATATATATATATATATATATATATATATATATATATATATATATATATATATATATATATATATATATATATATATATATATTTTTTTTTTTTTTTTTTTTTTTTTATACTTTGTCGCTGTCTCCCGCGTCTGCGAGGTAGCGCAAGGAAACAGACGAAAGAAATGGCCCAACCCCCCCCCCCCCATACACATGTACATACACATGTCCACACACGTGTATACATACCTACACAGCTTTCCATGGTCCACCCCAGACGCCTCACATGCCTTGATTCACTCCACTGACAGCACGTCAACCCCTGTATACCACATCGCTCCAATTCACTCTATTCCTTGCCCTCCTTACACCCTCCTGCATGTTCAGGCCCCGATCACACAAAATCTTTTTCACTCCATCTTTCCACCTCCAATTTGGTCTCCCTCTTCTCCTCGTTCCCTCCACCTCCGACACATATATCCTCTTGGTCAATCTTTCCTCACTCATTCTCTCCATGTGCCCAAACCATTTCAAAACACCCTCTTCTGCTCTCTCAACCACGCTCTTTTTATTTCCACACATCTCTCTTACCCTTACGTTACTTACTCGATCAAACCACCTCACACCACACATTGTCCTCAAACATCTCATTTCCAGCACATCCATCCTCCTGCGCACAACTCTATCCATAGCCCACGCCTCGCAACCATACAACATTGTTGGAACCACTATTCCTTCAAACATACCCATTTTTGCTTTCCGAGATAATGTTCTCGACTTCCACACATTTTTTCAAGGCTCCCAAAATTTTCGCCCCCTCCCCCACCCTATGATCCACTTCCGCTTCCATGGTTCCATCCGCTGACAGATCCACTCCCAGATATCTAAAACACTTCACTTCCTCCAGTTTTTCTCCATTCAAACTTACCTCCCAATTGACTTGACCCTCAACCCTACTGTACCTAATAACCTTGCTCTTATTCACATTTACTCTTAACTTTCTTCTTCCACACACTTTACCAAACTCAGTCACCAGCTTCTGCAGTTTCTCACATGAATCAGCCACCAGCGCTGTATCATCAGCGAACAACAACTGACTCACTTCCCAGTCTCTCTCATCCCCAACAGACTTCATACTTGCCCCTCTTTCCAGGACTCTTGCATTCACCTCCCTAACAACCCCATCCATAAACAAATTAAACAACCATGGAGACATCACACACCCCTGCCGCAAACCTACATTCACTGAGAACCAATCACTTTCCTCTCTTCCTACACGTACACATGCCTTACATCCTCGATAAAAACTTTTCACTGCTTCTAACAACTTGCCTCCCACACCATATATTCTTAATACCTTCCACAGAGCATCTCTATCAACTCTATCATATGCCTTCTCCAGATCCATAAATGCTACATACAAATCCATTTGCTTTTCTAAGTATTTCTCACATACATTCTTCAAAGCAAACACCTGATCCACACATCCTCTACCACTTCTGAAACCGCACTGCTCTTCCCCAATCTGATGCTCTGTACATGCCTTCACCCTCTCAATCAATACCCTCCCATATAATTTACCAGGAATACTCAACAAACTTATACCTCTGTAATTTGAGCACTCACTCTTATCCCCTTTGCCTTTGTACAATGGCACTATGCACGCATTCCGCCAATCCTCAGGCACCTCACCATGAGTCATACATACATTAAATAACCTTACCAACCAGTCAACAATACAGTCACCCCCTTTTTTAATAAATTCCACTGCAATACCATCCAAACCTGCTGCCTTGCCGGCTTTCATCTTCCGCAAAGCTTTTACTACCTCTTCTCTGTTTACCAAATCATTTTCCCTAACCCTCTCACTTTGCACACCACCTCGACCAAAACACCCTATATCTGCCACTCTGTCATCAGACACATTCAACAAACCTTCAAAATACTCATTCCATCTCCTTCTCACATCACCACTACTTGTTATCACCTCCCCATTTACGCCCTTCACTGAAGTTCCCATTTGCTCCCTTGTCTTACGCACCCTATTTACCTCCTTCCAGAACATCTTTTTATTCTCCCTAAAATTTACTGATAGTCTCTCACCCCAACTCTCATTTGCCCTTTTTTTCACCTCTTGCACCTTTCTCTTGACCTCCTGTCTCTTTCTTTTATACTTCTCCCACTCAATTGCATTTTTTCCCTGCAAAAATCGTCCAAATGCCTCTCTCTTCTCTTTCACTAATACTCTTACTTCTTCATCCCACCACTCACTACCCTTTCTAAACAGCCCACCTCCCACTCTTCTCATGCCACACGCATCTTTTGCGCAATCCATCACTGATTCCCTAAATACATCCCATTCCTCCCCCACTCCCCTTACTTCCATTGTTCTCACCTTTTTCCATTCTGTACACAGTCTCTCCTGGTACTTCCCCACACAGGTCTCCTTCCCAAGCTCACTTATTCTCACCACCTTCTTCACCCCAACATTCACTCCTCTTTTCTGAAAACCCATACTAATCTTCACCTTAGCCTCCACAAGATAATGATCAGACAACCCTCCAGTTGCACCTCTCAGCACATTAACATCCAAAAGTCTCTCTTTCGCACGCCTGTCAATTAACACGTAATCCAATAACGCTCTCTGGCCATCTCTCCTACTTACATAAGTATACTTATGTATATCTCGCTTTTTAAACCAGGTATTCCCAATCATCAGTCCTTTTTCAGCACATAAATCTACAAGCTCTTCACCATTTCCATTTACAACACTGAACACCCCATGCATACCAATTATTCCCTCAACTGCCACATTACTCACCTTTGCATTCAAATCACCCATCACTATAACCCGGTCTCGTGCATCAAAACCGCTAACACACTCATTCAGCTGCTCCCAAAACACTTGCCTCTCATGATCTTTCTTCTCATGCCCAGGTGCATATGCACCAATAATCACCCACCTCTCTCCATCAACTTTCAATTTTACCCATATTAATCGAGAATTTACTTTCTTACATTCTATCACATACTCCCACAACTCCTGTTTAAGGAGTATTGCTACTCCTTCCCTTGCTCTTGTCCTCTCACTAACCCCTGACTTCACTCCCCAGACATTTCCAAACCACTCTTCCCCTTTACCCTTGAGCTTCGTTTCACTCAGAGCCAAAACATCCAGGTTCCTTTCCTCAAACATACTACCTATCTCTCCTTTTTCACATCTTGGTTACATCCACACACATTTAGGCACCCCACTCTGAGCCTGCGAGGAGGATGATCACTCCCCGCGTGACTCCTTCTTCTGTTTCCCATTTTAGAAAGTTAATACAAGGAGGGGAGGATTTCCGGCCCCCCGCTCCCGTCCCCTCTAGTCGCTTTCTACGACACGCGAGGAATACGTGGGAAGTATTCTTTCACCCCTATCCCCAGGGATAATATACATATATATATACATATACACACACACACACATACACACACATACGCACATACCCACACACACACACACATACATATATATACATATGAAAAATGTAAGAAATATATATATATATATATATATATATATATATATATATATATATATATATATATGTGTGTGTGTGTGTGAATGTGTTTGTGTGTGTGTATGTGTGTGTGTGTGTGTGTGTGTGTGTGTGTGTGTGTGTGTGTGTGTGAAAAATATATATTCAAACTGTTAGGGTTATTTTCAGACCAGTTGGCTGCACTGGTTGTTGAAACATGAGTCGACAAGAGAAGATTTACTCAGTAAATGTCGAACTAAATCCTGTGATCTGTTTCAGAGCAGTTAGTATCAACAGATTATTCGCTGTGCATCTTTGTAAGTCAGTGGACTACAAGCTTAGGTAACGAACAGTATGTAGTTAATAGGAGCGGGGACACAGGTTATAGTTAGTTAGTGGATGGTAGGTGACAGATAACGGATGAGAACAAGACTTTAGTCAGCAGGTATCCGTAGATTGTGGAAACATGGGTATGATGAGTGATTTAAGAATAATGAAAGTGGCTACCGTACAATATTCGTTAGCTAAATGATACAGATGAGTAAAGACTGGATAGTAGATAGTAGGTTATAAATGACTACTAGACACAGGTAGATGGTAGGTGCTTCACGGACATTGGACATGAATGTTCAGTGACGACATTTAGTGGACAGATGTTAAGTAATCAGTGGATGATATTTGTAGATAGGGAGAGGTAAGAGGTAGTCACGGGTTGAGGGCGATTAGTGAAGGGTGGTAAGTGGTCAGTAGAGTAAGGGTAGTTTTCAGTAGTTAGAAGAAAGGTAGACGGATGATAGGATATGTACACTCATTACTGGAGTGTGGTATGATAGGATATGGACACTCAGTACTGGAGCGCGGGATGATAGGATATGTACACTCAATCGGTACTGGAATGTAGGATGATAGGATATGTACACTCAGTCAGTACTGGAGAGTGGGATGATCAGATATGTACACTCAGTCAGTGCTGGGTTGTGGGATGATAGGATATGCACACTCAGTCAGTGATGGAGTGTGGGATGATAATATATGTACACTCAGTCGGTGCTGGAGTATGGAATGATAGGATATATACACTCAGTCCGTGCTGGAGTGTGGAATGATAGGATATGTACACTCAGTCGGTACTGGAGTGTAGAATGATAGGATATGCACACTCAGTCAGTACTGGAGTGTGGAATGATAAGATATGTACACTCAGTCAGTACTGGAGTGTGTCATGATAGGATATGCACATTCAGTCAGTATAGGAGTGTAGGATGATAGGATATGTACACTCAGCCCGTACTGAAGTTCGGGATTATAGGATATGTACACTCAGTCAGTACTGGAGTGTAGGATGATAGGATATATACATTCAGTCAGTACTGGAATGTGGGATGATAGGATGTGCACACTCAGTTAGTCCTGGAGTGTGGGATGATAGGATATGTACACTCAGTCGGTACTGGTGTGTGGGATGATAGGATATGTACACTCAGTCAGTTCTGGAGTGCGGGATGATAAGATATGAACATTTAGTCAGTACTTGATTGCGGGATGATAGGGTATATACACTCAGTCAGTAGTTGAGTGAGGGATGATAGGATATGTACACTCAGTCAGTGCTGGAGTGTGGGATGATATGATATATACACTCAATCAGGACTGGAGTGTGTGATGATAGAATGAGTACACTCAGTCAGTACTGGAGTGAGAGATGATAGGACATGTACACTCCGTCAGAACAAGAGTGTAGGATGATAAAGATACATATACACTCAGTCAGTGCAGGAGTGTGGGATGATAGGATATGCACACTCAGTCATTACTGGAGTGTGGGATGATAGGATATGTACAATCAGTTAGTACTGGAGTGTGGGATGATAGGATATGTACACTCAGTCAGTACTGGAGTGTGGGATGATAGGATATGTACACTCAGTCAGTACTGGAGTGTAGCAGGATTGGTTATGCACACTCAGTTAGTGCTGAAGTTTGGGTTGATAGGATATGTACACTCAGTCGGTACTGGACTGTGAGATGATAGGACATATACACTCATTCAGAACTAGGATGAATGGATATGTACACTCAGTTAGTATTGGAGTGTAGGATAATAGGATATGTACACTCAGTCAGTGCTGTAGTGTTGGATGATAGGATATGTACACTACGCCAGTACTGGAGTGTGGGATGATAGGGAATGCACACTCAGTCATCACTGGAATGTGGGATGATATAATATGTACATTCAGTCAGCACTGGAGTGTGGGATGATAGGATATGTACACTCAGTCGGTACTGCAGTGTGGCATGATAGGTTATGCACACTCAGTTAGTGCTGAAGTTTGGGATGATAGGATATGTACACTCAGTCGGTATTGGTGTGTGGGATGATAGGATATGTACACTCAGTCAGTTCTGGAGTGTGAGATGATAGGATATGCATACTCAGTCATTACTGGAGTGTGGGGTGATAGGATATGTACACTCAGTCAGCACTGGAGTATGGGATGATAGGATATGTACACTCAGTCGGTACTGCAGTGTGGCATGATAGGTTATTCACACTCAGTCAGTCTTGAAGTTTGGGATGATAGGATATGTACACTCAGTTGGTACTGGAGTGTGAGATGATAGGACATATACATTCATTCAGAACTAGAGTGTGGGATGAATGGATATGTACACTCAGTCAGTTCTGGAGTGTGGGATGATAGGATATGTACACTCAGTTGGTACTGGTGTGTGGGATGATAGGCTATGTACACTCAGTCAGTTCTGGAGTGTGGGATGATAGGATATGTACACTCAGTCAGTACTGGAGTGTTAGATGATGCGATATGTGCACTCAGTCAGTACTGGAGTGTAGGATTATACGATATGTACACTCAGTCAGTACTGGAGTGTGGGATGATAGGATATGCAGACTCAGTCATTACTGGAGTGTGGGATGATAGAATATGTACACTCATTCAGTACTGGAGTGTGGGATGATAGTATATGCACACTCAGTCAATACTGAAGAGTGGGATGATAGGATATGTGCACTCCGTCAGTACTGGAGTTTGGGATGATAGGATGTGTACATTCAGTCACTACTAGAGTGTAGGATGATAGGATATATAAACTCAGTCAGTGCTGGAGTGTGTGATGATAGTATATGTATTCTCAGTCAGTAAAAGAGTGTGGGATGATAGGAAATGTACACTCCGCCAGTACTAGAGTGTGGAATGATAATATATGTACACTCAGTCAATACTGGAGTTTGGGATAATAGGATACGCACATTCAGTCAGTGCTAGAGTGTGGGATGATAGGATATGTACACTCAATTAGTACTGTCGTGTGAGATGATTGAATATGTACGCTCAGTTATTACTGGAGTGTGGTATGATAGGATATGCACACTCAGTCAATACTGCAGTGTGGAATGATAGGATATGTACACTCAGTCAATACTGGAATGTCGGATGATAGGATATGCACACTCAGTACTAGAGCGTGGGATGATAGGACATATACACTCAGTCAGTACTGGGGTGTAGGATGATAGTATATGTACACTCAGTCAGTACTGGAGTGTGGGATGATAGGATATGTACACTCATTCAGTACTGGAGTGTGGGATGATAGGGTATGTACACCCATTCATTACTGGAGTGTAGGATGGTACGGTATGTATGCTCAGTCAGTACTGGAGTGTGGGATTATAGGATATGCACACTAAGTCAATACTGGAGTGTGGGATGATAGGATATATGCACTCACTCAGTACTGGAGTGTGGGATAATAGGATATCTACACTCACACAGCACTGGAATCTGGGATGATTGGATATGCACACTCATTCAGTACTTGAGTGTAGGATGATAGGATATATACACTCAGTCAGTACTGGAGTGTACAATAATAGGATAAGTACCTTCAGTCAGTACTAGAGTGTGGGATGATAACATATGTACACTCAGTCAGCACTGGAGTGTGGGATGATAAGATATGTACGCTCAGTCAGTACAGGAGTGTGGAATGATAGGATATGCACACTCAGTCAGTACTGGCATGTGAGATTATAGGGTATGTACACTTAGTCAGTACTGGAGTGTGGGATTATAGGATATGTACACTTAGTCAGTTCTGGTGTGTGGGATGATGGAATATGTACACTCAGTCAGTCCTGGAGTGTGGGATGATAGGATAGGCACACTCACTCATTACTGGAGTGTGGGATGATAGGATATGTACACTCACTCAGTACTAGAGTGTGGGATAATAGGATATGCACACTCAATCAATACTGGATTGCGGGATGATAGGATACACACGTTTAGTCAGTAATGGTGTGTTTGATGATAGGATATGTATACTCAGTTAGTATTGGCTTGTGGGATGACTAAATATGTACACTCAATTAGTACTGGAGTGTGGGATGATAGGATATGCACACTCAGTCAATACTGGAGTGTGGGAAGATAGGATATGTACACTCAGTCAGTACTAGAATGTGGGATGATACGATATGTACACTCAGTTAGTGCTGGCATGTGTGATGATTGAATATATACACTCAGTTAGCACCGGAGTGTGGGATGATAGGATATGCACACTCAGTCAGTACTAGAGTGTTGGATGAATGTATATATATATATATATATATATATATATATATATATATATATATATATATATATATATATATATATATATATATATATATATATATATATATATATATATGTATTTTTATTTTTTTTTTATTTTTATTATTTATTTTGCTTTGTCGCTGTCTCCCGCGTTTGCGAGGTAGCGCAAGGAAAAATGCGAAAGAACTGGCCCAACCAACCCCCATACACATGTATATACATACACGTCCACACACGCAAATATACATACCTATACATCTCAATGTACACATATATATGCACACACAGACACATACATATATACCCATGCACACAATTCACACTGTCTGCCTTTATTCATTCCCATCGCCACCCAACCACACATGGAATACCATCCCCCTCCCCCCTCATGTGTGCGGGGTAGCGCTAGGAAAAGACAACAAAGGCCTCATTCGTTCACACTCAGTCTCTAACTGTCATGCAATAATGCCCGAAACCACAGCTCCCTTTCCACATCCAGGCCCCACACAGCTTTCCATGGTTTACCCCAGACGCTTCACATCCCCTGATTCAATCCACTGACAGCACGTCAACCCCGGTATACCACATCGTTCCAATTCACTCTATTCCTTGCCCGCCTTTCACCCTCCTGCATGTTCAGGTCCCGATACCTCAAAATCTTTTTCACAGCATCTTTCCACTCCAATTTGGTCTCCAGCTTCTCCTCGTTCCCTCCACCTCCGACACATATATCCTCTTGGTCAATCTTTCCTCACTCATTCTCTCCATGTGCCCAAACCATTTCAAAACACCCTTTTCTGCTCTCTCAACCACGCTCTTTTTATTTCCACACATCTCTCTTACCCTTACATTACTTACTCGATCAAACCACCTCACACCACACATTGTCCTCAAACATCTCATTTCCAGCACATCCGCCCTCCTGCGCACAACTCTATCCATAGCCCACGCCTCGCAACCATACAACATTGTTGGAACCACTATTCCTTCAAACATACCCATTTTTGCTTTCCGAGATAATGTTCTCGACTTCCACACATTCTTCAAGGCTCCCAGGATTTTCGCTCCCTTCCCCACCGTATGATTCACTTCCGCTTCCATGGTTCCATCCGCTGCCAGATCCACTCCCAGATATCTAAAACACTTCACTTCCTCCAGTTTTTCTCCATTCAAACTTACCTCCAATATTGACTTGACCCTCAACCCTACTGTACCTAATAACCTTGCTCTTTATTCACATTAACTCTTAACTTTCTTCTTTCACACACTTTACCAAACTCAGTCACCAGCTTCTGCAGTTTCTCACATGAATCAGCCACCAGCGCTGTATCATCAGCGAACAACAACTGACTCACTTCCCAAGCTCTCTCATCCCCAACAGACTGCATTCTTGCCCCTGTTTCCAAAACTCTTGCATTCACCTCCCTAACAACCCCATCCATAAACAAATTAAACAACCATGGAGACAACACACACCCCTGCCGCAAACCTACATTCACTGAGAACCAATCACTTTCCTCTCTTCCTACACGTACACATGCCTTACATCCTCGATAAAAACTTTTCACTGCTTCTAACAACTTGCCACCCACACCATATAATCTTAATACCTTCCACAGAGCATCTCTATCAACTCTATCATATGCCTTCTCCAGATCCATAAATGCTACATACAAATCCATTTGCTTTTCTAAGTATTTCTCACATACATTCTTCAAAGCAAACACCTGATCCACACATCCTCTACCACTTCTGAAACCACACTGCTCTTCCCCAATCTGATGGTCTATACATGCCTTCACCCTCTCAATCAATACCCTCCCATATGATTTCACAGGAATACTCAACAAACTTATACCTCTTTAATTTGAGCACTCACTCGTATCCCCTTTGCCTTTTTACAATGGCACTATGCACGCATTCCGCCAATCCTCAGGCACCTCACCATGAGTCATACATACATTAAATAACCTTACCAACCAGTTAACAATATAGTCACCCCCTTTTTTAATAAATTCCACTGCAATATCATCCAAACCTGCTACCTTGCCGGCTTTCATCTTCCGCAAAGCTTTTACTACTTCTTCTCTGTTTACCAAATCATTTTCCCCAACCCTCTCACTTTGCACACCACCTCGACCAAGACACCCTATATCTGCCACTCTATCATCAAACACATTCAACAAACCTTCAAATTACTCACTCCATCTCCTTCTCACATCACCACTACTTGTTATCACTAAAATTTAATGATACTCTTTTACCCCAACTCTCATTTGCCCTCTTTTTCACCTCTTGCACCTTTCTCTTGACCTCCTGTGTTTTTCTTTTTTACATCTCCCACTCAATTGCATTTTTTCCCTGCAAAAATCGTCCAAATGCCTCTCTCTTCTCTTTCCCTAATAATCTTACTTCTTCATCCCACCACTCACTACCCTTTCCAATCAACCCACCCTCCACGCTTCTCATGCCACAAGCATCTTTTGCGCAATCCATCACTGATTCCCTAAATACATCCCATTCCTCCTCCACTCCCCTTACTTCCATTGTTCTCACCTTTTTCCATTCTGTACTCAGTCTCTCCTGGTACTTCCTCACACAAGTCTCCTTCCCAAGCTCACTTACTCTCACCACCCTCTTCACCCCAACATTCACTCTTCTTTTCTGAAAACCCATACAAATCTTCACCTTAGCCTCCACAAGATAATGATCAGACATCCCTCCAGTTGCACCTCTCAGCACATTTACATCCAAAAGTCTCTCTTTCGGTCGCCTGTCAATTAACACGTAATCCAATAACGCTCTCTGGCCATCTCTCGTACTTACAATCGTATACTTATGTATATCTCGCTTTTTAAACCAGGTATTCCCAATCACCAGTCCTTTTTCAGCACACAAATCTACAAGCTCTTCACTATTTCCATTTACAACACTGAACACCCCATGTATACCAATTATTCCCTCAACTGCCACATTACTCACCGTTGCATTCAAATCACCCATCACTATAACCCGGTCGCGTGCATCAAAACCACTAACACAGTCATTCAGCTGCTCCCAAAACACTTGCCTCTCATGATCTTTCTTCTCATGCCCAGGTGCATATGCACCAATAATCACCCATCTCTCTCCATCATACATATATATATATATATATATATATATATATATATATATATATATATATATATATATATATATATATATATATATATATATATATATATATATATATATATATATATATGTATATATATACACACACTCAGTCAGTACTGGAGCGCAGAATGATAGGACATGTACATTCATTCACTGCTGGAGTGTGGGATGATAGGGTATGCACGCTCGGTTAGTGCTGGAGTGTGGAATGATAGGATATGTATACTCAGTCAGTACAGGAGAGTGGAATGAGAGAATATGCACACTCACTCAGTACAGGAGTGTGGAATGATAGGATATGTACACTCAGTGGGGTATTAGGATATGTACACTCAGTCATTACTGGCATGTGGGATGATAGAATGTGTACTTTTAAGTCAGTACTGGAGTGTGGGATGATAGGCTATATAAACTCAGTCAGCACGGGAGTGTGGGATGATAGGATATGTACACTCAGTCAGTACTGGAGTGTGGGATGATAGGATATGCACACTCACCTAATACTGGAGTCTGGGATGATAGAATATGTACACTCAGTCAGTACTGGAGTGTAGGATGAATGGATATATACATTCAGTCAGTACTGGAGTGTGAGATGATTGGATATGTACACTCAGTCAGTACTGGAGTGTAGGATGAATGGATATGCACAGTCAGTTAGTACTGGAATGTGGGATGATTGGATATGTACGCTCAGTCAGTATTGTGGTGTGGGGTGATAGGATACGTACACTCAGTTAGTACTAGAGTGTGGGATGATAAGATATGTACACTCAGTCAGTACTGGAGTGTGGTATGATACGATATGTTCACTCAGTCAGTACAGGAGTGTGGAATGATAGGATATGCACACTCAGTCAGTGCTGACGTGTGGGATTATATGGTATATACACTCAGTCACTACTGGAGTGTGGGATTATAGGATATATACACTTAGCCAGTGCTGGAGTGTTAGATGATGGAATATGTACAATCTGCCAGTCCTGGAATATGGGATGATAGGATAGGCACACTCACTCATTACTGGAGTGTGGGATGATAGGATATGTACACTCACTCAGTACTAGAGTGTGGGATGATAGGATATGCACACTCAGTCAATACTGGAGTGCGGGATGATAGGATACACACATTTAGTCAGTAATGGTGTGTTTTATGATAGGAAATGTACACTCAGTTAGTACTGGCATGTGGAATGATTGAATATGTACGCTCAATTAGTACTGGAGTGTGGGATGATAGGATATGCACACTCAGTCAATACTGGAGTGTGAGATAATAGGATATGTACACTCAGTCAGTACTGCAATGTGGGTGATAGGATATGTACACTCAGATAGTACTGGCATGTGGGATGATTGAATATGTACACTCAGTAGTACTGGAGTGTGGGATGAGAGGATTGCTCACTCAGTCAATACTGGAGTGTGGGATGATAGGATATGTACACTCAATCAGTACTGGAATGAGGGATGATAGGATATGCATACTCAGTCAGTACTAAAGTGTGGGATGATAGTATATATATACACTCAGTCAGTACTGGAGTGTAGGATGATAGGATATGTACATTCAGTCACTACTTGAGTATGAGATGATAGGATATGCACACTCGGTTAGTACTGGAGTGTGGGATCATAGGATATGTACACTCAGTCAGTATAGGAGAGTGGAATGGGAGAATATGCACACTCACTCAGTACTGGAGTGTGGAATGATTGGATATGTACACTCAGTCAGTACTGGAATATGGGGTGATAGGATATGTACACTCAGTCAGTGCTGGCATGTGGGATGATAGAAAATGTACTTTAAGTCATTACTGCAGTGTGGGATGATAGGATATATAAACTCAGTCAGCACTGGAGTGTGGGATGATATGATATGTACACTCAGTCAGTACTGGAGTGTGGGATGATAGAATATGTACACTCAGTCAGTACTGGAGTGTTGTATGATTGGATATGCACACTCAGTCAGTATTGGAAAATATGATAATTGGATATGTACGCTCAGTCAGAATTGTAGTGTGGGGTGATAGGATACGTACGCTCAGTTAGTACTAGATTGTGGGATGATAGGATATGTACACTCAGTCAGTACTGGAATGTGGCATGATAGGATATGTACACTCAGTCAGTACTGGGGTGGGGGATGATTGTATATGTACACTCAGTCAATACTGGAATGTGGAATGATAGGATATGTACACTAAGTCAATACTGGAGCGTGCATATTTGACAGTGGGGAATGGAAAGTGATGAGGGAAAAGTGAACATTGTTTAACGGTTGATGAGCAACAAATACTGCATGCCAGTGGTAATTCTTACATTGTGAATAGTATAACATGCCATGAGGACGGAATTGATTGTGGTATCAGCTCTGCCCTAGACTAGTATACCTCACCAGCAAATCTTCTGGGCCTAAAAAGAAATGGCAGGGAACGTCAGCGACGGTGACAAATGTCAGCAGAGCCGAAACACATAACCATAATAAGTCATTGATATTCGTTCAGTTGCTCTTCACTTCGTTCGTCCCTCTGTTCTTTGATAAAATACATTACCATATATGGTAATGAAGCATTTCTCCTGTGTTTTCCTCTTTTCATCTCAGCAATTACTTGAAGTTTTTAATATGAATGTTTCAGGGCGTCTACAGAGGCTCTCTCATGAGTAAACACGTTTTCGGGGACGGGAGCGGGAGCTAGAAACCCTCACCTCCCTGTATTTTAACTTTCTAAAAGGGGAAACAGAAGAAGGAGTCACAAGGAGAGTGCTCATCCTCCTCGAAGGTTCAGATTGGGGTATCTAAATGCGTGTTGATGTAACCAAGATGAGAAAAAGGAGAGATGGGTAGTATGCTTGAGGAAAGAACCTGGATGTTCTGGCTCTGAGTGAAACGAAGCTCAAGAGTAAAAGGGAAGAGTGGTTTGGGAATGTCTTGGGAGTAAAGTCAGGGGTTAGTGCGAGGACAAGAGCAAGGGAAGGAGTAGCATTACTCATGAAACAGGAGTGGTGGGAGTATGTGATAGAGTATAAGAAAGTAAACTCTCGATTGATATGGGTAAAACTGAAAGTGGATGGAGAGAGATGGGTGATTATTGGTGCATATGCACCTGGGCATGAGAAGAAAGATCATGAGAGGCAAGTATTTTGGGAGCAGCTGAATGACTGTGTTAGTGGTTTTGATGCACAAGACCGGGTTAGAGTGATGGGTGGTTTGAATGCAAAGGTGAGTAATGTGGCAGATGAGGGAATAATTGGTATACATGGGGTGTTCAGTGTGGTAAATGGAAATGGTGAAGAGCTTGTAGATTTATGTGCTTAAAAAGTGCTGGTGATTGGGAATATCTGGTTTAAAAAGAGAGATATACATAAGTATACATATGTAAGTAGGAGAGATGGCCAGAGAGCGTTATTGGATTACGTGTTAATTGATAGGCGCGCGAAAGAAAGACTTTTGGATGTTAATGTGCTGAGAGGTGCAACTGGAGGGATGTCTGATCATTATCTTGTGGAGGCGAAGGTGAAGATTAGTAGAGGGTTTCAGAAAAGAGGAGAGAATGTTGGGGTGAAGAGAGTGGTGAGAGTAAGTGAGCTTGGGAAGGAGACTTGTGTGAGGAAGTACCAGGAGAGACTGAGCATAGAATGGAAAAAGGTGAGAACAAAGAGGTAAGGGGAGTGGGGGAGGAATGGGATGTATTTAGGGAAGCAGTGATGGCTCTCGCAAAAGATGCTTATAGCATGAGAAGGGTGGGAGGTGGGCAGATTAGAAAGGGTAGTGAGTGGTGAGATGAAGAGGTAAGATTATTAGTGAAAGAGAAGAGAGAGGCATTTGGACAACGATTTTTGGAGGGAAATGATGCAAATGAGTGGGAGATGTATAAAAGAAAGAGGCAGGAGGTCAAGAGAAAGGTGCAAGTGGTGAAAGGGAGGGCAAATGAGAGTTGGGGTGAGAGAGTATCATTAAATAATAGGGAGAATTAAAAGATGTTTTGGAAGGAGGTAAATAAAGTGCGTAAGACAAGGGAACAAATAGAAACTTCAGTGAAGGGGGCTAATGGGGAGGTGATAACAAGTAGTGGTGATGTGAGGAGATGGAATGAGTATTTTGAAGGTTTGTTGAATGTGTTTGATGATAGAAAGGAAGATATGGGGTGTTTTGGTCTAGGTGGTGTGCAAAGTGAGAGGGTTAGGGGAAATGATTTGGTAAACAGAGAAGAGGTAGTAAGAGCGCTGCGGAAGATGAAAGCCGGCAAGGCAGCGGGTTTGGATGGTATTGCAGTGGAATTTATTAAGAAAGGGGGTGACTGTATTGTTGACTGGTTCGTAAGGTTATTCAATATATGTATGACTCATGGTGAGGTGCCTGAGGATTGGCGGAATGCTTGCATAGTGCCATTGTACAAAGGCAAAGGGGACAAAGATGAGTGCTCAAATTACAGAGTTTGTTGAGTATTCCTGTGAAATTATATGGGAGGGTATTGATTGAGAGGGTGAAGGCATTTACAGAGCATCAGATTGGGGAAGAGCAGTTTGGTTTCAGAAGTGGTAGAGGATGTGTGGATCAGGTGTTTGCTTTGAGGAATGTATGTGAGAAATACTTAGAAAAGCAAATGGATTTGTATGTAGCATTTATGGATCTGGAGAAGGCATATGATAGAGTAGTTAGAGATGCTGTGTGGGATGTATTAAGAATATTTGGTGTGGGAGGGAAGTTGTTAGAAGCAGTGAAAAGCTTTTATCGAGGATGTAAGGCATGTGCACGTGTAGGAAGAGAGGAAAGTGATTGGTTCTCATTGAATGTAGGTTCGCGGCAGGGGTGTGTGATGTCTCCATGGTTGTTTGATTTGTTTATGGATGGGGTTTTTAGGGAGGTGAATGCAAGAGTTATGGAAAGAGGGGCAGGTATGCAGTCTGTTGTGGATGAGAGAGCTTGGGAAGTGAGTTAGTTGTTGATTCATGTGAGAAACTGCTGAAGCTGGTGACTGAGTTTGGTAAAGTGTGTGAAAGAAGAAAGTTAAGAGTAGATGTGAATAAGAGCAAGGTTATGAGGTACAGTAGGGTTTAGGGTCAAGTCAACTGGAATGTAAGTTTCAAAGGAGAAAAACTGGAGGAAGTAAAGTGTTTTAGATATCTGGGAGTGGATTTGGCAGCGGACGGAATCATTGAAGCTGAAGTGAATCATAGGGTGGGGGAGGGGGCGAAAATTCTGGGAGCGTAGAAGAATGTGTGGAAATCGAGAACACTATCTCGGAAAGCAAAAATGGGTATGTTTGAAGGAATAGTGTTTCCAACAATGTTGTATGGTTGCAAGGCGTGGGCTATGGATAGAGTTGTGCGGAGGAGGGTGGATGTGCTGGAAATGAGATGCTTGAGGACAATATGTAGTGTGAGGTGGTTTTATCGAGTAAGTAATAATAGGGCAAGAGAGATGTGTGGTAATAAAAAGGGTGTGGTTGCGAGAGCAGAAGAGGGTGTTTTGAAATGGTTTGGTCACATGGACAGAATGAGTGAGGAAAGATTGACCAAGAGGATATATGTGTCGGAGGTGGAGGGAAAGAGGAGAAGTGGGAGACCAAATTGGAGGTGGAAAGATGGAGTGAAAAAGATTTTGAGTGATCGGGGCCTGAACATGCAGGAGGGTGAAAGGCCTGCAAGGAATAGAGTGAATTTGAACGATGTGGTATACCGAGGTCGACGTGCTGTCAAGAGATTGAACCAGGGCATGTGAAGCGTGTGGGGTAAACCATGGAAAGTTCTGTGGGGCCTGGATGTGAAAAGGGAGCTGTGGTTTCGGTGCATTATTACATGACAGCTAGAGACAGTCTAAACGAATGGGGCCTTTGTTGTCTTTTCTAGCGCTACCTCGCACACATAAGGGAGGAAGGGGTTGTTATTTCATGTGTGGCGAGGTGGCGATGGGAATGAATGAAGGCAGACAGTATGAATTACGGACATGTGTATATATGTATATGTCTGTTTGTGTATATATATGTATGCGTTGAGATGTATAGGTATGTATATTTGCGTGTGTGGACGTGTATGTATATGCATATGTATGTGGGTGGGTTGGGCCATTCTTTCGTCTGTTTCCTTGCGCTACCTCGCTAACGCGGGAGACAGCGACAAAGCAAAATAAATGAAATAAATAAATAAATATATATATATATATATATATATATATATATATATATATATATATATATATATATATATATATATATATATATATATATATATATATATATACATATATCGGGGGCTTAAAACTCTCCCCTCCTTGTATTTTAACTTTCTAAAAGGGGAAACAGAAGGAGTCACGCGGGGAGTGCTCATCCTCGTCGAAGGCTCAGATTGGGGCGTCTGAGTGTGTGTTGGTGTAATCAAGATGAGAAAAAAGGAGAGATAGGGAGTATGTTTGAGGAAAGGAACCTGGATGTTTTGGCTCTAAGCGAAACGAAGCTCAAGGGTAAAGGGGAAGAGTAGTTTGGGAATGTTTTGGGAGTAGAGTCAGGGGTTGGTGAGAGGACAAGAGCAAGGAAAGGAGTAGCACTACTCCTGACATAGGAGTGGTGGGAGTAAGTGAGAGAGTGTAAGAAAGTAAACTCTTGAGTGATATGGGTAAAACTGAAAGTGAACGGAGAGAGATGAGTGATTATTAGTGCATATGGACCTGGGCATGAGGAGAAAGATCAGGAGAGGCAAATGTTTTGGGAGCAGCTGAATGAGTGTGTTAGTAGTTGTGATGCACGAGACCGGGTTATAGTGATGGGCGATTTGAATGTAAAGGTGAGTAATGTGGTAGTTGAGGGAATAATTGGTGTACATGGGGTGTTCAGTGCTGTATATAGAAATGGTTTAAAGCTTGTAGGTTAGTGTGCTGCAAAAGTACTGGTGATAGGGAATACCTGGTTTATAAAGAGAGATATACATAAATATACGTATGTAAATATGAGAAATGGCCAGAGAGAGTGATTTGATTATAAGTTAATTGATAGGCGCGCGAAAGAGAGACTTTTGGATGTTAATGTGCTGAGAGGTGCAACTGGAGGGATGCCTGATCATTATCTGGTGGAGGCGAAGGTGAAGATTTGTAGAGGTTTTCAGAAAAGAAGAGAGAATGTTGGGGTGAAGAGAGTGGTGAGAGTAAGTGAGCTTGGGAAGGCGACTTGTGTGAGGAAATACCAGAAGAGACTGAGTGCAGAATGGAAAAAGGTGAGAACACAGGACGTAAGGGGATTGGGGGAGAAATGGGATGTATTTAGGGAAGCAGTGATGCTTGTGGCATGAGAAGCGTGGGAGGTAGGCAGATTAGAAAGGGTATTGAGTGGTGGGATGGAGAAGTAAGATTATTATTGAAAGAGAAGACAGAGGCATTTGGACGAGTTTTGCAGGGAAATAGTGGAAATGACTAGGAGATGTATAAAAGAAAGAAGCAGGAGGTCAAGGGAAAGGTGCAAGAGGTGAAAAAGAGTGCAAATGAGAGATGGGGTGACAGAGCATCATTAAATTTTAGGGAAAATAAAAAGATGTTTTTGAAGGTGGTAAATAAAGTGCGTAAGTCAAGAGAACAATTGGGAACTTCTGTGAAGGGAGCTAATGGGGAGGTGGCAACAAGTAGTGGTGATGTGAGAAGGAGATGGAGTGTGTATTTTGAAGGTTTGTTAAATGTGTTAGATGATAGATTGGCAGATATAGGGTGTTTTGATCGAGGTGGTGTGCAGAGTGAGAGGGTTAGGAAGAATGATTTGGTAAACAGAGAAAAGGTAGGAAAAGTCTTGCGGAAAATGAAAGCTGGCAATGCAACGGGTTTGGATGGTATTGCAGTGGAATTTATCAAAAAAGCGGGTGACTCTGTTGTTAACTGGTTGGTAAGGATATTTAACGTATGTATGACTCGTGATGAGGTGCCTAAGGATTGGCGGAATGCATGCATAGTACCATTGTACAAAGGCAAAGGGGATAAAGATGAGTACCCAAATTAAATAGGTGTAAGTTTCTTGAGTATTCCTGGGAAATTAGATGGAAGGGTAGTGATTGAGAGGGTGAAGACATGTACAGAGCATCAGATTGGGGAAGAGCAGTGTGGTTTCTGAAGTGGTAGAGGATATGTGAATGAGGTGTTTGCTTTGAGAAATGTATGTACGAAATACTTAGAAAAGTAAATGGATTTGTAAGTAGTATTTATGGATCTGGAGAAGGCATATGATAGAGTTGATAGAGATGCTCTGAGGAAAGCGTTAAGAATATTTGGGAGGCAAGTTGTTAGAAGCGGTGAAAATATTTATCGAGGATGTAAGGCATGTGTACGAGTATTAAGAGAGGAAAGTGATTGGTTCTCAATGAATGTTGGTTTGCGGCAGGGGTGCGTGATGTCTCCATGGTTGTTTAATTTGTTTATGGATGGGGTTGCTAGGGAGTTGAATGCAAGGGTTTTGGATAGAGGGGCAAGTATGCAGTCTGTTGTGGATGAGAGGGCTTGGAAAGTGAGTCAGTTTTTGTTTGCTGATGATACAGAGCTTGTGGCTAATTCGGGTGAGAAACTGCAGAAGCTGGTGACTGAGTTAAGAGCAAGGTTATTAGGTACGGTAGGGTTGAGGGACATGTCATTTAGGAGGTAAGTTTGAATGGAGAAAAACTGGAGGAAGTGAAGTGTTTTAGATGTCTGGGAGTGGATTTTGCAGCGGATGGATCCATGGAAGCGGAAGTGAGTCACAGGGTGGGTGAGGGGGCGAAAGTTCTGGGACCGTTGAAAAATGTGTGGAAGGCGAGACTGTTATCTCGGAAAGCAAAAATGGGTATGTTTGAAGGTATAGTAGTTCCAACAATGTTATATGGTTGCGAGGCGTGGGCTATAGATAGAGTTGTGCACAGGAGGGTGGATGTGTTGGAAATGAGATGTTTAAGGACAATATATGGTGTGAGGTGGTTTGATCTAGTAAGAAATGAAAGGGTAAGAGTAATGTGTGGTAATAAAAAGAGTGTTGCTGAGAGAGCAGAAGAGGGTGCTTTGAAATGGTTTGATCACATGGAGAGAATGAGTGCGGAAAGATTGACGAAGAGGATATATGTGTCAGAGGTGGAGGGAACGAGAAGTGGGAGACCAAATTGAAGGTGGAAAGATGGAGTGAAAAAGATTTTGAGCGATCGGGGCCTGAATAAGCAGGAGGGTGAAAGGCGTGCAAGGAATAGAGTAAATTGGAACGATGTGGTATACGGGGGTCGATGTGCTGTCAGGTCATGTGAAGCGTCTGGGGTAAGTCATAGAAAGTTGTGTGGGGCCTGGATGTGGAAAGGGAGCTGTGGTTTCGGTGCATTATACATGACAGCTAAAGACTGAGTGTGAACGAATGTGGCTTTTGTTGTCTTTTCCTAGCGCTACCTCGCGCACATGCGGTGGTTGTGGTGGTGGTGGAGGTTTGGGGGGAGGGGAGGTTTGGGGGTTGTCATTTCATGTGTGGCGGGGTGGCGACGAAAATGAATGAAGGCAGCAACTAAATATATGTGCGTGTGTGGACATGTATGTATAAACATGTGTATGTGGGTGGGTTGGGCCATTCTTTCGTCTGTAAGGCATGTGTTCGTGTAGGAAGAGAGGAAAGTGATTGGTTCTCAGTGAATGTAGGTTTGCGGCAGGGGTGTGTGATGTCTCCATGGTTGTTTAATTTGTTTATGGATGGGGTTGTTAGGGAGGTGAATGCAAGTATGAAGTCTGTTGTGGATGAGAGAGCTTGGGAAGTGAGTCAGTTGTTGTTCGCTGATGATACAGCGCTGGTGGCTGATTCATGTGAGAAACTGCAGAAGCTGGTGACTGAGTTTGGTAAAGTGTGTGAAAGAAGAGAGTTAAGAGTAAATGTGAATAAGAGCAAGGTAATTAGGTACAGTAGGGTTGAGGGTCAAGTAAATTGGGAGGTAAGTTTGAATGGAGAAAAAATGGAGGAAGTAAAAGTGTTTTAGATATCTGGGAGTGGATCTGGCAGCGGATGGAACCATGGAAGCGGAAGTGGATCATAGGGTGGGGGAGGGGGCGAAAATTCTGGGAGCCTTGAAGAATGTGTGGAAGTCGAGAACATTATCTCGGAAAGCAAAAATGGGTATGTTTGAATGAATAGTGGTTCCAACAATGTTGTATGGTTGCGAGGCGTGGGCTATGGATAGAGTTGTGCGCAGGAGGATGGATGTGCTAGAAATGAGATGTTTGAGGACAATGTGTGGTGTGAGGTGGTTTGATCGAGTAAGTAACGTAAGGGTAAGAGAGATGTGTGGAAATAAAAAGAGCGTGGTTGAGAGAGCAGAAGAGAGTGTTTTGAAATGGTTTGGGCACATGGAGAGAATGAGTGAGGAAAGATTGACCAAGAAGATATATGTGTCGGAGGTGGAGGGAACGAGAAGAAGTGGGAGACCAAATTGGAGGTGGAAAGATGGAGTGAAAAAGATTTTGTGTGATCGGGGCTTGAACATGCAGGAGGGTGAAAGGAGGGCAAGGAATAGAGTGAATTGGATCGATGTGGTATACCGGGGTTGACGTGCTGTCAGTGGATTGAATCAGGGCATATGAAGCCTCTGGGGTAAACCACGGAAAGCTGTTGTAGGTATGTATATACATGTGTATGGGGGTGGGTTGGGCCATTTCTTTCGTCTGTTTCCTTGCGCTACCTCGCAAAGGCGGGAGACAGTGAAAAAAAAAAATATATATATATATATATATATATATATATATATATATATATATATATATATATATATATATTTGACGGTGTAACCCTTGAGCACGGCGGTACGACCCCCTAAGTCGAACGATATGAACCGTCGTGTTCAGGAATCGTGCTGTCGTGCCCAAGGAGCGAATCTTCGTACTGAAGGGTCGTTCCTCCGCGTAGTCAGAGGATTAGGTTACTGTGCAGGTGTTTTCTTAAGCATGACTGAGACAAACTATGGAAATCGTCGAGTTACTAAAGTTGATGAGAATTACATGCGGTAGGTTTTCACACGATGATGCTGAGTATGTGGTATTGCACCAACTACACCCAGATACTACATTCACTGCGCCCTTGTACAACACCCACTACAGCATGTTACCACACCCATCACACCCTGTTACCATACCCACTACACCGTGATAACTCACCCATCACACCCTGGTACTACGCCAACCACACCAGGGTACCACACTCTCAACACCATGGTATTACACTCACCACACTCTGATATCAAGCCCGCCACACCATGGCACCACATCTATTACACCCAGACCACATCATAGTCCCACACCAACAACACCCATGATACATTGGTACTATACTCACCATGGTGACACCCCCACCACATCCTCGTATAACATCTAACAAATCCTAATATCACAACCACCTCACCATGGTACCACATCTACCACATCATGTTACCACATCCACCGCACCATGATACCATACCCACCTCAACATGGCACTACGTCCTCCAGCCCATGGTATCATACCCACAACACCATAATACCACACGCAGCTTACCTTGGTAGCACAATCCCCATACACTGGTACAACACCCACAGCAACCTAGCATCACATTCACCACACCTTGGTAACACATCTACCACACCTTGACACCATACCCACCACATCTTGATACCACACCCATCAAACCCTGGTTCCATACTCAACACATCCCGATACTACACCCATCATTCTTAGTGCCACACCTACCACATTGTGATACCACACACACCACACCCTAGTACTGCACCCATTCCACCCTGGTACCACACTCACCACACCCTGGTGCAACATTCACCACATCATGGTACGATACCTGCTACCCCATGATACCACAACCACCATACCCTGTTACTACAACCACCACACCTTAATACTACATCCATCACCTTAATACTACATCCATCCCGCCAACCATACCCTGTTACTACAAACACCTCACCCTACTGCTACACCTATCCCGCCACGGCACCTCGCCCACCACTCCCTGGTACAGCACCCACCAGATCATAGTATCACACACTACACCATGAGACCACACCCGGTGCACGACGGTACCTCACCCTGAATATACTCACCATTCCCACACTACTTCTTGCTACATTTAATCTGCACATCGTCTAATGTTAACTTAGTGAGAGATAAGATATCTTTTGATACCTTAAACCGATCATCTGCCAATATCATCTGATATCATACGATAATCATGTATCAAAGACACGTGACAGTTACAATAGGCGTTTTATGAAGGAGTATTATAGCGTCTTGTTTCTACGTCACACGTCTGGGTAAATGCCTGGGTTCAATATATCGATAAAATAAAAATATTTTCCTCTTATTTCCTACGCAAATTCTTTGAAAATATTCTGGGAGGCTGCATCAGGTGGGGATGCTCTGGTGACTGACAGTTTCCTAAGGTCATGAAAAATTTGTTTTCTAATAATTTGTTGAGAATAGCTTGCATGGGGAAAGGCATGGAAGGCGCTCTGTATATCTGGTGAACATAGCTGTGAAATGAATTTTTGCAGCCACTAGTACGTGCTGGTTGTTACCAACATCTGAACTTTTAAGAAATACATTCTAAGGAAGCACATACACTTCTTACTGTGTTGTAGTAAAAACGTTAGTCAGAGATGCCCTAACTCATAGCAAGTGACGCACATTAATACGGTTTTACAAACGACATCCGTAGACATAGCGAATGCATGAGGGATTAAGATAGGATATCGTATTGACTGAGAAAAAGACAAAAAGCAATAAAAGCAGTTTATTGTACAAGATTCTGCACGGCGGATGCTTTTACTCTTAGTTTTCGTTGTTTTGGTATTTATCCTATCTGCGCGTGAAGCTAAAGTTATATCTTACCCTTCATTGTTTTGCAGGTTCTCTGCCTCTCCATCATAAATGTCTTCGTTAAAGTAATGACCCAAGGAGTGTCACCTCTCCTTATTCTGATCATGTTCACGGGACACTTGTAATGTTAGCAGATTACTAGGGAGGCTTTCAGTATTTCCGATGCCGCGTTTGACGTTCACTGTGGTGCTAAAACGTTTCGACAGTGTACTCAGTATGTGTAGTAATATAGATAAGTTGACTCAGTCCTGCTTGAGGCACCACACACTTTTTCATACGTTTCAGGTACTTCATTGAGGAAAGAGTCTAGCAAAGCGTCACTTGAGTTGAGTGACTTACATTATAATGATGGTTCGTGATGTTTCAGGGTACTTTTAGGGTTTGCGTAACGCCCGAAAAGTTGTAGTAAAGTCGACCGTTATCTCATGGTGCTGGGATTACGGAATGGATGGCATGGAGCATATGAAAACGCATACTAGGCGACGATGTTTGAAGGAGATAGGCTTTAACCATAGGAACTATGAAATGACAAGAAAATCGAGTGGTAACTGTGTGGCTCTGTGATTACATAAGGCGGTCTTAGTTTAAATGGAACTCGTGTTCTATGTACTTAGAAGTGAGGTTCTTAAACAAAAATCAAGGTTCACTAAAGGCAACTCTTCCTAACAAGGGTCTCTCACTCGTCGTCCCCCCCTCCCCAACCCCGAAATTATTGACGGTAGCTGCCACCAAGTGTTGGTGGGAAGCACTGCAACTAAAGCTAATGTTGTTGAGATGAATATAGCCGTACATGCGTGCGTCAGGCAGCGACGGCGGTAGTCATTAGGCGAGACTGTGCAGGTCGTTTGTTGTCTGCTTCCGACATACTGTTATTCTCCTCCCATTCGTACTCTTCCCTGCACGAGTCCCGCAAGCTTCGAAAATACTTTGCGGTTTGAGTCGTGTGAAAGTCTATCACGGGAAGTAGACCTAGTCTGGAACGAGGTCAAGGTTAGTTATGTGTTGTATGTGTCCTCACACCCGGACACTATAGCCACCACAACCCAACACTACACCCACCACATCCGGACACTATAACCACCACACACCACACCACGACACAATAATCACCACAACCCGACACTACACACACCACACCACGACACTATAATCACCACAAACCGATACTACACCCATCACATCCGGACCACCACAACCCGACACTACACACACAACACCACGACACTATAATCACCCCAACCCGACACTAAAACCATCACAACCGGACACTATAACCACTACAACCTGGCACTACTTCCATCGAAGCTAGACACTATAACCACCACAACCCGACACTACACCCACCGTACCCAGACACCACACCCCGCCACTCCCCTGCATCCGTCACACGGTGGAGGAGCGGGTAAAACCTGGCCCCATGACGCGGTTCCCAGGTGAGGCCACACGCCATACGGCCATCAGCCACCGTTACGCCACCCGCTGGCTCGCTGGACAGAGAGGGACGCTTGGAGAAGGTGTTCAAGGGGAGGATGGGTCTTGGGGGTGGGGGGGGGAAGATAATTAAAAGAATGTATGTTCATTACGAGGTTTTCTGGGTAACAGAGCGAGTCCTCTGTGGGACTAAAGGGTAAGGATGATCATTGCGATCATAGTTACGATATATATATATATATATATATATATATATATATATATATATATATATATATATATATATTATCCCTGGGGATAGGGGAGAAAGAATACTTCCCATGTACTCCGTGCGTGTCGTAGAAGGCGACTAAAAGGGAAGGGAGCGGGGGGCTGGAAATCCTCAACTCTCACTTTTTTTTTAATTTTCCAAAAGAAGGAACAGAGAAGGGGGCCAGATGAAGATATTCCCTCAAAGGCCCAGTCCACTGTTCTTAACGCTACCTCGCTAATGCGGGAAACGGCGAATAGTATGAAAAGAAGAATATATATATATATATATATATATATATATATATATATATATTTTCTTTTTTTTGCTTTGTCGCTGTCTCCCGCGTTTGCGAGGTAGCGCAAGGAAACAGACGAAAGAAATGGCCCAACCCACCCCCATACACATGTATATACATACACGTCCACACACGCAAATATACATACCTACACAGCTTTCCATGGTTTACCCCAGACGCTTCACATGCCCTGATTCAATCCACTGACAGCACGTCAACCCCGGTATACCACATCGATCCAATTCACTCTATTCCTTTCCCTCCTTTCACCCTCCTGCAAGTTCAGGCCCCGATCACACAAAATCTTTTTCACTCCATCTTTCCACCTCCAATTTGGTCTCCCACTTCTCCTCGTTCCCTCCACCTCCGACACATATATCCTCTTGGTCAATCTTTCCTCACTCATTCTCTCCATGTGCCCAAACCATTTCAAAACACCCTCTTCTGCTCTCTCTCAACCACGCTCTTTTTATTTCCACACATCTCTCTTACCCTTACGTTACTTACTCGATCAAACCACCTCAAACCACACATTGTCCTCAAACATCTCATTTCCAGCACATCCATCCTCCTGCGCACAACTCTATCCATAGCCCACGCCTCGCAACCATACAACATTGTTGGAACCACTATTCCTTCAAACATACCCATTTTTGCTTTCCGAGATAATGTTCTCGACTTCCACACATTCTTCAAGGCTCCCAGGATTTTCGCCCCCTCCCCCACCCTATGATCCACTTCCGCTTCCATGGTTCCATCCGCTGCCAGATCCACTCCCAGATATCTAAAACACTTTACTTCCTCCAGTTTTTCTCCATTCAAACTTACCTCCCAATTTACTTGATCCTCAACCCTACTGTACCTAATAACCTTGCTCTTATTCACATTTACTCTTTACTTTCTTCTTTCACACACTTTACCAAACTCAGTCACCAGCTTCTGCAGTTTCTCACATGAATCAGCCACCAACGCTGTGTCATCAGCGAACAACAACTGACTCACTTCCCAAGCTCTCTCATCCACAACACACTTCATACTTGCCCCTCTTTCCAAAACTCTTGCATCCACCTCCCTAACAACCCCATCCATAAACAAATTAAACAACCATGGAGACATCACACACCCCTGCCGCAAAACTACATTCACTGAGAACCAATCATTTTCCTCTCTTCCTACATGTACACATGCCTTACATCCTCGATAAAAACTTTTCACTGCTTCTAACAACTTGCCTCCCACACCATATATTCTTAATACCTTCCACAGAGCATCTCTATCAACTCTATCATATGCCTTCTCCAGATCCATAAATGCTACATACAAATCCATTTGCTTTTCTAAGTATTTCTCACAAACATTCTTCAAAGCAAACACCTGATCCACACATCCTCTACCACTTCTGAAACCACACTGCTCTTCCCCAATCTGATGCTCTGTACATGCCTTCACCCTCTCAATCAATACCCTCCCATATAATTTACCAGGAATACTCAACACACTTATACCTCTGAAATTTGAGCACTCACCCTTATCCCCTTTGCCTTTGCACAATGGCACTATGCACGCATTCCGCCAATCCTCAGGCACCTCACCATGAGTCATACATACATTAAATAACCTTACCAACCAGTCAATAATACAGTCACCCCCCTTTTTAATAAATTCCACTGTAATACCATGCAAACCTACTGCCTTGCCGGCTTTCATCTTCCGCAAAGCTTTTACTACCTCTTCTCTGTTTACCAAATCATCTTCCCTAACCCTCTCACTTTGCACACCACCTCGACCAAAACACCCTATATCTGCCACTCTATCATCAAACATATTCAACAAACCTTCAAAATACTCACTCCGTCTCCTTCTCACATCATCACTACTTGTTATCACCTCCCCATTTGCGCCCTTCACTGAAATTCCCATTTGCTCCCTTGTCTTACGAACTTTATTTACCTCCTTCCAGAACATCTTTTTACTCTCCCTAAAATTTAATGATATTCTCTCACCCCAACTCTCATTTGCCCTCTTTTTCACCTCTTGCACCTTTCTCTTGACCTCCTGTCTCTTTCTTTTATACGTCTCCCACTCAATTGCATTTTTTCCCTGCAAAAATCGTCCAAATGCCTCTCTCTTCTCTTTCACTAATAATCTTACTTCTTCATCCCACCACTCACTACCCTTTCTAATCAACCCACCTCCCACTCTTCTCATGCCACAAGCATCTTTTGCGCAATCCATCACTGATTCCCTAAATACATCCCATTCCTCCCCCACTCCCCTTACTTCCATTGTTCTCACCTTTTTCCATTCTGTACTCAGTCTCTCCTGGTACTTCCTCACACAAGTCTCCTTCCCAAGCTCACTTACCCTCACCACCCTCTTCACCCCAACATTCATTCTTCTTTTCTGAAAAGCCATACAAATCTTCACCTTAGCCTCCACAAGATAATGATCAGACATCCCTCCAGTTGCACCTCTCAGCACATTAACATCCAAATGTCTCTCTTTCGCGCGCATGTCAATTAACACGTAATCCAATAACGCTCTCTGGCCATCTTTCCTACTTACATACGTATGCTTATGTATATCTCGCTTTTTAAACCAGGTATTCCCAATCACCAGTCCTTTTTGAGCACATAAATGTACAAGCTCTTCACCATTTCCATTTACAACACTGACCACCCCATGTATACCAATTATTCCCTCATATATATATATATATATATATATATATATATATATATATATATATATATATATATGTATATATATATATATATATATATATAAAATATATATATATATATATATATACATATATATATATGTATATATATAAAAAAAAAGAAAAAATATATATATATTTTTTTTTTATTTGCTTTGTCGCTGTCTCCCGCGTTTGCGAGGTAGCGCAAGGAAACAGACGAAAGAAATGGCCCAACAAACCCCCATACACATGTATATACATACGTCCACACACGCAAATATACATACCTACACAGCTTTCCATGGTTTACTCCAGACGCTTCACATGCCCTGATTCAATCCACTGACAGCACGTCAACCCCGGTATACCACATCGATCCAATTCACTCTATTCCTTTCCCTCCTTTCACCCTCCTGCATGTTCAGGCCCCGATCACACAAAATCTTTTTCACTCCATCTTTCCACCTCCAATTTGGTCTCCCACTTCTCCTCGTTCCCTCCACTTCCGACACATATATCCTCTTGGTCAATCTTTCCTCACTCATTCTCTCCATGTGCCCAAACCATTTCAAAACACCCTCTTCTGCTCTCTCAACCACGCTCTTTTTATTTCCACACATCTCTCTTACCCTTACGTTACTTACTCGATCAAACCACCTCACACCACACATTGTCCTCAAACATCTCATTTCCAGCACATCCATCCTCCTGCGCACAACTCTATCCATAGCCCACGCCTCGCAACCACACAACATTGTTGGAACCACTATTCCTTCAAACATACCCATTTTTGCTTTCCGAGATAATTTTCTCGACTTCCACACATTCTTCAAGGCTCCCAGGATTTTCGCCCCCTCCCCCACCCTATGATCCACTTCCGCTTCCATGGTTCCATCCGCTGCCAGATCCACTCCCAGATATCTAAAACACTTTACTTCCTCCAGTTTTTCTCCATTCAAACTTACCTCCCAATTGACTTGACCCTCAACCCTACTGTACTTAATTACCTTGCTCTTATTCACATTTACTCTTTACTTTCTTCTTTCACACACTTTACCAAACTCAGTCACCAGCTTCTGCAGTTTCTCACATGAATCAGCCACCAGCGCTGTATCATCAGCGAACAACAACTGACTCACTTCCCAAGCTCTCTCATCCACAACAGACTTCATACTTGCCCCTCTTTCCAAGACTCTTGCATTCACCTCCCTAACAACCCCATCCATAAACAAATTAAACAACCTTGGAGACATCACACACCCCTGCCGCAAACCTACATTCACTGAGAACCAATCACTTTCCTCTCTTCCTACACGTACACATGCATTACATCCTCGATAAAAACTTTTCACTGCTTCTAACAACTTGCCTCCCACACCATATATTCTTAATACCTTCCACAGAGCATCTCTATCAACTCTCTCATATGCCTGCTACATACAAATCCATTTCCTTTTCTAAGTATTTCTCACATACATTCTTCAAAGCAAACACCTGATCCACACATCCTCTACCACTTCTGAAAATGGGAAACAGAATATATATGTATATATATATATATATATATATATATATATATATATATATATATATATATATATATATATCCCTGGGGATAGGGGAGAAAGAATACTTCCCACGTATTCCTTGCGTGTCATAGAAGGCGACTATAAGGGGAGGGAGCGGGGGGCTGGAAATCCTCCCCTCTCTTATTTTCTTTAATTTTCCAAAGGAAGGAACAGAGGACGGGGCCAGGTGAGGATATTCCCTCAAAGGCCCAGTCCTCTGTTCTTAACGCTACCTCGCTAACGCGGGGAATGGCGAATAGGTTCAAAGAAAGATTCTTTCTTTCTTTCAAACTATTCGCCATTTCCCGCATTAGCGAGGTAGCATTAAGAACAGAGGACTGGGCCTCTGAGGGAATACCCTCACCTGGCCCAATTCTCTGTTCCTTCTTTTGGAAAATTGAAAAAAAAACCGAGAGGGGAGGATTTCCAGCCCCCCGCTCCCTCCCCTTTTAGTCGCCTTCTACGACACGCAGGGAATACGTAGGAAGTATTCTTAATCCCCTATCCCCAGGGATATATATATATATATATATATATATATATATATATATATATATATATATATATATATATATATATATATATATATATATATATATATATATATATATATATATATATATATATATATATATATATATATATATATATATATATATATAAATATATATATAGAAAGATAAATATATATATATATATATATAAATATATATATATAGAAAGATATATATATATATATATATATATATATATATATATCATACAAACCTCCAACTGCCAGGATCGAACCCGGGACCCCTGTGCAAGAAGCAGGCATGCTAACCGCCAGGCTATGGGACTGTATAATAGGAAACTTTATTCGTATTCATATAACTCTAAAAAACGCTATCAGCTGGCTATGTGCGTCTGTTCGGAAATAACCGATAGACCCCGTTGCTCACCATTGTGAGACGAAGGGTGTTCGAGTACTTAGTATTTCCAATTGTTGCTTCCTATTATACAGTCCCATAGCCTAGCGGTTAGGATTCCTGCCTCTTGCACAGGGGTCCCTGGTTCGATCCTGGCTGTTGGAGGTTTGTATGTTCTATGAAGGTTCGCGTTCATATGCACTTTATTCGTATTCATATAACTCCGTGTTGTACAGTTAGGTTCGGTAAAACGCTATCAGCTGGCTATGTGCGTCTGTTCGGAAATAACCGATAAACCCCGTTTCTCACCATTGTGAGACGAAGGGTATTCGAGTACTTAGTATTTCGAATAGTTGTTTCCTATTATACAGTCCCTTAGCCTAGCGGTTAGCATGCCTGCCTCTTGCACAAGGGGTCCCAGGTTCGATCCTGGCTGTTGGAGGTTTGTATGTTCTATGAAGGTGCGCGTTCATATGCACTTTATTTGTATATATATATATATATATATATATATATATATATTCAACCTATCAGTTCATCCCTATATGTTTTCGGCATCTGTCTCATAAGTGTAGTCTACATATGAATCTAATCAGGTTATCAGATACACCACAAAAACTTGCCAATTTATCTGAATTGATCAGTGAGAGCAACCTGATTGATGTGCTGGGCCTGAGTCCTCCTACGAGCCCGGTCCCACTAAATGAATTAGCTGAGCCTCCCTATTGTGTCTCCCTCGTCCAACCCCTCCCCTCTATTTCTTTTTCCTTTCCCTTTTTCAGTTACTTTCCGTATCTACTCTCTCTCTCTCTCTCTCTCTCTCTCTCTCTCTCTCTCTCTCTCTCTCTCTCTCTCTCTCTCTCTCTCTCTCTCTCTCTCTCTCTCTCTCTCTCTCACTCTCTCTCCTCATACAATCAGGATTCTTGAGGTAAAGAAAATAATGTCAAACTTTTCTCTCTCCTTTAGATACTCTCTAAACGATTATGCAATATTGTTAGATTTGAAAAGAAAAAAAGGTATGGGTGTTAATTTTGGTAATCTTATCACACATGCCACCGCAGGAAACAAGGGTATAATCAAAACATTATATGGAAAGGCACAAAAAAAGAAATACCCGAATGAAATAGAAATTTCAGAGCAAAACGGAGGGATAAGGGAAGGCTACGTAAGAAATGAGGTAATCATATGTATATATATATATATATATATATATATATATATATATATATATATATATATATATATATATATATATACATATATATATATATATATATATATATGTGTTAATTGACAGGCGTGCGAAAGAGAGACTTTTGGATGTTAATGTGCTGAGAGGTGCAACTGGAGGGATGTCTGATCATTATCTTGTGGAGGCTAAGGTGAAGATTTGTATGTGTTTTCAGAAAAGAAGAGTGAATGTTGGGGTGAAGAGGGTGGTGAGAGTAAGTGAGCTTGAGAAGGAGACCTGTGTGAGGAAGTACCAGGAGAGACTGAGTATAGAATGGAAAAAGGTGAGAACAATGGAAGCAAAGGGAGTGGGGGAGGAATGGGATGTATTTAGTGAATCAGTGATGGATTGCGCAAAAGATGCGTGTGGCATGAGAAGAGTGGGAGGTGGGTTGATTAGAAAGGGTAGTGAGTGGTGGGATGAAGAAGTAAGAGTATTAGTGAAAGAGAAGAGAAAGGCATTTGGACGATTTTTGCAGGGAAAAAATGCAATTGAGTGGGAGATGTATAAAAGAAAGAGACAGGAGGTCAAGAGAAAGGTGCAAGAGGTGAAAAAAAGGGCAAATGAGAGTTGGGGTGAGAGAGTATCATTAAATTTTATGGAGAATAAAAAGATGTTCTGGAAAGAGGTAAATAAAGTGCGTAAGACAAGGGAGCAAATGGGAACTTCAGTGAAGGGCGCAAATGGGGAGGTGATAACAAGTAGTGGTGATGTGAGAAGGAGATGGAGTGAGTATTTTGAAGGTTTGCTGAATGTGTTTGATGATAGAGTGGCAGATATAGGGTGTTTTGGTCGAGGTGGTGTGCAAAGTGAGAGGGTTAGGGAAAATGATTTGGTAAACAGAGAAGAGGTAGTGAAAGCTTTGCGGAAGATGAAAGCCGGCAAGGCAGCAGGTTTGGATGGTATTGTAGTGGAATTTATTAAAAAAGGGGGTGACTGTATTGTTGACTGGTTGGTAAGGTTATTTAATGTATGTATGACTCATGGTGAGGTGCCTGAGGATTGGCGGAATGCGTGCATAGTGCCATTGTACAAAGGCAAAGGGGATAAGAGTGAGTGCTCAAATTACAGAGGTATAAGTTTGTTGAGTATTCCTGGTAAATTATATGGGAGGGTATTGATTGAGAGGGTGAAGGCATGTACAGAGCATCAGATTGGGGAAGAGCAGTGTGGTTTCAGAAGTGGTAGAGGATGTGTGGATCAGGTGTTTGCTTTGAAGAATGTTTGTGAGAAATACTTAGAAAAGCAAATGAATTTGTATGTAACATTTATGGATCTGGAGAAGGCATATGATAGAGTTGATAGAGATGCTCTCTGGAGGGTATTAAGAATATATGGTGTGGGAGGAAAGTTGTTAGAAGCAGTGAAAAGTTTTTATCGAGGATGTAAGGCATGTGTACGTGTAGGAAGAGAGGAAAGTGATTGGTTCTCAGTGAATGTTGGTTTGCGGCAGGGGTGTGTGATGTCTCCATGGTTGTTTAATTTGTTTATGGATGGGGTTGTTAGGGAGGTGAATGCAAGCGTTTTGGAAAGAGGGGCAAGTATGAAGTCTGTTGGGGATGAGAGAGCTTGGGAAGTGAGTCAGTTGTTGTTCGCTGATGATACAGCGCTGGTGGCTGATTCATGTGAGAAACTGCAGAAACTGGTGACGGAGTTTGGTAAAGTGTGTGGAAGAAGAAAGTTAAGAGTAAATGTGAATAAGAGCAAGGTTATTAGGTACAGTAGGGTTGAGGGTCAAGTCAATTGGGAGGTGAGTTTGAATGGAGAAAAACTGGAGGAAGTGAAGTGTTTTAGATATCTGGGATTGGATCTGGCAGCGGATGGAACCATGGAAGCGGAAGTGGATCGTAGGGTGGGGGAGGGGGCGAAAATTCTGGGGGCCTTGAAGAATGTGTGGAAGTCGAGAACATTATCTCGGAAAGCAAAAATGGGTATGTTTGAAGGAATAGTGGTTCCAACAATGTTGTATGGTTGCGAGGCGTGGGCTATGGATAGAGTTGTCCGCAGGAGGATGGATGTGCTGGAAATGAGATGTTTGAGAACAATGTGTGGTGTGAGGAGGTTTGATCGAGTGAGTAACGTAAGGGTAAGAGAGATGTGTGGAAATAAAAAGAGCGTGGTTGAGAGAGCAGAAGAGGGTGTTTTGAAGTGGTTTGGGCACATGGAGAGGATGAATGAGGAAAGATTGACCAAGAGGATATATGTGTTGGAGATGGAGGGAACAAAGAGAAGAGGGAGACCAAATTGGAGGTGGAAAGATGGAGTGAAAAAGATTTTGTGTGATCGGGGCCTGAACATGCAGGAGGGTGAAAGGAGGGCAAGGAATAGAGTGAATTGGAGCGATGTGGTATACCGGGGTTGACGTGCTGTCAGTGGATTGAATCAAGGCATGTGAAGCGTCTGGGGTAAACCATGGAAAGCTGTGTAGGTATGTATATTTGCGTGTGTGGACGTACGTATATACATGTGTATGGGGTGGGTTGGGCCATTTCTTTCGTCTGTTTCCTTGCGCTACCTCGCAAACGCGGGAGACAGCGACAAAGTATAATAAAAAAAAAAATATATATATATATATATATATATATATATATATATATATATATATATATATATATATATATATTTTTTTTTTTTTTTTTTTTTTTCATACTATTCGCTATTTCCCGCGATAGCGAGGTAGCGTTAAGAACAGAGGACTGGGCCTTTGAGGGAATATCCTCACCTGGACCTCTTCTCTGTTCCTTCTTTTGGAAAATTAAAAAAAAAAAAAAAAAAAAAACGAGAGGGGAGGATTTCCAGCCCCCGCTCCCTTCCACTTTAGTCGCCTTCTACGACACGCAGGGAATACGTGGGAAGTATTCTTTCTCCCCTATCCCCAGGGAATAATATGTATATATATATATATATATATATATATATATATATATATATATATATATATATATGTATATATATATATATATATATATATATATATATATATATATATATATATATATATATATATATATATATATATATATATATATATATATATATATATATATATATATATATATATATATATATATATATATATATATATATATATATATATATATATATATATATATATATATATATATATATATATATATATATATATATATATATATATATCCCTGGGGATAGGGGATAAAGAATACTTCCCACGCATTCCTCACGTGTCGTAGAAGGCGACTAAAGGGAACGGGAGCGGGGGGCCAGAAACCCTCCCCTCCTTGTATTTTAACTTTCTAAAAGGGGAAACAGAAGAAGGAGTCACGCAAGGAGTGCTCATCCTCCTCGAAGGCTCAGATTGGGGTGTCTAAATGTGTGTGGATGTAACCAAGATGAGAAAAAAGGAGAGATAAGTAGTATGTTTGAGGAAAGGAACCTGGATGTTTTGGCTCTGAATGAAACGAAGCTCAAGGGTAAAGGGAAAGAGTGGTTTGGGAATGTCTTGGGAGTAAAGTCAGGTGTTAGTGAGAGGACAAGAGCAAGGGAAGGAGTGGCACTACTCCTGAATCAGGAGTTGTGGGAGTATGTGATAGAGTGTAAGAAAGTAGATTCTCGATTAATATGGGTAAAACTGAAAGTTGATGGAGAGAGATGGGTGATTATTGGTGCATATGCACCTGGGCATGAGAAGAAAGATCATTAGAGGCAAGCGCTCTGGGAGCAGCTGAATGAGTGTGTTAGTGGTTTTGATGCACGAGACCGGGTTATAGTGATGGATGATTTGAATGCAAAGGTGAGTAATGTGGCAGTTGAGGGAATAATTGATATACATGGAGTGTTCAGTATTGTAAATGGAAATGGTGAAGAGCTTGTAGATTTATGTGCTGAAAAAGGACTGGTGATTGGGAATACCTGGTTTAAAAAGCGAGATATACATAACTAACATATTCAAACAGTTCCTGACAAACTGTTAGAATTTGATTCTTTCAACTTGGTGCTTGGATGGAATTAGATACTCTTAGTTATGTAATATTCTGAACAACATCAAGAATACCAGCAGGAATGAATACTAATATATTTTATTTGCATACACTGAGATGACTATGTCACATGGGCCCTTAAAAATATGTAGCAATACAACTCTAGGCAGGGAGACTTAACAAGGAAGCTGTTATAGTTCAAAGTTAATGTGGTAAAGGAATTTATGTTTTGAGAGGACAATAAAAGGTGTCTTACTTAGTGTCTTACTTACTTTTTTAAAGGGGAAGTGAATGTTTATAGTTGTGTTACTGGAGGGATAGTTTTCATACATGGTGCTCTGACAAGAAAATAGTGAAATTGGAAAAAAATGTAACTTAGACATTGAAGCTTATTCTTTCATTGTAATGTGAACAAAGGGAGTTTTTTTTCAAAGTGATAGAGATGGAAAACAAAAAGGTGTTTTTCATAAATGTACTGGAAAAGTTGAGGTCCAGATAAATTTTTGGTCTGTCAAGGCTTTATTATGGCGGATGACCAACTACCTACCTTCATGTATCCAAGATATGGTTGTACTTTGTGTAATGAAGACAATTGAGAAACATCATAAGCCAATATTCCTGTTTCATGATAAGAGAAGTGGACCAAGCAGTATGATACAGTGGTTAAATTGATGAAAACTACTATGGATGTTTGTGTAAATAAATTATACATTTCCCTTTTCCATAGCCAGTTGTTGAACCATTATGTGACATTCATTTTTCATTTTATTTCAAGCTAGAAGTTTCAGTTTTCTAAATTATTTCTTACATTTTTCATATGTATATATATATATATATATATATATATATATATATATATATATATATATATATATATATATATATATATATATATATATATATATATATATATATATATATTTGTTTATGGATGGGGTTGTTAGGGAGGTAAATGCAAGAGTCTTGGAAAGAGGGGCAAGTATGAAGTCTGTTGGGGATGAGAGAGCTTGGGAAGTGAGTCAGTTGTTGTTCGCTGATGATACAGCGCTGGTGGCGGATTCATGTGAGAAACTGCAGAAGCTGGTGACGGAGTTTGGTAAAGTGTGTGTAAGAAGAAAGTTAAGAGTAAATGTGAATAAGAGCAAGGTTATTAGGTACAGTAGGGTTGAGGGTCAAGTCAATTGGGAGGTGAGTTTGAATGGAGAAAAACTGGAGGAAGTGAAGTGTTTTAGATATCTGGGAGTGGATCTGTCAGCGGATGGAACCATGGAAGCGGAAGTGGATCATAGGGTGGGGGAGGGGGCAAAAATTTTGGGAGCCTTGAAAAATGTGTGGAAGTCGAGAACATTATCCCGGAAAGCAAAAATGGGTATGTTTGAAGGAATAGTGGTTCCAACAATGTTGTATGGTTGCGAGGCGTGGGCTATGGATAGAGTTGTGCGCAGGAGGATGGATGTGCTGGAAATGAGATGTTTGAGGACAATGTGTGGTGTGAGGTGGTTTGATCGAGTAAGTAACGTAAGGGTAAGAGAGATGTGTGGAAATAAAAGGAGCGTGGTTGAGAGAGCAGAAGAGGGTGTTTTGAAGTGGTTTGGGCACATGGAGAGAATGAGTGAGGAAAGATTGACCAAGAGGATATATGTGTCGGAGGTGGAGGGAACGAGGAGAAGAGGGAGACCAAATTGGAGGTGGAAAGATGGAGTGAAAAGGATTTTGTGTGATCGGGGCCTGAACATGCAGGAGGGTGAAAGGAGGGCAAGGAATAGAGTGAATTGGAGCGATGTGGTATACAGGGGTTGACGTGCTGTCAGTGGATTGAATCAAGGCATGTGAAGCGTCCGGGGTAAACCATGGAAAGCTGTGTAGGTATGTATATTTGCGTGTGTGGACGTATGTATGTACATGTGTATGGGGGTGGGTTGGGCCATTTCTTTCGTCTGTTTCCTTGCGCTACCTCGCAAACGCGGGAGACAGCGACGAGGTATAAAAAAAAAAAAAAAAAAAAAAAAAAAATATATATATATATATATATATATATATATATATATATATATATATATATATATATATATATATATATATATACATATATATATATGTGTGTGTGCGTATGTGTGTATATGTGCGCATGTGTATATATATATATATATATATATATATATATATATATATATATATATATATATATATATATATATATATATATATATATATATATATATATATATATATATATATATATATGTATGTGTATATGTATATATATGTGTATATATATGTATATTATCCCTGGGGATAGGGGTGAAAGAATACTTCCCACGCATTCCTCGCGTGTCGTAGAAGGCGACTAGAGGGGACGGGAGCGGGGGGCCAGAAATCCTCCCCTCATTGTATTTCTAACTTTCTAAAAGGGGAAACAGAAGAAGGAGTCACGCGGGGAGTGCTCATCCTCCTCGAAGGCTTAGACTGGGGTGTATAGATGTATGTGGATGTAACCAAGATGTGAAAAAAGTAGAGATAGGTAGTATGTTTGAGGAAAGGAACCTGGATGTTCTGGCTCTAAGTGAAACGAAGCTCAAAGGTAAAGGGGAAGTGTGGTTTGGGAATGTCTTGCGAGTAAAGTCAGGGGTTAGTGAGAGGACAAGAGCAAGGGAAGGAGTAGCAGTACTCCTGAAACAGGAGTTGCGGGAGTATGTGATAGAATGTAAGAAAGTAAATTCTCGATTGATATTGGTAGGACTGAAAGTTGATGGAGAGAGATGGGTGATTATTGGTGCATATGCACCTGGGCATGAGAAGAAAGATCATGAGATACAAGTGTTTTGGGAGCAGCTGAATGAGTGTGTTAGTGGTTTTGATGCAAGAGACCGAGTTATAGTGATGGGTGATTTGAATGCAAAGGTGAGTAATGTGGCAGTTGAGGGAATAATTGGTATATATGTGGTGTTCAGTGTTGTAAATGGAAATGGTGAAGAGCTTGTAGATCTATATGCTGAAAAAGGACTGGTGGTTGGGAATACCTGGTTTAAAAAGCGAGATATACATAAGTATACATATGTAAGTAGGAGAGATGGCCAGAGAGCGTTACTGAATTCCATGTTAATTGACAGGCGCGCGAAAGAGAGACTTTTGGATGTTCATGTGCTGAGAGGTGCAACTGGAGGGATGTCTGATCATTATCTTATGGAGGCTAAGGTGAAGATTTGTATGGGTGTTCAGAAAAGAAGAGTGAATGTTGGGGTGAAGAAAGTGGTGAGAGTAAGTGAGCTTGGGAAGGAGACTTGTGTGAGGAAGTACCAGGAGAGACTGAGTACAGAATGGAAAAAGGTGAGAACAATGGAAGTAAGGGGAGTAGGGGAGGAATGGGATGTATTTAGGGAATCAGTTATGGATTGCGCAAAAGATGCTTGTGGTATGAGAAGAGTGAGAGGTGGGTTGATTAGAAAGGGTAGTGAGTGGCGGGATGAAGAAGTAAGATTTTTAGTGAAAGAGAAGAGAGCGGCATTTGGACGATTTTTGCAGGGAAAAAATGCAATTGAGTGGGAGATGTTTAAAAGAAAGAGACAGGAGGTCAAGAGAAAGGTGCAAGAGGTGAAAAAGAGGGCAAATGAGAGTTGGGGTGAGAGTATCAATAAATTTTAGGGAGAGTAAAAAGATGTTCTGGAAGGAGTTAATTAAGTGCGTAAGACAAGGGAGCAAATGGGAACTTCAGTGAAGGGCGCAAATGGGGAGGTGATAACAAGTAGTGGTGATGTGAGAAGGAGATGGAGTGAGTATTTTGAAGGTTTGTTGAATGTGTTTGATGATAGAGTGGCAGATATAGGGTGTTTTGGTCGAGGTGGTGTGCAAAGTGAGAGGGTTAGGGAAAATGATTTGGTAAACAGAGAAGAGGTAGTAAAAGCTTTGCGAAAGATGAAAGCCGGCAAGGCAGCAGGTTTGGATGGTATTGCAGTGGAATTTATTAAAAAAGGGGGTGACTGTATTGTTGACTGGTTGGTAAGGTTATTTGATGTATGTATGACTCATGGTGAGGTGCCTGAGGATTGGCGGAATGCGTGCATAGTGCCATTGTGCAAAGGCAAAGGGGATAAGAGTGAGTGCTCAAATTACAGAGGTATAAGTTTGTTGAGTATTCCTGGTAAATTATATCGAAGGATATTGATTTAGAGGGTGAAGGCATGTACAGAGCATCAGATTGGGGAAGAGCAGTGTGGTTTCAGAAGTGGTAGAGGATGTGTGGATCAGGTGTTTGCTTTGAAGAATATATGTGAGAAATACTTAGAAAAGCAAATGGATTTGTATGTAGCATCTATGGATCTGGAGAAGGCATATGATAGAGTTGATAGAGATGCTCTGTGGAAGGTCTTAAGAATATATGGTGTGGGAGGCAAGTTGTTAGAAGCAGTGAAAAGTTTTTATCGAGGATGTAAAGCATGTGTACGTGTAGAAAGAGAGGAAAGTGATTGGTTCTCAGTGAATGTAGGTTTGCGGCAGGGGTGTCTGATGTCTCCATGGTTGTTGAATTTGTTTATGGATGGGGTTGTTAGGGAGGTGAATGCAAGAGTTTTGGAAAGAGGGGCACGTATGAAGTCAGTTGTGGATGAGAGAGCTTGGGAAGTGAGTCAGTTGTTGTTCGCTGATGATACAGCGCTGTTGGCTGATTCATGTGAGAAAATGCAGAAGCTGGTGACTGAGTTTAGTAAAGTGTGTGAAAGAAGAAAGTTAAGAGTAAATGTGAATAAGAGCAAGGTTATTAGGTACAATAGGGTTGAGGGTCAAGTCATTTGGGAGGTAAGTTTGAATGGAGAAAAACTGGAGGAAGTAAAGTGTTTTAAATATCTGGGAGTGGATCTGGCAGCGGATGGAACCATGGAAGCGGAAGTGAATCATAGGGTGGGGGAGGGGGCGAAAATCCTGGGAGCCTTGAAGAATGTGTGGAAGTCGAGAATATTATCTCGGAAAGCAAAAATGGCTATGTTTGAGGGAATAGGGAATGGTTCCAACAATGTTGTATGGTTGTGAGGCGTGGGCTATGGATAGAGTTGTGCGCAGGAGGGTGGATGTGCTGGAAATGAGATGTCTGAGGACAATGTGTGGTGTAATGTGGTTTGATCGAGTAAGTAATGTAAGGGTAAGAGAAATGTGTGGAAAGAAAAAGAGCGTGGTTGAGAGAGCAGAAGAGGTGTGTTTTGAAATGGTTTGGGCACATGGAGAGAATGAGTGAGGAAAGATTGACCAAGAGGATACATGCGTCGGAGGTGGAGGGAACGAGAAGTGGGAGACCAAATTGGAGGTGGAAAGATGGAGTGAAAAAGATTTTGTGTGATCGGGGCCTGAACATGCAGGAGGGTGAAAGGAGGGCAAGGAATAGAGTGAATTGGATCGATGTGGTATACCGGGGTTGACGTGCTGTCAGTGGATTGAATCAGGGCATGTTAGGCGTCTGGGGTAAACCATGGAAAGTTGTGTGGGGCCTGGATGTGGAAAGGGAGCTGTGGTGTCGGGAATTATTGCATGACAGCTAGAGACTGAGTGTGAACGAATGGGTCCTTTGTTGTCTTTTCCTAGTGCTACCTCGCACACATGAGGGGGGAGGGGGATTGTATTCCATGTGTGGCGAGGTGGCGATGGGAATGAATAAAGGCAGACAGTGTGAATTTTGTACATGGGTGTATATGTATGTGTTTGTGTGTGTATATATATGTGTACATTGAGATGTATAGGTATGTATATTTGCGTGTGTGGACGTGTATGTATATACATTGTGTATGGGGGTGAGTTGGGCCATTTCTTTCGTCTGTTTCCTTGCGCTACCTCGGAAACGCGGGAGACAGCGACAAAGCAAAATAATAAAAAAAAACGAAATATACCTAAGTATACGTATGTAAGTAGGAGAGATGAACAGAGAGCGTTATTGGATTATGTGTTAATTGATAGACGCACGAAAGAGAGACTTTTGGATGTTAATGTGCTGAGAGGTGCAACTGGAGGGATGTCTGATCATTATCTTGTGGAGGCGAAGGTGAAGATTTGTGTGGGTTTTAAGAAAAGAAGAGAGATTGTTGGGGTGAAGAGAGTGGTGAGAGTAAGTGAGCTTCGGAAGGAAAATTGTGTTAGGAAGTACCCGCAGAGACTGAGTACAGAATGGAAAAATTTGAGAACAAAGGAGGTAGGGGGAGTGGTGTAGGAATGGTATGTATTTAGGGAAGCAGTGATGGCTTGCGCAAAAGATGCTTGTGGCATGAGAAGCGTGGGAGGTGGGTTGATTAGAAAAGGTAGTGAGTGGTGGGATGAATAAGTAAGATTATTAGTGAAAGAGAAGAGAGAGGCATTTGGACGATTTTTGCAGGGAAAAAATGCAAATGAGTGGGAGAGGTATAAAAGAAAGAGGCAGGAGGTGAAGAGAAAGGTGCAAGAGGTGAAAAAGAGGGCAAATGAGAGTTGAGGTGAGAGAGTATCATTAAATTTTAGGGAGAATAGAAAGATGTTTTGGAAGGAGGTAAATAAAATGCGTAAGACAAGGGAGCAAATGGGAACTTCAGTGAAGGGGGCTAATGGGGAGGTGATAACAAGTAGTGGGGATAGGGGATTAAGAATACTTCCCACGTATTCCCTGCGTGTCGTAGAAGGCGACTAAAAGGGGAGGGAGCGGGGGGCTGGAAATCCTCCCCTCTCGTTTTTTTTTTTAATTTTCCAAAAGAAGGAACAGAGGGGGCCAGGTGAGGATATTCCGAAAAAGGCCCAGTCCTCTGTTCTTAACGCTACCTCGCTAACGCGGGAAATGGCGAATAGTTAAAAAAGAAAAAAAAAAAAAAAAAAAAAAAAAATATATATATATACCTAATTCATACTTGCTGCCTTTAGTCATTTCCGTCGCCACCTCGCCACACATGAAATGACAACCCCCTCCCCCCGCATTCGCGCGAGGTAGCGCTAGGAAAAGACAACGAAGGCCAAATTTGTTCATACACAGTCTCTCTCTGTCATGTATATTGCACCGAAACCACAGTTCCCTTTCCACATTCAGGTCCCACAAAACTTTCCATAGTTAACCCCAGACGCTTCACATGCCTTGGTTCAATCCACTGACAGCACGTCGAGCCCGGTATACCAAATCGCTGCAATTCACTCTATTCCTTACGCGCCTTTTACCGTCCTGCGTGTTCAGGCACCGATCTTCAAAATCTTTTTCACTCCATTCTTCCACCTCCAATTTGGTCTCCCACTTCTCCTCGTTTCCTCCACCTCTTACACATATACCTTCTTTGTCAATCTTTCCTCACTCATTCTCTCCATGTGACTAAACCATTTCAATACACCTTCTTTTGCTCACTGAATCACACTTTGTTTTACCACACATCTCTCTTAACCTTTCATTTCTTGCTCAATCAAACAACCTCACATCACATATAGTCCACAAACATCTCATTTCCAAAACATCCACCATCCTCCGCACAACTCTATCTATAACCCACACCTCTCAATCATATAACATTGTTGGAACCACTATTCCTTCAAAAATACCTATTTTTGCTTTCCGAGATAAGGTTCTCGCCTTCCACACATTTTTCAATGCTCCCTGAACTTTCGCCCCCTCTCCCACCCTGTGAATCACATCCGTTTCCATGGTTTCCATCCGCTGCCTAAATCCACTCCCAGATATCTAAAACATTTCACTTCCTCCAGTCTTTCTCCATTCAGACTTACCTCCCAGTTGACTTGTCCCTCAACCTTACTGTATCTAATAACCCTACTCATATTTACACTTACTTTCAGCTTTCTTCTTTTACACACTACCAAACTCAGTCACCAACTTCTGCAGTTTCTCAACCGAATCAACCATTAACGCTGTATCATCAGTGAACAACAACTGACTCACTTCCCAAGCCCTCTCGTCCACAACAGACTGCATACTTGCCCCTATCTCAAAACTCTTGCATTTACCTTCCCAACAACCCGATCTATACTCAAATTAAACAGCTATGGAGACATCACGCACCCCTGCCGCAAACCAACATTCACCGAAAACCAATCAATTTCCTCTCTTCCTACTCGTACACATGCCTTACAACTTCGATAAAAGATTTTACTGCTTCTAGCAAGTTTCCTCCCACACCGTATGTTCTTAATACCTTCCACAGAGCCTTCATCAGATCCATAAATGCTACATATAAATCCATTTGCTTTTCTAAGTATTTCTAACATACATTTTCAGAGCAAAAAACTGATTCACACATCCTCTACCAATTCCGAAACAAACTGCTCTTCCCCAATGTGATGCTCTGTGCATGCTCTCACCCTCTCAATCAATACCCTCCCATGTAATCTCCAAGGAATACTCAACAAAATCTGTAATTTGAGCACTCGCCTTTATCTCCTTTGTCTTTATATATATATATATATATATATATATATATATATATATATATATATATATATATATATATATATATATATATATATATATATATATATATATATATATATATATATATATATATATATGTATATATATATATATATATATATATATATATATATATCTTATTTATTTATTTTCCTTTGTCGCTGTCTCCCGCGTTTGCGAGGTAGCGCAAGGAAACAGACGAAAGAAATGGCCCAACCCACCCCCATACACATGTATATACATACACGTCCACACACGCAAATATACATACCTATACATCTCAATGTACACACATATATATATACACACACAGGCACATACATATATACCCATGCACACAATTCACACTGTCTGCCTTTATTCATTCGCATCGCCACCTCGCCACACATGGAATACCATCCCCCTCCCCCCTCAAAGGCCCATTCGTTCACACTCAGTCTCTAGCTGTCATGCAATAATGCCCGAAACCACAGCTCCCTTTCCACATCCAGGCCCCACACAACTTTCCATGGTTTACCCCAGACGCTTCACATGCCCTGATTCAATCCACTAACAGCACGTCAACCCCGGTATACCACATCGCTCCAATTCACTCTATTCCTTGCCCTCCTTTCACCCTCCTGCATGTTCAGGCCCTGATCACTCAAAATCATTTTTCACTCCATCTTTCCACCTCCAATTTGGTCTCCCACTTCTCCTCGTTCCCTCCACCTCCGACACATATATCCTTTTGGTCAATCTTTCCTCACTCATTCTCTCCATGTGCCCAAACCATTTCAAAACACCCTCTTCTGCTCTCTCAACCACACTCTTTTTATTTCCACACATCTCTCTTACCCTTACATTACTTACTGGATCAAACCTCCTCACACCACAAATTGTCCTCAAACATCTCATTTCCAGCACATTCACCCTCCTGTGCACAACTCTATCCATAGCCCACGCCTCGCAACCATACAACATTGTTGGAACCACTATTCCTTCAAACATAGCCATTTTTGCTTTCCGAGATAATGTTCTCGACTTCCAAACATTCTTCAAGGCTTCCAGGATTTTCGCCCCATCCCCCACCCTATGATTCACTTCCGCTTCTATGGTTCCATCCGCTGCCAGATCCACTCCCAGATATCTAAAACACTTTACTTCCTCCAGTTTTTCTCCATTCAAACTTACCTCCCAATTGACTTGACCCTCAACCCTACTGTACCTAATAACCTTGCTCTTATTCACATTTACTCTTAACTTTATTCTTTCACACACACACACACACATATATGTATATATATATATATATATATATATATATATATATATATATATATATATATATCTTTCTTTTCTTTCATACTATTTACCATTTCCCGCTTTAGCGAGGTAGTGTTAAGAACAGAGGACTAAGCCTCTGAAGGAATATCCTCATCTGGCCCCCTTCTCTGTTCCTTCTTTGGGGAAAAAAAATATATATATATATGTATATATATATAAATATATATATATATATATATATATTTATTTTTATTATACTTTGTCGCTGTCTCCCGCGTTTGCGAGGTAGCGCAAGGAAACAGACGAAAGAAATGGCCCAACCCCCCCCATACACATGTATATACATACGTCCACACACGCAAATATACATACCTACACAGCTTTCCATGGTTTACCCCAGACGTTTCACATGCCTTGATTCAATCCACTGACAGCACGTCAACCCCGGTATACCACATCGCTCCAATTCACTCTATTCCTTGCCCTCCTTTTACCCTCCTGCATGTTCAGGCCCCGATCACACAAAATCTTTTTCACTCCATCTTTCCACCTCCAATTTGGTCTCCCTCCTCTCCTCGTTCCCTCCACCTCCGACACATATATCCTCTTGGACAGTCTTTCCTCACTCATTCTCTCCATGTGCCCAAACCACTTCAAAACACCCTCTTCTGCTCTCTCAACCACGCTCTTTTTATTTCCACACATCTCTCTTACCCTTACGTTACTCACTCGATCAAACCACCTCACACCACACATTGTCCTCAAACATCTCATTTCCAGCACATCCATCCTCCTGCGCACAACTCTATCCATAGCCCACGCCTCGCAACCATACAACAATGTTGGAACCACTATTCCTTCAAACATACCCATTTTTGCTTTCCGAGATAATGTTCTCGACTTCCACACATTCTTCAAGGCCCCCAGAATTTTCGCCCCCTCCCCCACCCTATGATCCACTTCCGCTTCCATGGTTCCATCCGCTGCCAGATCCACTCCCAGATATCTAAAACACTTCACTTCCTCCAGTTTTTCTCCATTCAAACTCACCTCCCAATTGATTTGACCCTCAACACTACTGTACCTAATAACCTTGCTCTTATTCACATTTACTCTTAACTTTCTTCTTCCACACACTTTACCAAACTCAGTCACCAGCTTCTGCAGTTTCTCACATGAATCAGCCACCAGGGGATAGGTGAGGAAGGGAAAAAGAATGCTTCCCACGCATTCCCCGCGTGTCGTAAATTGCGACGAAAAGGGACGGGAGCTTGGGGCTAGAAACTCTCCACTCCTTTTATCTTAACTTTCTAAAAGGGGAACAGAAGAAGGAGTCACGCAGTCAGGAGTCAGGAGTCAGACAGGGGTGTCTAAATGTGTGTGGATGTAACCAAGATGAGAAAAAAGGAGAGATAGGTACTATGTTTGAGGAAAGGAACCTGGATGTTTTGGCTCTGAGTGTAACGAAGCTCAAGGATAAAGGGGAAGAGCGGTTTGGGAATGTTTTGGGAGTAAAGTGTGGTGTTTGTGAGAGGACAAGAGCAAGGAAGGAGTAGCACTAATCATGAAACAGGAGTGGTGGAAGTATGTGATATAGTGTAAGAAAGTAAACTCTAGATTGATATGAGTAAAACTGAAAGTGGATGGAGAGAGATGGGTGATTATTGAGGCCTATGCACCTGGGCATGAGAAGAAAGATCATGAGAAGCAAGTGTTTTTGGAGTAGTTGAGTGAGTGTGTTAGCAGATTTGATGTACGAGACCGGGTTATAGTGAAGGGTGATTGTAATGCAAAGGTGAGTAATGTGGCAGTTGAGGGAATAATTAGTGTACATGGGTGTTCAGTGTTGTAAATGGAAATGGTGAAGAGCTTGCAGATGTGTGCTGAAAAATAACTCGTGATTGGGAACACCCGGTATAAAAAGAGAGATTTGCATAAGTAATCGTAAGTAGGAGAGATGGCTAGAGTTGCATGAAAAGCTAAGATCATTAGCGACAGAGAAGAGAGTGGACGAGTTTTGCAGGGAAATAGTGCAAATGACTCTGAGATGTATAAAAGAAAGAGGCAGGAGGTGAAGAGAAAGGTGCAAGAGGTGAAAAAGAGGGGAAATGCGAGTTGGGATGAGAGAGTATCATTAAATTTTAGGGAGGATAAAAAGATGTTTTGTAAGGAGGTAAATAATGTGCGTAAGACAAGAGAACGAATGGGAACATCGGTGAATGGGGCTTTTGAGGAGGTAATAACAAGTACTGGTGCATTGAGTAAGAGATGGAGTGAGTATTTTGAAGGTTTGTCGATTGTATTAGATGATAGATAGGCACATACACGGTGTTTTGGTCGACGTGCTGTGCGAAGCGAGGGGGTCATGGAGAATGATTTGGTAAACAGAGAAGAGGTAGTGAAAGCTTTGCGGAAGATGAAAGCCGGCAAGGGGGTATGTTTGGATGGTATTGCAGTGGAATTCATCAAAATAGGGGGTGATTGTGTTGTTGACTGGTTCGTAAGGATATTCATTGTGTGTATGGCTCATGGTGTAGTGCCTGAGGATTTGGGGAATGCATGCATAGTTCCATTGTAAAAATGCAAAGAGGATAAAGGTGAGTGCTCAAATTTCAAAGGTATAAGTATGTTGAGTATTCCTGGGAAATTTTATGGGAGGGTATTGATTGAGAGGGTGAAGGCATGCACAGAACATCAGATTGGGGAAAAACAGCGTGGTTTCAGAAGTGGTAGAGGATGTATGGATCAGGTGTTTGCTTTTAAGAATGTATATGAGAAATTCTCAGAAAAGCAAATGGATTTGTATGTAGCATTTATGGTTCTGAAGAAGGCATATGATTGAACTGATAGAGATGCTCTGTGGAAAGTATTAAGAGTGCATGGTGTGGGAGGCAAGTTGTTGGAAGCAGTGAAAGGTGTTTCCGAGGATGTAAGGTATGTGAACGAGCATAAAGAGAGGAAAGTGATAGGTTTTCAGTGAAAGTCGGTTTTTGGCAGGGGTGCGTGATGTCTCCATGGTTGTTTGATTTGCTTATGGATGGGATTGTTAGGGAGGTGGATGCAAGGGTTTTGGAGAGAGGGGCAAATATGCAGTCTGTTGTGGATGAGAGGGCTTGGTAAGAGAGTCAGCTGTTGTTCGCTGATGATGCAGCGCTGGCGGCTGACTCGAGTGAGAAACTGCAGAAACTGGTGACTGGAAAAGTGTGTGATAGAAGAAAGCTGAGAGTAAATGTAAATAAGAGAAAGATTGATAGGTACAGTAGGGTTGAGGGACAAGTTAACTGGGAGATAAGTTTGAATGGTGAAAAATTGGAGAAAGTGAAGTGTGTTAGATGACTGGGAGTGAATTTGGTAACGGACGAATCATGGAAGCTGAAGTGAGTCCCAGGGTGGGGGAGGGGGCGAAAGTTCTGGAGCGGTGAAAAATGTGTGGAAGGCGAAAACATTATCTCCGAAAACAAAAATGGATATGTTTGAAGGAATAGTTGTTCCAACAATGTTATATCGTTGCAAGGTGTGGGATATAGATAGGGTTTTTCGGAGGGGGGTGGATGTGTTGGAAATGAGATGTTTGAGGACAATATGTGGTGTATGGTATTTTGATCGAATAAGTAATGAAAGGGTAAGAGAGATGTGTGGTAATAAAAAGAGTGTGGTTGAGAGAGCTGAAGAGGGTGTATTGAAATGGTTTGGTCACATGGAGAGAATGAGTGAGGAAAGATTGAGAAAGTGGATATATGTGCAAGAGGTGGAGGGAACGAGAATTGTGAGACCAAATTGGAGGAGGAAGGACGGAATGAAAAAGATTTTGAGCGATCGGGGCCCGAACACGCAGGGAGGTGAAAAGCTTGCAAGGAATAGAGTAAACTTGAACGATGTGGTATGCCGGGGTCAACGTGCTGTCAGTGGATTGAACCAGGGCATATGAAGCGCCTGGGATAAAGCATGGAAAGTTTATTGCGAAATGGATGTGGAAAGGGAGCTTTGGTTTTGGTGTATTATACATGACAGCTAGAGCGTGAGTGTGAACGAATGTAGCCTTTGTTGTCTTTTCATAGCGTTACCTCGCGCGCATGCTGAGGGAGGTGGTTGTCATTCCATGTGTGGCGGAGTGGCGACGGGAATGGATAAAGGCAGCAAATATGAATTACGTACATGTATATATATATATATATATATATATATATATATATATATATATATATATATATATATATATATGCATATACCTGTGTATGTATATATATGTATACGTTGAAATGTATAGGTATGCATATGTGTGTGTGGACGTTTATGTATTCACATATGTATATGGGTGGGTTTGGCCATTTTTTCGTCTTATTCTTTGCTCTATCTCGGTAACGCGGAAGACGGGGACAAATTTTGATATGAAAATATATATATATCTATATATATATATATATATATATATGTATATACAAATATATATATATATGTATATATATATATATATATATATATATATATATATATATATATATATATATATATATATATATATATATATATATATATATATATATATATATATATATATATATATATATATATATATATATATATATATATATATATATATATATATATATATATATATATATATATATATATATGTATATATATATATAGGCAAAGGTGATAAAAGTGAGTGCTCAAATTACAGAGGTATAAGTTTGTTGAGTATTCTCTGGGAAATTGTATGGGAGGGTATTGGTTGAGAGGGTGAAGGCATGTACAGAGCATCAGATTGGGGAAGAACAGTGTGGTCTCAGAAGTGGTACAGCATGTGTGAATCAGGTGTTTGCTTTGAAGTATGTATGTTAGAAATACTTAGAAAGCAAATGGATTTGTATGTAGCATTTATGTATCTGGAGAAGGCATATGATAGAGTGTTTTAGATATCTGGAAGTGGATTTAGCAGCGGATTGAACCATGGAAGCGGAAGTGAATCATAGGGTGGGGGAGGGAGCGAAAGATCTGGGAGCGTTGAAGAATGTGTGGAAGTCGAGAACGTTATCTTCGAAAGCAAAAATGGGTGTTTGAAGGAATAGTGGTTCCAACAATGTCATATGGTTGCGAGGCGTGGGACTATAGATAGAATTGTGCGGAGGAGGATGGATGTGCTGGAAATGAGATGTTTGAGGACAAAATGTTCTGTAAGGTGGTCTGATCGAGTAAGTAAGATGTGAGGTAATAAAAAGAGTGTGGTTGAGAGAGCAGAAGAGGATGTTTTGAAATGGTTTGATCACATGGAGAGAATGAGTGAGGAAAGATTGACAAAGAGGATATATATGTCAGAGGCGGAGGGAACGAGGAGAAGTGGGAGACCAAATTGGAGGTGGAAAGATAGAGTGAAAAAGATTCTAAGTGATCGGGGCCTGAACATGCAGGAGCGTGAAAAGCGTGCAAGGAATAGAGTGAATTGGAACGATGTGGTATACCTGTGTCGACGTGTTGCCTATGGATTGAACCAGGGCATATGAAGCGTCTTGGGTAAACCATGGAAAGATTTGTGGTGCCTGGATGTGAAAAGGGAGTTGAGGTTTCGGTGCATGACAGCTAGAGACTGATTATGAACGTATATGGCATTTGTTGTCTTTTCTTAGTGCTACCTCGTGCACATGCTGGCGGAGGGGGTTGTCATTTCATGTGTGGCGGGATGGCGACGGGAATGAATAAGGGCAGACAGTATGAATTATGTACATGTGTATATATGTATATGTCTCTGTGTGTATATATATGTATACGTTGAGTATTATATGTACGTATTTGTGCGTTTGTGGACGTGTATGTATATACATGTTTATGTGGGTGGGTTTGGCCATTCTTTCGTCTGTTTCCCTGCGCTACCTCACTAACACGGGAGACAGCGACAAAGTATGATAAATAGAAATAAGATATATATATTTATGTGAGTGTGTGTGTGTGTGTGTGTGTGTGTGTGTGTGTGTGTGTTTATATTGAAATAGAAAAATGAATGTATATTTCAAATGTTTGCAGTAACTTCAGACAATGTTCGAACCTGTGCCCATCCATGTAGAAGCTGGAAATGTTAACCACTAGGCTATGGATCCTAAAAATTGGAAGAGACTACTCAATCACAGGTAGTTGAATATCCCTTGTCTTATGTATACAAGGAAACGGGTTGTTTGCCTGTCATTTCCCGACAAAAAAGATTTTATAATTTTTTACCCATCTTTCTGTCAAATACGAAGATATACGAACACGAAGCAGTGCAACGAACAACCACATCCGTAGTATGTAAAATGCGCTTCGAACAGTAAGATACGAACCTTTGTCTACTTGTTTGGAAGCTTGGAATATCAGCTATCAACTCTGTAGCACAAGATACAAAAAAATTCGATTTCAACAATGCAACATCCTGTATCTGATGTACACGTGCAACAGGGTCTTCATAAATTTTTCTCTTCAAGTACATAGTAATATGTAGTCAACGTTTTTTTTACTAATTATACAGTGAAACCCGGGGATATATAAATATGAATGAAACAATGAATGTGCACTTTTACAGTACATATATTGACCTCCGAGAGCAGGATTCGAGCCTGTGCTCACTCCGTTGGAAGATGGCAATGTTGACTGCTAGGCTGAGGAGCCGTAGAGAAATGACTAGTGGATTACATATCATCAAATACACCTCGTTATATAGATATAAGTAATTGGCTCTTCACCTGTTATTTCTCGTCAGGCACATCATAACCGGTAGTTAACGTTTCTGCCGATCATACTGTGAGAAGCAGAGGTTTGAAAATCTGAAGTAGTACAATAAATGCACACACCAGTGGTGCATAAATTTTTCTCTGATAGCAGGAATCGAACGACGTCCACTTGTGTGAAAACTTAATGTGAAGTACAAGTGGGAGCAAGCTCGAGTTTTGCTGTCGGAAAGCACTATGTACTGGGAAATGATCGTTTACAGCATTATAACATTGTATACATATATCCGTTCACAGCAATACATCGTATTTACATATCCGTTCATAGCATTATATCGTATCCGTATAGCTGTTCACATCACTATATCGTATTCATATAGTACTGCGTCTGACAGTATATCTGACCACAAAAACCAAACCTAAACTCCATCTGTCTGTGTGCCTGGTGGGAATGACCAGAGGACAAGACCCAGATCGTTGGTTATGTGTACAAGTGGCATTCGATTATATATGTAAATGTGAAATAGTTTTCTAGTATAGTCTTATTAGCCTATTTCTAAGCGTTCCAGCTTCCTAAAAGTGGGCGGAGGTTCGAATCTTGTTGTCGGAGGACATTGCCTACACTGGAATTTAACGCCAGTTCCTTGCACTCTCTCTCTCTCTCTCTCTCTCTCTCTCCCTCTCTCTCTCTCTCTCTCTCTCTCTCTCTCTCTCTCTCTCTCTCTCTCTCTCTCTCTCTCTCTCTCTCTCGTATTGTTATACCCCACATTTCATAGTATGATCAGTAAAAAAGGTTCATTATTACTTATTCTTTTTTTTTTATAACATTTCTAATTAGTAATGTGCAATGGAGGAAAGTCTAACTACTACTACAACTGTGCTTTTCTAAAGAAGGTGGATGTCGGCAAGTGACCTTACTACGTATTGATAGTGAAAGAAGTTATTAGTTAAGGAAAGAGTGTATTGACACTATAAAAGGAAGATTTCCAGATCAGAATGCTGATAGCATAAGCAGAAGTAAGTTAAGAGGTGGCATTTACATGATGGTTCGAATATACCTTACCGACTCAAACACAACGATCTTTCAGCACCGCTCACCTTCCAGTACGGCCTGTCGCACGGCTTCCACCGCCCGCCCGACAACCCGACCTCAGGAACTGGTACCTGCCCTTGGAGCCACGGGAGAACAGCCTAATCCCGCACACCTCAAGCACACAAAGGTGAAAATGACCTCCGTCTGCCCGACGGCCGACACCAGATGGACAAGGCAGGCTCCGATTGCTAACCTGTGCTCTTGGACCACATCCTGTGAAGGTAGTGGGTCCAGGTTAGGGCTTTGACAGTGCACACCTCAAGGTCCTGGTATGTCAGCCCTAACCCTCTGAGAGCACTCGCGCTTTCTTGGCACCATGCGCCAAGCCAGTTTTATTTGGCAGATGTTACATGCACGGTGCCTTTCCCGGTATAGTCCCGTACGCTTTGAGTGCCTAACAGCACAAGTACCGCTGTCTACATATGTAAGATGAAGGGTAATCGATTACTTGTAACCTAATAATCATATCTCTATTATGGACTCGATAGCCTAGTATAACCCTCTCAGCATCCACATATGTGGACGCAGGTTCGACTCTCGCCATCGGAAGAGGACACTGTGTGTTTTTTGGAAAAGCTCATTTTCGTTACAATATGTCGTGATGATAAACCTCCACGTTTGACTGTATTTGTAAAGAACTGAATGCTATTTATTGTATACCTGACGGGAAATCACCGGTCAAGATCTCTTTGTTTATACGTATTAGACAAAGGTTATTCATGAACCTTTTAACTGAAAAGTATTCTCATTATTACTGGCTTCATGGCCATGTCGTTAACATTCCCGCTTTCTACAAAACTGGTTGTTGGTTCGAAAACCGCTGTTGGAAGTCATTATATCAAATACAGAAGTGTGTTTTCATTACATTACTTCGAATTTATATGCCTCTATGTTTGACAATATGATTAGACAAAACGGTAACTGCTGGTTGTTGTGTGTCTGACAGGAAATGACTTGTTAAGACGCTGTTAGTTGTATGAATATGAAGGATACAAGCAATCGGATACTAGTTTCTCTGTTATGGGCGCCATAGCCTAGCTCTTAACATTTGTAGCATCCACAAAAGTGGGTAGAGGTTCGAATCCTGCTATTGGAGGACTCTCTCTCTCTCTCTCTCTCTCCCTTATACATTATATATATATATATATATATATATATATATATATATATATATATATATATATATATATATATATATATATATATATATATATATTTCATATTATACTTTGTCGCTGTCTCCCGCGTTCGCGAGGTAGCGCAAGGAAACAGACGAAAGAATGGCCCAACCCACAAACATACACATGTAGATACATACACGTCCACACACGCACATGTACATACCTTTACATTTCAACATATACATACATTTACATATACATACATATACATATATACACATGTACATAATTCATACTTGCTGCATTTATTCATTCCCGCCGCCACCACGCCACATATGAAATGGCCTCTATATATATATAATATATATATATATATATATATATATATATATATATATATATATATATATATATTCTATTCTTCAACCATAATATTATGCAACTGAGAAACATTTTTATTGTAAGAGACTTCATCAGTAACTAGTTGATCGTTCAACCTTGCATAAGAATATGGCACAAAACACATTGGCTAGGATACTTAAAGATTCATTCCTTGGCCAAACTGTATACCAGCCAACCAGAGATAGCATAAGCCTATTGTAATTACCGACAAAGATTTGGTACGTTCGTGCGAGATAGGTGAAACACTGGGAGCTGGATGTCATCATAGATAACACAGATGATAATATCGTGGAACAGGAACCAAATAAGAATATAAATGTGAACACGGTAGAAGATGTGTGTCTACAGTACAATAGCAATTTCAAAGAAAGTTATACATGACACTATAAAGAAGCCATCATGGCTGAATAAAGTAGTAGTTGAACTAATTAGTTGAATGGATCAAAGAAGTGAAATACTTCATTATGACAATCTTAAGAAGGATCGTGGCTATGAAATGAGAATTACCAAGTGAAATTATGAAATTAGAACTGAAGAATGCATCGAAAATAACTCAAAAGCTTTCTATAGAGATGAAAAGGGAAGCCTCAGTACGGCAACAAAGCTAAGACATCTTCAGTGAACAAAGCTTATGATTCGGTACGTCTGGTAGAAAACTCTTAAACCAGGAAACTATATAACTTTTCCCGAGTTCCGTGTAATATATGTTGATCGTGAAAGTAAATCTGATGCAGGGCATCATCTTTGATATCAAAAGTTAAACGTGAATAAGTCAACAAACCTAGAAGACGTGTTTTACCCTTTGATTGTTTTTAAGAAATACGGTGTTGAGATGGCCTTACCACTGATGAAACTATTCAGTAAATCGTTTTTAGAAGTTGTCCTAAAACTGATAAAATTACAGAAAATGACGTCAACCTGAGTGACAAAATTAAGAAACAGCTCATATCAGGAGAGAAGGAAGAAACCCAAACTGATGAGCCATTTCGGGAAAGAGAATCAGTTCTTTGACCGTATGTGATCAGAGTTTCCTTAAAGAATCTTCTTTCGATTGCCATTTTGCTGGTCAGAAAGAGGAGATCTGATAAGTCCTGTAAAACGGAAGGAACTAAAACTGTTCACTGTCTACAGAGGCGGGAATTTCAAAGCGACACATCAAAAGCATATGAGGCACCCGAAAACTTAATGATACCAACATGAATACAGTGCTCATGGTACAAAGGCAACCTATAACGAGGAATACTGGCTTAAATATTACAAGTTAAAGTTTCCACACCGCTATGGGGAAACATTGCCTTAAAATAAAGGTAACTGGACCCTACAAAAAGCCGCTTAGTGTTGACATAAGTGCTGAGGCAATAAGCTCGTTCTGGTAAAGCCTAGACTTCTAGAGACTATATATGTCCAGTCAGGTGATCATTAATTTAGAAGAAGTCTGTAAAGATACTGATTTACCTCAACAAGTCGTCTAGTTATAAGCTAATTGGTCTTCTGCTACCTGTTTGCTGTACGCTACCCCCAACCCCCTCTTCCTCGCAGTAAGTGATAGGCAGCCACCGACTAGGGAGGTTTATGACCAGAAGGGTTAATGACTGCTGCGTAGGGAGCCATCACTTTGGTGGCTGTCACACTTAACTCCCTACTGCTTTCAGTGCACACACATCAAGACCTCTCCGTCTCACACGTAATACTTGACAACTACTCATCATTTATAATCCTAGATTATCTTGCTGTGAGCACTACGCGCTAACCCTGCCTTCTGGAAAAATCTTGTAAGTAGTTACTCGTAAGTAAGTACTTCCCGCTCCTCTATCTCTCTCTCTCTCTCTCCCCAGGGTCCGCCTCTGCACCTTCCCCTCGGCTACTTGCGGAGCCCCGTCAGGCGTGGCCAGATAATCGATCCTGGCCATCGTGTGATGCCACTCACATCTCCCAGACAAAAAGGTACGGTCAATCTAATTTCCTCGTTCGCCCCTGGATATACACACGCCCGAACACACATATTCACTCACACATACACGTTAACACGCATGAATTAGTGCGTGTAGTGTGTGTGTGTGTGTGTGTGTGTGTGTGTGTGTGTGTGTGTGTGTTTATACTTCCATAAGTGTAAAAACATCGAACATATACACAAGGTTGAGAAACGGTGACACAAGTGTAAAACTCTCTCCCGGTAACACGCAAATAGTAATCACAAATAGTTATCATCCGGGCACACACACACACACACACACACACACACACACACACACACACACACACACACACACACACACACAATACACACACACATGGAATGAAAAAAGTGAACAGCTTGTAGAGTTCTGTGTTGAGAAAGGACATGCACAAGTATACAGTATACATAACTCCCGCCTGACAAGACAAGACCTGTACGTGGAGAACACCAAGAGCATCGTCAGAAAACGAGACCCTCGCCATCTCTTGTTCCTAGAGGCAATTTACATTATCACTAAACAACAGACAATAGACACAAAAGTCGAAGATTTTCAAATCCTACCATCCTCAAAACACCGTATAATCCTTACCAACGAAGCAGCCAATGAGTGATCAGCTTAGCCGATCAGCTCCGCCAACCTGTCTCCACCCGATCCACCAGAATCGTATATAACAAATCTGAAGATGGAACAACTTAGTTCTGAAACGTTGTTGTACTTTGGGGAACTCCTGAAGAAACTTCAAGAAGACCACCGAAAAATTGTACGGTGAATATAAACTGTACATAAGAAAATACACAAGGAAAATGTGCTATAGCTTTCAACCTCATATGCCTCCAATTAGTGCAAATGGCTGAGAGATGTATAAGATAAAGCGGCAGGAGGTCAAAACAAAGGAGCTAGAGGTGAAAAAAGGGCAAATGAGAGTTAGGGTGAGAGAGTATCATTACAGTTTAGGGAGGATAAAAAGATGTTCTAGAAGGAGGTAAATAAAGTGCGTAAGACAAGAAAACAAATGGGAACACCGGTAAAGGTGGCAAATGGGGAGGTAATAACAAGTAGTGATGAAGGGAGAAGGAGATGGAGTTAGAATTTTGAAGGTTTTTTTAATGTGTTTCATGATAGAGTGACAGATATAGGGTGTTTTGGTCGAGGTGGTGTGCGAAGTGAGAGGGTCAAGGAGAATGGTTTGATAAACAGAAAAGAAGTAGTAAAAGCGTAACGGAAGATGAAAGCCGGCAAGGCGGCGGGTTTGGATGGTATTGCAGTGGAATTTATTGGGAAATTATATGGGAGCGTATTGTTTGAGAGGCTGAAGGCATGTACAGAGCATCAGATTGGGGAAGGGCAATGTGCTTTCAGGAGTAGTAGAGGATGTGTGGATCAGGTGTTCGTTTTGAAAAATGTATGTGAGAAATACTTAGAAAAACAGATGGATTTGTATGTAGCATTTATGGATCTGGAGAAGGCATATGATAGGGTTGATAGAGATGATTTGTGAAAGGTTTTAAAAGTATATGGTGTGGGAGGTACGTTGAGAGAAAAAGTAAAAAGTTTTTACCAAGGATGTAAGGCATGAGTACGAGTAGCAAGAGAGGAAAGTGATTGGTTCCCATTGAATCTCGGTTTGCGGCAGGGGTGTCGTGATGTCTCCATGGTTGTTTAATTTGTTTATGAATGGTGTTGTTGGGGAGGTGAATGCAAGAGTTTTGGAGAGAGGGCAAGTATGCAGTCTGTAGTGGATGAGAGGGCTTGGGAAGTGAGTCAGTTGTTCTTTGCTGATGATACAACGCTAGTGGCTGATTTGGGTGAGAAACTGCAGAAGTTGGTGGCTGATTTGGGTGGGAAACTGCAGACGATGGTGGCTGAGTTTGGTAAAGTCTGTCAAAGAAGAAAGCTGAGAGTAAATGTGAATAAGAGCAAGGTTATAAGCCTCAGCAGGGTTGAGGGACAATTCAACTGGGAGGTAAGTTTGAATGGAGAAAAACTGGCGGAACAGAAGTGCATAAGATATATGGGAGTGGATGTAGCAGCGAATGAAAGCATGGAAGCAGTGAGTCACAGGGTCAGGGAGGGGGCGAAGGTTCTGTAGGCGTTGAAGAATGTGTGGAAGGCGAGAACGTTATCTCGGAGAGAAAAATGGGTATGTTTGAAGGAATAGTGGTTCCAGCAATGTTATATGGTTGTGAGGCATGGACTATAGATAAGCTTGTGCGGAAAAGGGTGAATGTGTTAGAAATAAGATGTTTGAGGACAATATGTGGTGTGAGGTGGTTTGAACGAGAAAGGAATGAAAGGGTGAGAGAGATGTGTGGTAATAATATGAGTGTGGTTGAAAGAGCAGAAGAGGGTGTATTGAAATGGATTGGTACATGGAGAAAATATGTGAGGAAAGATTGACAAAGAGGATATATGTGTTAGAGGTAGAGGGTACGAGGAAATGCGGGAGACCAAATTGGAGCTGGAAGAATGGAATGCAAAAGATTTTGAGCGATCGGGGCCTGAACATACAGGAGGGTGAAAGGCGTGCAAGGAATAGAGTGAATTGGAACGATATAGTATACCTGGGTGGACGTGCTCTTGACAGATTGAACCAGGGCATGTGAAGCGTCTGGGGTAAACCATGGAAAGTTTTGTGGGGCCTGGACGTGGAAAGGGAGCTATGGTTTCGGTCATTACACATGACAGCTAGAGACCTTTTTTTGTCTTTTCTTAGCGCTACCTTGCGCAGATGGGAGAGAGAGAGAGAGAGAGAGAGAGAGAGAGAGAGAGAGAGAGAGAGAGAGAGAGAGAGAGAGAGAGAGAGAGAGAGAGAGAGAGAGAGAGGAATGCTATTTCATGTGTGGCAGGGTGGCGCAAGAGATAGCGCTAGGAAAAGACAACAAAGCCTACATTCGTTCACACTCAGTCCCTAGCTGTCATGTGTAATGCACGAAAACCACAGCTCCCTTTCCTCATCCAGTCCCCACAAAATTTTCCATGGTATACCCGAGACGCTTTACATGCCATGGTTCAATCCATTGACAGCACGTCGACCCCGGTATACCACATCGTTCCATTTCACTCTATACCTTGCACGCCTTTCACCCTCCTGTATGTTCAGGCTCCGATCGCTTGAAATATTTTTCACTCCATCTTCGACTTCCAATTTGGCCTCACACTTCTCGTCGTGCCCTCCTCCTGTGACACATATATCCTCCTTGTCAATCCTTCCTCACTCATTCTTTCCATGTGGCCAAACCATATCAATGCACTCTCTTCTGCTCTCTCACCCACATTCTTTTTATTACCACAGATATCTCTTACCCTTTCATTACTTGCTCTATCAAAACACCTCACACCACATATTGTCCTCAAACATTTAATTTCCATCTCATCCACCCTCCTCCGCTCAAACCTATCTATAGCCCATGCCTCGCAACCATATAACATTGTTGGAACCACTATTCCTTCAAACATACCCATTTTGCTCTCCTGTATTTCACACATTCTTCATCACTTTCAGAACCTTCGCTCCCTCCCCCACCCTGTGACTTACTTCCGTTTCCATGGTTACATCCGCTACTAAATCCACTCCCAGATATCTAAAACACTTCACTTCGGCCAGCTTTCTTCGTTCAAACTTACCTCCCAATTGGATTGTCCCCCAACCCTAATAGCTTTGCTCTTATTCACATTTGCTCTCAGCTTTTTCACCAGCTTTTGCAGTTTCTTATCCGAATCAGCCACCAGCTCTGTATCATCAGTGAACAATAACTGACTCACTTCCTAAACTCTCTCATCCACAACAGACTACATACTTGTCCCTTCTCCCCAAAACTCTTGCATCCACCTCCCTAACAACCCCATCCATAAACAAATTAAACAACCATGGAGACATCACACACCCCTGCCGCAAACCGACAAACACTGGGAACCATTCACTTTCTTCTCTTCCTACTCGTACACATGCCTTACATCCTCGATAAAAACTTTTCACTGCATCCAGCAACCTGCCTCCCACACCATATATTCTTAATACCTTTCATAGAGCATCTCTATCAACTCTATCATATGACTTTTCCAGATCCATAAACGCTACATACAAATCCATGTTTTTTTTATTTCTCGCATACATTCTTGAAAGCAAACACCTGATTCACACATCCTTTACCACTTCTGAAACCACATTGCTCCTCCCTAATCTGGTGCTCTGTACATGCCATCACCCTCTCAATTGAAACCCTCCGATGTATTTTCCCAGGAATACTCAACAAACATATATCTCTGTAATTTGAACATTCATCTATATCCTCTTTTCCTTTGTACAATGGCACTATACATGCATTCCTCCAATCTTCTGGCGCTTTACCGTGAACAATATATACACTGAGTATCCTCACCATCCAGTCAAAAATAGCCACCCCTTTTTTAATAAATTCCACAGCAATAGCATCCAAACCCACCGCCTTGCGGCTTTCATTTTCCGCAAAGCTTTCACCACCTCTTCTCTGTTTACCGAATCATTCTTCCTGACCCACTCTCTTCGGACATTACCTCGACCAAAACACCTTATATCTGCCCCTCTATCATCACACACATTCAACAAACCTTGAAAATAATAACTCCATCTCCCTGGGACTTTACTACTGCTTGTTATTACCTCCCCCTTTGCCCACTTCACCAATGTTCCCATTGTTCTCTCATCTTACGCACTATATTTACCTCTTTCCAAAACATCTTTTCATTTTCCGTAAAATTTAATGATACTGTCACACTCCAACTTCCATTTGCCCTCTTTCTCACATCTTGCACCTTTCTCTTGACTTCTTACCTCTTTCTTTTATAAATCTCCAAGTCATTTACACTATTTCCCCGGCAAAAATTATCGAAATGCCTCTCTCTTCTCTTTCACTAACAATCTTACTTCTTCATCCCACCGCTCACTGCCCTTTCTAATCTGCCCACCTACCACCTTTCTCATATATATATATATATATATATATATATATATATATATATATATATATATATATATATATATATATATATATATATATATATATATATTTATTTATTTTTATTTATTATACTTTGTCGCTGTCTCCCGCGTTTGCGAGGTAGCGCAAGAAAACAGACGAAAGAAATGGCCCAACCCCCCCCCATACACATGTATATACATACGTCCACACACGCAAATATATATACCTACACAGCTTTCCATGGTTTACCCCAGACGCTTCACATGCCCTGCTTCAATCCACTGACAGCACGTCAACCCCGGTATACCACATCGCTCCAATTCACTCTATTCCTTGCCCTCCTTTCACCCTCCTGCATGTTCAGGCCCCGATCACACAAAATCTTTTTCACTCCATCTTTCCACCTCCAATTTGGTCTCCCTCTTCTCCTTGTTCCCTCCACCTCCGACACATATATCCTCTTGGTCAATCTTTCCTCACTCATCCTCTCCATGTGCCCAAACCACTTCAAAACACCCTCTTCTGCTCTCTCAACCACGCTCTTTTTATTTCCACACATCTCTCTTACCCTTACGTTACTCACTCGATCAAACCACCTCACACCACACATTGTCCTCAAACATCTCATTTCCAGCACATCCATCCTCCTGCGCACAACTCTATCCATAGCCCACGCCTCGCAACCATACAACATTGTTGGAACCACTATTCCTTCAAACATACCCATTTTTGCTTTCCGAGATAATGTTCTCGACTTCCACACATTCTTCAAGGGCCCCAGGATTTTCGCCCCCTTTCCCACCCTATGATCCACTTCCGCTTCCATGGTTCCATCCGCTGCCAGATCCACTCCCACATATCTAAAACACTTCACTTCCTCCAGTTTTTCTCCATTCAAACTCACCTCCCAATTGACTTGACCCTCAACCCTACTGTACCTAATAACCTTGCTCTTATTCACATTTACTCTTAACTTTCTTCTTCCACACACTTTTCCAAACTCAGTCACCAGCTTCTGCAGTTTCTCACATGAATCAGCCACCAGCGCTGTATCATCAGCGAACAACAACTGACTCACTTCCCAAGCTCTCTCATCCCCAACAGACTTCATACTTGCCCCTCTTTCCAAAACTCTTGCATTTACCTCCCTAACAACCCCATCCATAAACAAATTAAACAGCCATGGAGACATCACACACCCCTGCCGCAAACCTACATTCACTGAGAACCAATCACTTTCCTCTCTTCCTACACGTACACATGCCTTACATCCTCGATAAAAACTTTTCACTGCTTCTAACAACTTTCCTCCCACACCATATATTCTTAATACCTTCCACAGAGCATCTCTATCAACTCTATCATATGCCTTCTCCAGATCCATAAATGCTACATACAAATCCATATATATATATATATATATATATATATATATATATATATATATATATATATATATATATATATATATATATATATATATATATATATATATATATGTTTTTATCGAGGATGTAAGGCATGTGTACGTGTAGGAAGAGAGGAAAGTGATTGGTTCTCAGTGAATGTAGGTTTGCGGCAGGGGTGTGTGATGTCTCCATGGTTGTTTAATTTGTTTATGGATGGGGTTGTTAGGGAGGTAAATGCAAGAGTCCTGGAAAGAGGGGCAAGTATGCAGTCTGTTGGGGATGAGAGAGCTTGGGAAGTGAGTCAGTTGTTGTTCGCTGATGATACAGCGCTGGTGGCTGATTCATGTGAGAAACTGCAGAAGCTGGTGACTGAGTTTGGTAAAGTGTGTGAAAGAAGAAAGTTAAGAGTAAATGTGAATAAGAGCAAGGTAATTAGGTACAGTAGGGTTGAGGGTCAAGTCAATTGGGAGGTAAGTTTGAATGGAGAACAACTGGAGGAAGTAAAGTGTTTTAGATATGTGGGAGTGGATCTGGCAGCGGATGGAACCATGGAAGCGGAAGTGGATCATAGGGTGGGGGAGGGGGCGAAAATCCTGGGAGCCTTGAAGAATGTGTGGAAGTCGAGAACATTATCTCGGAAAGCAAAAATGGGTATGTTTGAAGGAATAGTGGTTCTAACAATGTTGTATGGTTGCGAGGCGTGGGCTATGGATAGAGTTGTGCGGAGGAGGATGGATGTGCTGGAAATGAGATGTTTGAGGACAATGTGTGGTGTGAGGTGGTTTGATCGAGTAAGTAACGTAAGGGTGAGAGAGATGTGTGGAAATAAAAAGAGCGTGGTTGAGAGAGCAGAAGAGGGTGTTTTGAAATGGTTTGGGCACATGGAGAGAATGAGTGAGGAAGGATTGACCAAGAGGATATATGTGTCGGAGGTGGAGGGAACGAGGAGAAGTGGGAGACCAAATTGGAGGTGGAAAGATGGAGTGAAAAAGATTTTGTGTGATTGGGTCCTGAACATGCAGGAGGGTGAAAGGAGGGCAAGGAATAGAGTGAATTGGATCGATATGGTATACCGTGGTTGACGTGCTGTCAGTGGATTGAATCAGGGCATGTGAAGCGTCTGGGGTAAACCATGGAAAGCTGTGTAGGTATGTATATTTGCGTGTGTGGACGTATGTATATACATGTGTATGGGGGTGGGTTGGGTCATTTCTTTCATCTGTTTCCTTGCGCTACCTCGCAAACACGGGAGACAGCGACAAAGCAAAAAAAAAAAAATGTATATATATGTATATATATATATATGTATATATATATATATATATATATATATATATATATATATATATATATATATATATATATATATATATATATATATATTTATATATATATATTGTTACGAACTCAAGTGCTTATTCGAACAAGGTCACCAGTAGCATATATATATTACAAATACTATATTGATCCTTGTCCTTGTCCTTGCAAGGACGTTAGATTTGTTATATTGCACAACTCAGGATAACGCTATCCTAACGTTATGGGATTAAAACAAACACCAGGGTTAGAATTACTTATAATGAAAGAATTCAAATGTACAAAGTGAACACATAAATCAGGCAAGAATCATTTACGTTAACACTGAACATGAGTTTAACATTGAACATGAGTTAACATTCCAGATAAGATTTCAAACCAGATCTCTTTCCTTTATGACTCTTTGTTCGATAACATTACACTTAGTTAGACCTGACGTGACACAGTAAACGTCATCGTTACACTTAGCTAAACCTGACGTGACACAGTAAACATCATCGTTACACTTAGCTAAACCTGAGGTGACACAGTAAACATCATCGTTACACTTAGCTAAACCTGACGTGACACAGTAATCATCTTACAAACTAGGGCAGCGGTGGCTACGGGGTTCGAGACAGGGAAAGCGTACATTACCTTGCTGGGCTCGGGACTGCTGAAGGAATCGACTCCCAGACGATTTGTCTGAGCCTTTTATCTGAAGGACCAGCAAGGCAGGAACAGCTAGCCACGCCTTGACCCGCCACCTATGGCTATGATAGGTAAGAATGACACAATTGCCCTTGATAGGTCAAAAGACTGATTGTCACGCCCTCATCTTGACGTGATTGGCTGAATGAGGCCTAAGGTCTGGCCCACATATTCAAACTTGTTTGCTCACTTGTCCATAACAGCAGCAAACGTACGGGATGACATACCCCGCAGCTGGCCCCACGCCTTGGCCTGACGCCGTTGACAAGGGTTTGGGTGCTAGAGGACTGGTCAACATCTGCTTCAAAACATAATTGCTAGGACAATTAACACGGTCAGGGAAGAGAGATCCGAGGCGATAGCAACCACACCCTACACCAAGGCACACCATAAACAGAGATACACCATACTCAAATATACGAACATGTGGGCACACACACGTGTTCGTAACACCACCCTCCTTTAAGGAAAAAATTCCTGGAAGAGGAATTTTCTTACGCTAAGAGCGGGATAAAGAATCAGCTAACACATTATGCGCGCAAGCAATATGGTGGATATCTAAAGTGTACTCTTGAAAGAAACAAGGCCCACCTGATTAATCTCTGACTCCGTTCCCGTAACTTATTAACATTTTGAAGGGTTGGTAGTCAGTACACTCTAAATTGATTGGCTGAAGGACACAAATATATAAAAGGTGTTATAATACAAATAACAGACAAAGGTTCCTTCTCCATGGTTGGGCTATATGTTTGGGCTCAACCTTCTCTCTGTCCTCCTGCATGGGGACCTCACCAGCGTCAAAATCACTGGCATTCACAGCTGATCTGGTTGGAGCTTGCAAAATATAACAGTTAAAAAAACAGTAGGGTTCCTAATTGATGAGAGGCTTTCTCACACTGCTTTTTAAAAAATAGATCTGACATCATTTGTCAATAGATTTATGAGAGGGGGGTTGCAACTGCGAGAAAAGTTACTAATAAACATTCTGTAATACCCAACTATACCCATAATTGTCTCGGTTCTCTCCGAGATCGGGGGCACTCATCTACGGGCTAATACTTGGACCCTTACGGTCGGTGGAAGGAAGGGACTGACAAACTTCTGGCAAAACTCTGGGTACGTCGACAGGAGGGCATACCTTTTTACCCGTCACTTCCCAGGCAGGTGCTAAAGCTTCTCCTACGTCCACATCATGGCTTCAACCCTCACCGACTGATAGCGAGGCGGACCTCTGCAAACGTTCTTTCGCCTTCCCACTTCAGGTTCGAGCCTCCGTCTTCCCAGGTCTCCGAGGCATTCGCAGCTACGTCGTCAACTTCGTCACACACGGCTCTCCCAAGCACCGCTGGACGTAGGATGATGCAGACTGGCACCGTCGGTTCAAAGGGGGGGGCCACTACTGAGAAATGGTTTAAGGATGTTGACGTGGCTTACTATCCGACATCTGCGCCTATCGGGGGTAGAGACAAGATAATTTGAGTCTCCTGCGCTCCGGGTAATGGTATAGGGACCCTGAAAACGGATAGCCAAGGGTTGACCTGGCTGCTGTAGTACAAACCACACCTCGTCGCCCGCCTCTACACTTCTCAATCGAGACCGTTTGTCAGGCCACCTTGTCCTTCATTCCTGACTCTCTTGAATGGGCTCGAGACAAATCCTCAGTCTCACCCACTGATTCTCGTACGGACTCGAAATCAGCACAGGAGGTATCACACAGCTTCTCCTCACTAATTTCATCCTCAGAAGACGTCCTCAATTCCTGAGTCTCTCTTGAATGGGCTCGAGACAAATCCTCAGTCTCACCCAGTGACTCTTGTACGGACTCGAAACCAGCACAGGAGGTATCACACAGCTTCTCCTCACTAATTTCATCCTCAGAAGACGCTTCAAATCCTCCGTCACAACGGAGTCTACACCAGGAGAGAGGGTATCACACAGCTTCCTCTCGCTGGTCTCACTCTCAAGAAGAGTGTAACAGTGGCCAGAGGAGGTTCTTAGCAATGGTTCCACAATGTCAACTATAACTCGGTCAAATAGACCTTCAAATAGGGGAATAGGAACTCGCCCGTCTCTACACTTCTAAATCGAGACCGTCTGAATAGGCTTTTCCAACACTGAGCGACATCCCGGCAGACACCAGGCCAATATACATTTCGCCACACTCGGTCCAGGGTCTTCCTCACCCCTAAATGACCGGCAAAGCTTGAGTCATGCGCAAGCTTCAAAAATCTCCCTCCTGTAGGGACGCGGCACTAACACCTGGTGAACCGCCTGACACTCCTCGTCTTCCCCATTACATGACACTGAACACCACCTCCTCAGGTCTCACTCTCAGGGAGAGTCTTCACTCCATGCGTTTCAACGGCTATGTCCTCAGGCACACGGCCTGCCGTGCCACCTGTCATAGACCTGGCACCATCGTGGTTGTAGACTATCTCTGGTACCTCTTCCTCAAGCTGCGATGCCTCCGTGGACTCCACCGGGCCCGTAGGCAACACCGGCACTGGGTTCATCTTCCCAACCGTTAAGTCAATGCCTAACACAAAGTCCACGTCTAAGACAGGCAATTTCCCTACAATCCCTACAGGGTCATGGCCCGTGAAGAAATCTATTTCTACTCTCACATCGACTAGTGGAGCTTCCTTGGGACCCGACAGTCCATCCAGCAAGACTCGGTCTCCAAACTCTTCTCGCGGCACTAAGCCATCCAACATCAGGGACTGCAGCGCACCAGAATCCCGTAATACGGTCACTTTTCGTCGTACACCACATCAACCGACATAACCCTCTAAGAGGAACGCATGTAGTTCCCACAGAACAGATCCAATGATAAGGACAGATTAATCAACAGTCTCGCAACCCCTCACTTGCCTAAGAGCAGAAATAGCCTCACCTACTTTACTAAATTGGCCCTAAAATTAAGAAGAGACTCACGGGCCTACATTTAAATTTAAAAAGTAGAGTCTCTGGATTCCTTCTCCCGAGCCCAGCAATCCCTCACCTGGTGCCCAGTCTTGCCACAGCAAAAGCAAATCTTAACTCTGAGTATTTCCCCTGGCTTTTATGAGTTATCGGCAAAGTAGCAGATTCAGGTGGGATTACATTATTACCGGACTTTCCTTCGCCATCGGAACCCGTCGAACGTCTCGCCGTGCCAAGTTTGGAGCGTAGCCACTGCGTGCATAAATCGCCCCTTTTGCAAAAATACTTGACACAAATCTGACCAGGTCTCTTCACGACCTCAATCATTACACTGGTCAACGTCAGCACTGGTCAACGACATGATTAATGAATCGAGGAAAGAGATTCCGTTAAGGAAAGACACATCCTGGCAAGGTCGCCAATTTATATGTTACAAACTAGAGTGCTTATTCGAGCAAGGTCGCCAGTAAAATATAAATGTTACAAATACTATATTGATCCTTGTCCTTGCAAGGACGTTAGATTTGTTATATTGCACAACTCAGGATAACGCTATCTTAACGTTATGGAGTTAAAACAAACACCGGGGTTAGAATTACTCATAATGAAAGAATTCAAACGTACAAGGTGAACACATAAATCAGGCTCGAATCATTTACGTTAACACTGAACATGAGTTTAACATTGAACATGAGTTAACATTCCAGATAAGATTTCAAACCAGATCTCTTTCCTTTATGACTCTTTGTTCGATAACATTACACTTAGTTAGACCTGACGTGACACAGTAAACGTCATCGTTACACTTAGCTAAACCTGACGTGACATGGTAAACATAATCGCTACACTTAGCTAAACCTGAGGTGACACAGTAAACATCATCGTTACACTTAGCTAAACCTGAGGTGACACGGTAAACATCATCGTTACACTTAGCTAAACCTGAGGTGACACAGTAAACATCATCGTTACACTTAGCTAAACCTGACGTGACACAGTAATCATCTTACAAACAAGGGCAGCGGTGGCTACGGGGTTCGAGACAGGGAAAGCGTACATTACCTTGCTGGGCTCGGGACTGCTGAAGGAATCGACTCCCAGACGATTTGTCTGAGCCTTTTATCTGAAGGAGCAACAAGGCAGGAACGCTAGCCACGCCTTGACCCGCCACCTATGGCTATGATAGGTAAGAATGACACAATTGCCCGTGATAGGTCAAAAGACTGCTTGTCACGCCCTCATCTTGACGTGATCGGCTGAATGAGGCCTAAGGTCCGGCCCACATACTCAAACTTCTTTGCTCCCTTGTCCATAACAGCAGCGAACGTACGGGATGACATACCCCGCAGCTGGCCCCACGCCTTGACCTGACGCCATTGAAGAGGGTTTGGGTGCTAGAGGACTGGTCAACATCTGCTTCAAAACATAATTGCTAGGACAATTAACTCGGTCAGGGAAGAGAGATCCGAGCCGATAGCAACCACACCCTACACCAAGGCACACCATAAACAGAGATACACCATACTTAAATATACGAACATGTGGGCACACACACGTGTTCGTAACAATATATATATATATATATATATATATAAATATATATATATATATATATATATATATATATATATATATATATATATATATATATATATATATATATATATATATATATATATATATATGTTATCCCTGGGGATAGGGGAGAAAGAATACTCCCCACGTATTTCCTGCGTGTCGTAGAAGGCGACTAAAAGGGGAGGGAGCGAGGGGCTGGAGATCCTCCTCTCTCGTTTTTTTGTTTTAATTTTCCAAACGAAGGAACAGAGAATATTCCCTCAAAGGCCCAGTACTCTGTTCTTAACACTACCTTGCTAATGTGGGAAATGGCAAACAGTTTGAAAGAAAAAATGAAAGATATATATATATATATATATATATATATAGAGAGATCAACGCAGCAGTTTCTTCAGCTGTTGAGGATGTGGCAGTGTTACGGTGTGAGAACTGTCGACATACCAGTGGATATAAGAACAATGGCTAATTATCCTAAAGCGTCTTCATCTGGTGTACAAGACATTCAGAGAGTGTAAACATTCAGTTGTCGATGCCATGAAGATCACACACAAACAAGCGTTCGTCACAAGAGGCAGCCAAATGGAGGTCAAAGTATTATACTGCTATACATTTGGATAACAAGTCATACTGAGGACGCTGCATGACCTGGACGAGATTTTGGATGCCTCCACGCAATTCCCTGCACTTTGGCTTGCCCAAAGTGGCATTAAGGGACATACGCAAAGGGGGGGCGCGTATACGCACGCACGGTGGGCCTGTCACCAAGTAAGGGCCATCGCTGGACGACCCGCCCCGGAGGATGTGAGCTGTCGTTAAGAAACGACGCCTGTGTGGGCCACTGAGTTACACAGGTCATGTGCAGAAGACCGATTTCGACGATGAAGGCCTGCACTGTGGCTGAGAGATTGACTTGAGGAGGCAGAAGTGATATTGTGACAGTGATTGTGTCAGCGTCGCGTCGCCTCGCCGCAGTGTATCGAGACAGACTTCCCCAGAACTTTAAAGGGGAAGTAAATGTTTATAGTTGTGTTAATGGAGTGATAGTTTTCATGCATGGTGTTTTTGACAAGAAAATAGTGAAGTTGGAGAAAAATGTAGCTTAGACATGGAAGCTTATTGATACAGTGGTGAAATTGTTGAGAACTGCTATTGGCGTTTGTGTGAATAAATTGTACATTTCCTTTTCCATAGCCAGAGGTTGAACCATTATGTGACATTCATTTTTTTTCATTCATTTCAAGCTAAAAGTTTGTTTTCTAAATTGTTTCTTACATTTTTCATATGTATATATATGTATGTGTGTGTGTGTGTGTGTATGTGTGTGTGTGTGTGTGTGTGTGTGTGTATATGTATATATATATGTATATTATCCCTGGGGATAGGGGTGAAAGAATACTTCCCACGTATTCCTCGCGTGTCGTAGAAAGCGACTAGAGGGGACGGGAGCGGGGGGCCGGAAATCCTCCCCTCCTTGTATTAACTTTCTAAAATGGGAAACAGAAGAAGGAGTCACGCGCGGAGTGATCATCCTCCTCGAAGGCTCAGAGTGGGGTGCCTAAATGTGTGTGGATGTAACCAAGATGTGAAAAAAGAAGAGATAGGTAGTATGTTTGAGGAAAGGAACCTGGATGTTTTGGCTCTGAGTGAAACGAAGCTCAAGGGTAAAGGGGAAGAGTGGTTTGGAAATGTCTGGGGAGTGAAGTCAGGGGTTAGTGAGAGGACAAGAGCAAGGGAAGGAGTAGCAATACTCCTGAAGCAGGAGTTGTGGGAGTATGTGATAGAATGTAAGAAAGTAAATTCTCGATTAATATGGGTAAAATTGAAAGTTGATGGAGAGAGGTGGGTGATTATTGGTGCATATGCACCTGGGCATGAGAAGAAAGATCATGAGAGGCAAGTGTTTTGGGAGCAGCTAAATGAGTGTGTTAGCGGTTTTGATGCACGAGACCGGGTTATAGTGATGGGTGATTTGAATGCAAAGGTGAGTAATGTGGCAGTTGAGGGAATAATTGGTATGCATGGGGTGTTCAGTGTTGTAAATGGAAATGGTGAAGAGCTTGTAGATTTATGTGCTGAAAAAGGACTGATGATTGGGAATACCTGGTTTAAAAAGCGAGATATACATAAGTATACTTATGTAAGTAGGAGAGATGGCCAGAGAGCGTTATTGGATTACGTGTTAATTGACAGGCGTGCGAAAGAGAGACTTTTGGATGTTAATGTGCTGAGAGGTGCAACTGGAGGGATGTCTGATCATTATCTTGTGGAGGCTAAGGTGAAGATTAGTATGGGTTTTCAGAAAAGAGGAGTGAATGTTGGGGTGAAGAAGGTGGTGAGAGTGAGTGAGCTTGGGAAGGAGACCTGTGTGGGGAAGTACCAGGAGAGACTGTGTACAGAATGGAAAAAGGTGAGAACAATGGAAGTAAGGGGAGTGGGGGAGGAATGGGATGTATTTAGGGAATCAGTGATGGATTGCGCAAAAGATGCTTGTGGCATGAGAAGAGTGGGAGGGGGGCTGTTTAGAAAGGGTAGTGAGTGGTGGGATGAAGAAGTAAGAGTATTAGTGAAAGAGAAGAGAGAGGCATTTGGACGATTTTTGCAGGGAAAAAATGCAATTGAGTGGGAGAAGTATAAAAGAAAGAGACAGGAGGTCAAGAGAAAGGTGCAAGAGGTGAAAAAAAGGGCAAATGAGAGTTGGGGTGAGAGACTATCAGTAAATTTTAGGGAGAATAAAAAGATGTTCTGGAAGGAGGTAAATAGGGTGCGTAAGACAAGGGAGCAAATGGGAACTTCAGTGAAGGGCGTAAATGGGGAGGTGATAACAAGTAGCGGTGATGTGAGAAGGAGATGGAATGAGTATTTTGAAGGTTTGTTGAATGTGTCTGATGACAGAGTGGCAGATATAGGGTGTTTTGGTCGAGGTGGTGTACAAAGTGAGAGGGTTAGGGAAAATGATTTGGTAAACAGAGAAGAGGTAGTAAAAGCTTTGCGGAAGATGAAAGCCGGCAAGGCAGCAGGTTTGGATGGTATTGCAGTGGAATTTATTAAAAAAGGGGGTGACTGTATTGTTGACTGGTTGGTAAGGTTATTTAATGTATGTATGACTCATGGTAAGGTCCCTGAGGATTGGCGGAATGCGTGCATAGTGCCATTGTACAAAGGCAAAGGGGATAAGAGTGAGTGCTCAAATTACAGAGGTATAAGTTTGTTGAGTATTCCTGGTAAATTATATGGGAGGGTATTGATTGAGAGGGTGAAGGCATATACAGAGCATCAGATTGGGGAAGAGCAGTGCGGTTTCAGAAGTGGTAGAGGATGTGTGGATCAGGTGTTTGCTTTGAAGAATGTATGTGAGAAATACTTAGAAAAGCAAATGGATTTGTATGTAGCATTTATGGATCTGGAGAAGGCATATGATAGAGTTGATAGAGATGCTCTGTGGAAGGTATTAAGAATATATGGTGTTGGAGGCAAGTTGTTAGAAGCAGTGAAAAGTTTTTATCGAGGATGTAAGGCATGTGTACGTGTAGGAAGAGAGGAAAGTGATTGGTTCTCAGTGAATGTAGGTTTGCGGCAGGGGTGTGTGATGTCTCCATGGTTGTTTAATTTGTTTATGGATGGGGTTGTAAGGGAGGTAAATGCAAGAGTCCTGGAAAGAGGGGCAAGTATGAAGTCTGTTGGGGATGAGAGAGCTTGGGAAGTGAGTCAGTTGTTGTTCGCTGATGATACAGCGCTGGTGGCTGATTCATGTGAGAAACTGCAGAAGCTGGTGACTGAGTTTGGTAAAGTGTGTGGAAGAAGAAAGTTGAGAGTAAATGTGAATAAGAGCAAGGTTATTAGGTACAGTAGGGGTGAGGGTCAAGTCAATTGGGAGGTGAGTTTGAATGGAGAAAAACTGGAGGAAGTGAAGTGTTTTAGATATCTGGGAGTGGATCTGTCAGCGGATGGAACCATGGAAGCGGAAGTGGATCATAGGGTGGGGGAGGGGGCGAAAATTTTGGGAGCCTTGAAAAATGTGTGGAAGTCGAGAACATTATCTCGGAAAGCAAAAATGGGTATGTTTGAGGGAATAGTGGTTCCAACAATGTTGTATGGTTGCGAGGCGTGGGCTATGGATAGAGATGTGCGCAGGAGGATGGATGTGCTGGAAATGAGATGTTTGAGGACAATGTGTGGTGTGAGGTGGTTTGATCGAGTAAGTAACGTAAGGGTAAGAGAGATGTGTGGAAATAAAAAGAGCGTGGTTGAGAGAGCAGAAGAGGGTGTTTTGAAATGGTTTGGGCACATGGAGAGAATGAGTGAGGAGAGATTGACCAAGAGGATATATGTGTCGGAGGTGGAGGGAACGAGGAGAAGAGGGAGACCAAATTGGAGGTGGAAAGATGGAGTGAAAAAGATTTTGTGTGATCGGGGCCTGAACATGCAGGAGGGTGAAAGGAGGGCAAGGAATAGAGTGAATTGGAGTCATGTGGTATACAGGGGTTGACGTGCTGTCAGTGGATTGAATCAAGGCATGTGAAGCGTCTGGGGTAAACCATGGAAAGCTGTGTAGGTATGTATATTTGCGTGTGTGGACGTGTGTATGTACATGTGTATGGGGGGGGGGGGTTGGGCCATTTCTTTCGTCTGTTTCCTTGCGCTACCTCGCAAACGCGGGAGACAGCGACAAAGTATAAAAAAAAAAAAAAAAAAAAATATATATATATATATATATATATATATATATATATATATATATATATATATATATATATATTATGGTATTGGATGGTATTGCAGTGGAATTTATTAAAAAAGGGGGTGACTGTATTATTGACTGATTGGTAAGGTTATTTAATGTATGTATGACTCATGGTGAGGTGCCTGAGGATTGGCGGAATGCGTGCATAGTGCCATTGTACAAAGGCAAAGGGGATAAGAGTGAGTGTTCAAATTACAGAGGTATATGTTTGTTGAGTATTTTTGGTAAATTATATGGGAGGGTATTGATTTAGAGGGTGATGGCATGTACAGAGCATCAAATTGGGGAAGAGCAGTGTGGTTTTAGAGGTGGTAGAGGATGTGTGGATCAGGTGTTTGCTTTGAAGAATGTATGTGAGAAATACTTAGAAAAGCAAATGGATTTGCATGTAGCATTCATGAGTCTGGAGAAGGCATATGATAGAGTTGATAGAGATGCTCTGTGGAAGGTATTAAGAATATATGGTGTGGGAGGCAAGTTGTTAGAAGCAGTGAAAAGTTTTTATCGAGGATGTAAGGCATGTGTACGTGAAGGAAGAGAGGAAAGTGATTAGTTCTCAGTGAATGTAGGTTTGCGGCAGGGGTGTGTGATGTCTCCATGGTTGTTTAATTTGTTTATGGATGGGGTTGTTAGGGAGGCGAATGCAAGAGTTTTGGAAAGAGGGGCAAGTATGAAGTCTGTTGTGGATGAGAGAGCTTGGGAAGTGAGTCAGTTGTTGTTCGCTGATGATACAGCTCTGGTGGCTGATTCATGTGAGAAACCGCAGAAGCGGGTGACTGAGTTTGGTAAAGTGTGTGAAAGAAGAAAGTTAAGAGTAAATGTGAATAAGAGCAAGGTTATTAGGTACAGTAGGGTTGAGGGTCAAGTGAATTGGGAGGTAAGTTTGAATGGAGAAAAGCTGGAGGAAGTAAAGTGTTTTAGATATGTGGGAGTGGATCTGGCAGCGGATGGAACCATGGAAACGGAAGTGGATCATAGGGTGGGGGAGGGGGCGAAAATCCTGGGAGGCTTGAAGAATGTTTGGAAGTCGAGAACATTATCTCGGAAAGCAAAAATGGGTATGTTTGAAGGAATAGTGGTTCCAACAATGTTGTATGGTTGCGAGGCGTGGGCTATGGATAGAGTTGTGCGCAGGAGGATGGATGTGCTGGAAATGAGATGTTTGAGGACAATGTGTGGTGTGAGGTGGTTTGATCGAGTAAGTAACGTAAGGGTGAGAGAGATGTGTGGAAATAAAAAGAGCTTGGTTGACAGAGCAGAAGAGGGTGTTTTGAAATGATTTGGGCACATGGAGAGAATGAGTGAGGAAAGATTGACCAAGAGGATATATGTGTCGGAGGTGGAGGGAACGAGAAGTGGGAGACCAAATTGGAGGTGGAAAGATGGAGTGAAAAAGATTTTGTGTGATTGGGGCCTGAACATGCAGGAGGGTGAAAGGAGGGCAAGGAATAGAGTGAATTGGATCGATATGGTATACCAGGGTTAACGTGCTGTCAGTGGATTGAATCAGGGCATGTGAAGCGTCTGGGGTAAACCATGGAAAGCTGTGTAGGTATGTATATTTGCGTGTGTGGACGTATGTATATACATGTGTAAGGGGGTGGGATGGGACATTTCTTTCGTCTGTTTCCTTGCGCTACCTCGCAAACGCGGGAGACAGCGACAAAGCAAAAAAAAAAAAAAAAAAAATATATATATATATATATATATATATATATATATATATATATATATATATATATATATATATATATATATATATATATATATATATATATATATACATATATATATATATATATATATATATATATATATATATATATATATATATATATATATATATATATATATATATATATGTATATATATATATATATATATATATATATATATATATATATATATATATATATATATATATATATATATATGTGTGTGTGTGTGTGTGTGTGTGTGTGTGTGTGTGTGCTGAGAGGTGCAACTGGAGGGATGTCTGATCATTATCTTGTGGAGGCGAAGGTGAAGGTTTGTAGTTTTTAGAAAAGAGGGAATGTTGGGGTGAAATGCGTGGTGAGAGTAAGTGAGCTTCGGAGGGAGACTTGTGTGAGGAAGTACCAGGAGAGACTGAGTACAGAATGGAAAAAAGGTGAAAACAAAGGAGTAAGGGGAGTGGGGGAGGAATGGGATATTTTTAGGGAAGCAGTGATGGCTTGCTCAAAAGATGCTTGTGGCATGAGAAACGTGGGAGATGGGCAGATTAGGATGGATAGTGAGTGGTGGGATGAAGAAGTAAGATTATTAGTGAAAGAGAACAGAAAGGCATTTAGACGATTTTTGCAGGGAAATAGAGCAAATGACTGGGAGATGTATAAAGGAAAGAGGCAGGAGGCCAAGAGAAAGGTGCAAAAGGTGAAAAAGGGGGCAAATGAGAATTGTGGTGAGAGAGTTTCTTTGAATTTTAGGGAGAATAAAAAGATGCTTTGGAAAGAGGTAAATAAAGTGCGCAAGACTAGGAACAAATGGGAACTTCAGTGAAGGGGGCTAATTGAGAGGTGATAACATGTAGTGGTGATGTGAGAAGTGGATGAGGTGAGTATTTTGAAGGTTTGTTGAATGTGTTTGGTGATAGCGTGGCAGATATAGGGTGGTATGGTCGATGTGGTTTCCAAAGTGAGAGGGTTAGGGAGAATGATTTGGTAAACAGAGAAGAGGTAGTAAAAGCTTTGCGGAGGATGGAAGCCGGCAAGGCAGCTGGTTTGGATGGTATTGAAGTGAAATTTACAAAAAATGGGAGTGATTGTGTTGTTGATTGGTTGGTGAGGTTATTTAGTGTATGTGTTACTCATGGTAGGGTGCCTGAGGGCTGGCGGAATGCTTGCATAGTGCCATTGTACAAAGGCAAAGGGGATAAAGATGAGTGCTCAGATTACAGAGGAATAAGTTTGTTGAGTATTCCTGGTAAATTATATGGGAGAGTATTGATTGAGAGGGTGAAGGCATGTATAGAGCATCAGATTGGGGAAGAGCAGTGTGGTTTCAGAAGTGGTAGAGGATGTGTGGATCAGGTGTTTGCTTTGAAGAATGTATGTGAGAAATACTTAAAAAAGCAAATGGATTTGTATGTAGCATTTATGGATCTGGAGAAGGCATCGGATAGAGTTGATAGAGAAGCTTTGTGGAAGGTATTAAGAATATATGGTGTGGGAGGCAAGTTGTTAGAAGCAGTGAAAAGTTTTTATCGAGGATGTAAGGCATATGTACCTGTCGCGGGAGACAAGCAAATTAAATAAATAAATAAATTAATATATATATATATATATATATATATATGTATATATATATATATATATATATATATATATATATATATATATATATATATATATATATATATATATATATATATTTATATATATATATATATATATATTATATATATATATATATATATATATATATATATATATATATATGTATATATATATATATATATATATATATATATATATATATATATATATATATATATATATATATAATATATATATATATATATATATATATATATATATATATATATATATATATATATATATATATATATATATATATACATATATATATATATATATATATATATATATATATATATATATATATATATATATATATATATATATATATATATATATATATATATATATATATATATATGAGATGTTTGAGGACAATGTGGGGTGTGAGGTGGTTTGATCGAGTAAGTAACGCAAGGGTAAGAGAGGTGTGTGGAAATAAAAAGAGCGTGGTTCAGAGAGCAGAAGATGGTGTTTTGAAATGGTTTGGGCACATGGAGAGAATGAGTGAGGAAAGATTGACCAAGAGGATATATGTGTCGGAGGTGGAGGGAACGAGAAGAAGTGGGAGACCAAATTGGAGGTGGAAAGATGGAGTGAAAAAGATTTTGTGTGATCGGGGCCTGAATATGCAGGAGGGTGAAAGGAGGGCAAGGAATAGATTGAATTGGATCGATGTGGTATACCGGGGTTGACGTTCTGTCAGTGGATTGAATCAGGGCATGTGAAGCGTCTGGGGTAAACCATGGAAAGCTGTGTAGGTATGTATATTTGCGTGTGTGGACGTGTATGTATATACATGTGTAAGGGGGTGGGTTGGGACATTTCTTTCGTCTGTTTCCTTGCGCTACCTCGCAAACGCGGGAGACAGCGACAAAGCAAAAAAAAAAAAAATAAAAAAGATTTATATATATATATATATATATATATTTTTTTTTTTTCTTTTTTTTTTGCCTTGTCGCTCTCTCCCGCGTTAGCGAGGTAGCGCAGGGAAACAGACGAAAGAATGGCGCAACCCTCCCACATACACATATGCATGTAGACACGTCCACACACGCAAATATACATACCTATACATCTCAACGTATGCATATATATATATATATATATATATATATATATATATATATATATATATATATATATATATATATATATATATATATCTTTCTTCTCATGCCCAGGTGCATATGCACCAATAATCACCCACCTCTCTCCATCAACTTTCAATTTTACCCATATTAATCGAGAATTTACTTTCTTACATTCTATCACATACTCCCACAACTCCTGTTTCAGGAGTATTGCTACTCCTTCCCTTGCTCTTGTCCTCTCACTAACCCCTGACTTCACTCCCCAGACATTTCCAAACCACTCTTCCCCTTTACCCTTGAGCTTCGTTTCACTCAGAGCCAAAACATCCAGGTTCCTTTCCTCAAACATACTACCTATCTCTTCTTTTTTCACATCTTGGTTACATCCACACACATTTAGGCACCCCACTCTGAGCCTTCGAGGAGGATGATCACTCCCCGCGTGACTCCTTCTTCTGTTTCCCATTTTAGAAAGTTAATACAAGGAGGGGAGGATTTCCGGCCCCCCGCTCCCGTCCCCTCTAGTCGCTTTCTACGACACGCGAGGAATACGTGGGAAGTATTCTTTCACCCCTATCCCCAGGGATAATATACATATATATATACATATACACACACACACACATACACACACATACGCACATACACACACATACACACACATACATATATATACATATGAAAAATGTAAGAAACAATTTAGAAACAAACATTAAGTAACTAATACATAAACTGTAAATATCTATTTATTCCCAAATTGTTGTCTTACTGGGTGCTGACAAAAAAAAAAAAAAAAAGGTGCCTGGGGCATGAGAAGAAAGATCATGAGAGGCAAGTGTTTTGGGAGCAGCTGAATGAGTGTGTTAGCGGTTTTGATGCACGAGACCGGGTTATAGTGATGGGTGATTTGAATGCGAAGGTGAGTAATGTGGCAGTTGAGGGAATAATTGGTATACATGGGGTGTTCAGTGTTGTAAATGGAAATGGTGAAGAGCTTTTAGATTTATGTGCTGAAAAAGGACTGATGATTGGGAATACCTGGTTTAAAAAGCGAGATATACATAAGTATACTTATGTAAGTAGGAGAGATGGCCAGAGAGCGTTATTGGATTACGTGTTAATTGACAGGCGTGCGAAAGAGAGACTTTTGGATGTTAATGTGCTGAGAGGTGCAACTGGAGGGATGTCTGATCATTATCTTGTGGAGGCTAAGGTGAAGATTAGTATGGGTTTTCAGAAAAGAGGAGTGAATGTTGGGGTGAAGAAGGTGGTGAGAGTGAGTGAGCTTGGGAAGGAGACCTGTGTGGGGAAGTACCAGGAGAGACTGTGTACAGAATGGAAAAAGGTGAGAACAATGGAAGTAAGGGGAGTGGGGGAGGAATGGGATGTATTTAGGGAATCAGTGATGGATTGCGCAAAAGATGCTTGTGGCATGAGAAGAGTGGGAAGTGGGCTGTTTAGAAAGGGTAGTGAGTGGTGGGATGAAGAAGTAAGAGTATTAGTGAAAGAGAAGAGAGAGGCATTTGGACGATTTTTGCAGGGAAAAAATGCAATTGAGTGGGAGAAGTATAAAAGAAAGAGACAGGAGGTCAAGAGAAAGGTGCAAGAGGTGAAAAAAAGGGCAAATGAGAGTTGGGGTGAGAGACTATCAGTAAATTTTAGGGAGAGTAAAAAGATGTTCTGGAAGGAGGTAAATAGGGTGCGTAAGACAAGGGAGCAAATGGGAACTTCAGTGAAGGGCGTAAATGGGGAGGTGATAACAAGTAGTGGTGATGTGAGAAGGAGATGGAATGAGTATTTTGAAGGTTTGTTGAATGTGTCTGATGACAGAGTGGCAGATATAGGGTGTTTTGGTCGAGGTGGTGTGCAAAGTGAGAGGGTTAGGGAAAATGATTTGGTAAACAGAGAAGAGGTAGTAAAAGCTTTGCGGAAGATGAAAGCCGGCAAAGCAGCAGGTTTGGATGGTATTGCAGTGGAATTTATTAAAAAAGGGGGTGACTGTATTGTTGACTGGTTGGTAAGGTTATTTAATGTATGTATGACTCATGGTGAGGTGCCTGAGGATTGGCGGAATGCGTGCATAGTGCCATTGTACAAAGGCAAAGGGGATAAGAGTGAGTGCTCAAATTACAGAGGTATAAGTTTGTTGAGTATTCCTGGTAAATTATATGGGAGGGTATTGATTGAGAGGGTGAAGGCATGTACAGAGCATCAGATTGGGGAAGAGCAGTGCGGTTTCAGAAGTGGTAGAGGATGTGTGGATCAGGTGTTTGCTTTGAAGAATGTATGTGAGAAATACTTAGAAAAGCAAATGGATTTGTATGTAGCATTTATGGATCTGGAGAAGGCATATGATAGAGTTGATAGAGATGCTCTGTGGAAGGTATTAAGAATATATGGTGTGGGAGGCAAGTTGTTAGAAGCAGTGAAAAGTTTTTATCGAGGATGTAAGGCATGTGTACGTTTAGGAAGAGAGGAAAGTGATTGGTTCTCAGTGAATGTAGGTTTGCGGCAGGGGTGTGTGATGTCTCCATGGTTGTTTAATTTGTTTATGGCTGGGGTTGTTAGGGAGGTAAATGCAAGAGTCCTGGAAAGAGGGGCAAGTATGAAGTCTGTTGGGGATGAGAGAGCTTGGGAAGTGAGTCAGTTGTTGTTCGCTGATGATACAGCGCTGGTGGCTGATTCATGTGAGAAACTGCAGAAGCTGGTGACTGAGTTTGGTGAAGTGTGTGGAAGAAGAAAGTTAAGAGTAAATGTGAATAAGAGCAAGGTTATTAGGTACAGTAGGGTTGAGGGTCAAGTCAATTGGGAGGTCAGTTTGAATGGAGAAAAACTGGAGGAAGTGAAGTGTTTTAGATATCTGGGAGTGGATCTGTCAGCGGATGGAACCATGGAAGCGGAAGTGGATCATAGGGTGGGGGAGGGGGCGAAAATTTTGGGAGCCTTGAAAAATGTGTGGAAGTCGAGAACATTATCTCGGAAAGCAAAAATGGGTATGTTTGAAGGAATAGTGGTTCCAACAATGTTGTATGGTTGCGAGGCGTGGGCTATGGATAGAGTTGTGCGCAGGAGGATGGATGTGCTGGAAATGAGATGTTTGAGGACAATGTGTGGTGTGAGGTGGTTTGATCGAGTAAGTAACGTAAGGGTAAGAGAGATGTGTGGAAATAAAAAGAGCGTGGTTGAGAGAGCAGAAGAGGGTGTTTTGAAATGGTTTGGGCACATGGAGAGAATGAGTGAGGAAAGATTGACCAAGAGGATATATGTGTCGGAGGTGGAGGGAACGAGGAGAAGAGGGAGACCAAATTGGAGGTGGAAAGATGGAGTGAAAAAGATTTTGTGTGATCGGGGCCTGAACATGCAGGAGGGTGTAAGGAGGGCAAGGAATAGAGTGAATTGGAGCGATGTGGTATACAGGTGTTGACGTGCTGTCAGTGGAGTGAATCAAGGCATGTGAAGCGTCTGGGGTAAACCATGGAAAGCTGTGTAGGTATGTATATTTGCGTGTGTGGACGTGTGTATGTACATGTGTATGGGGGGGGGGGGGTTGGGCCATTTCTTTCGTCTGTTTCCTTGCGGTACCTCGCAAACGCGGGAGACAGCGACAAAGTATAAAAAAAAAAAAAAAAAAATATATATATATATATATATATATATATATATATATATATATATATATATATATATATATATACATATATATATATATATATATATATATATATATATATATATATATATATATATATATATATATATATATATATATATATATATGTATATATATATATACACACACACAGACATATACATATATACACATTTACATAATTCTTACTGTGTGCCTTCATTCATTTCCATCGGCACCACGCCACACATGAAATAACAGCCCCCTTCCCCCTCATGTGTGCTAGGTATCGCTAGGAAAAGACAACAAAGGCAACATTCGTTCAAACTCATTCTCTAGCCGTCATGTAATAATGCACCGACATCACAGCTACCTTCCCATATCTAGGCCCCACACAACTTTCCATGGTTTACCCCAGACACTTCACATGACCTGGTTCATTCCATTGAAAGCACGTCAGCCCCGGTATACCACATCAATCCAATTCACTCAATTCCTTGCACGCCTTTCACCCTCCTGCATGTTCAAGCCCCGATCACTTAAAATCTTTTTCACTCCATCTTTCCACCTCCAGTTTGGTCTCCCACTTCTCCTCGTTCCTTCCACCTCTGACACTCTTAGTCAATCTTTCCTCACTCATTCTCTCCATGTGACCAAACCATTTCAAAACACCCTCTTCTGTTCTCTCAACCACACTCTTTTTATTACCACGCATTTCTCTTCCCCTTACATTACTTACTCGATCAAACCACCTCACACCACATATTGTCCTCAAACATCTTATTTCTAACACATCCACCCTCCTGGGCACAACTCTATCCATAGCCCACGCTTAACAACCATACAACATTGTTGGAACCACTATTCCTTCAAACATACCCATTTTTTCTTTCTGAGATAATGTTCTCGACTTCCAAACATACTTGAAGGCTCCCAGAATTCTCGCCCCCTCCCTCACCCTATGATTCACTTCAGCTTCCATGGTTGCATCCGCTGCCAAATCCACTCCCAGATATCTAAAATACTTCACTTCCTCCAGTTTTTCTCCATTCAAACTTACCTCCCAATTAACTTGACCGTCAACCCTACTGTACCTAATAACCTTGCTCTTATTCACATTTACTCTCAACTTTTTTCTTTCACACACTTTTCCAAACTTAGTCACCAGCTTCTGCGGTTTCTCACATGAATCAGCCACCAGCGCTGTATCATCAGTGAACAACAACTGACTCACATCACAAGCTCTCTCATCCACAACAGACTGTATATTTGCACCTCTTTCCAAAACTCTTGCATTCACCTCCCTAACAACCCCATCCATATACAAATTAAAAAACCATGGAGACATTACACACCCCTGCCGCAAACGTACATTCACTGAGAACGAATCACTTTCCTCTCTTCCTACACGTATACATGCCTTACACCTCGATAAAAACTTTTCACTGCTTCTAACAGCTTGCCTCCCACACCATATATTCTAAATACCTTCCACAAAGCTTCTCTATCAACTCTATCATATGCCTTCTCCAGATCCATAAATGCTACATACAAATCCATTTGCTTTCCTAAGTATTTCTCACATACATTCGTCAAAGGAAACACCTGGTCCACACATCCTCTACCACTTCTGAAACCACACTGCTCTTCCACAATATGACGCTCTGTACATGCCTTCACCCTCTCAATCAATACCCTCCCATATAATGTACCAGGAATTTTCAACAAACTTATACCTCTGTAATTTGGGCACTCACCTTTGTTCTCTTTGCCTTTGTGCAATGGCACTATGGAAGCATTCCGCAAATCCTCAGGCACCTCACCATGAATCATACATACATCAAATAACCTTACGAACCAATCAACAATACAGTCACCCCCTATTTTAATAAATTCCACTGCAATACCATCCAAACCTGCTGTCTTGCTGGCTTTCATCTTCCGCAAAGCTTTTACTACCTCTTCTCTGTTTACCAAATCACTTTCTTTAACCCTCTCACTTTGCACACCACCTCGACCAAAACCCCCTATATCTGCCACACTATCATCAAACACATTCAACAAACCTTCAAAATACTCACTCCATCTCCTTCTCACATCAACACTACTTGTTATCACCTCCCCATTAGCACCCTTCACTGAAGTTCCCATTTGTTCTCTTGTCTTACCACCTTCCAAAACATTTTTTTATTCTCCCTAAAATTTAATGATACTCTCTAACCCCAACTCTCTTTTGCCCTCTTTTTCACCTATTGCACCTTTCCCCAACCTCCTGTCTCTTTTCTTTATACATCTCACACTCATTTGCATCATTTCCCTGCAAAAATCGTCTAGATGCCACTCTCTTCTCTTTCACCAATAATCTTACTTCTTCAACCCACCACTCACTACCCTTTCTAATCTGCCCACCTCCCACGCTTCTCACGCCACACGCATGTTTTGCGTAAGCCATCACTGCTTCCCTAAATACACACCATTTCTCACCCACTCCCCTTACCTTACTTTGTTGTCACCTTTTTCCATTCTGTAATCAGTCTTTCCTGGTACTTCCTCACACAAGCCTCCTTTCCAAGCTCACGTACTCTCATTACTCTCTTCACCACAACATTTTCTCTTCTTTTCTGAAAACCTTTACAAATCTTTACCTTCGCCTCCACAAGATAATGATCATACATCCCTCTAGTTGCACCTCTCTGTACATTAACATCCAAAAGTCTCTATTTCGTGCGTCTATCAATTAACACCTAATCCAATAACGCTCTCTGGCCTTCTCTCCTACTTACTTACGTATACTTATGTATATCTCTCTTTTTAAACCAGGTATTCCCAATTACCAGTCCTTTTTCAGCACATAAATCTACAAACTCTTCACCATTTCCATCTACAACACTGATCATCCCATGTATACCAATTATTCCCTCAACTGCACATTACTCACCCTTGCATTCAAATCACCCATCACTATAACCCAGTCTCGTGCATCAAAATCCACTAACACACTCATTCACCTGTTCCCAAAACACTTGCCTCTCATGATCTTTCTTCTCATGACCAGGTGCATATCCACCGATAATCACCCATCTCTCTCCATCCACTTTCAGTTTTCCTCATATCAATCTAGAGTTTACTTTCTCACACTCTGTCACATACTCCCGGGTGTCTAGATGTGTATGGATGTAACCAAGATGAGAAAAATGGAGAGATAGGTAGAATGTTTGAAGAAAGGAACCTGGATGTTTTGGCTTTTATTGAAACAAAGCTCAAGGATAAAGAGGAAGAGTGGTTTGGGAATGATTTGGGAGTAACCTCAGGGGTTATTCAGAGGACAAGAGCAAAGGAAGGCGTAGCACTAATCCTGAAACAGGAGCTGTGGAAGTATGTGATAGAGTGTAAGAAAATAAACTTTAGATTGATATGGGAAAAACTGAAAGTGGATGGAGGGAGATGGGTGATTATTGGTGCATATGCACCTGGGCATGAGAAAAAGATCATGAGAGGCAAGCGCTTTGGGAGTAGGTGAGTGAGTGATAGGTGATGTGAATGCCAAGGTGAGTAATGTGGCAGTTGAGGGAATAATTGGTGTACATGGGGTGTTCATTGTTGTAAATGGAAATGGCGAAAAGCTTGTAGATTTATGTGCTGAGAAAAAAACTGGTGATGAGGAATACCTGATTTAAAAAGAGATATATACATAAGTATACGTATGTAATTAAGGAGAGATGGCAAGTGAGCGTTATTGGATTATGTTTTAACTGATAGGCGCGTGAAAGAGAGACTTTTGGATGTTAATGTGCTGAGAGGTGCAACTGGAGGGATGCCTGATCATTATCTTGTGGAGGGGAAGGTGAACATATGTAGAGGTTTTCAGAAAAGAAGAGAAAATGTTGGGGTGAAGGGAGTGGTGAAAGTAAGTGAGCTTAGGAGGGAGACTTGTGTGAGAAAGTACCAGGAAAGCCTGAGTGCAGAATGGAAAAAGGTGAGGACAAAGGACGTAAGGGGAGTGGGGGAGGAAAGGGATGTATTTAGGGAAGCAGTGATGGCTTACGCAAAGGATGCTTGTGGCATGAGAAGCATGGGAGGTGTGCAGATTAGAAAGGGTAGTAAATAATGGGATGAAGAAGTAAGATGATTAGTGATAGAGAAGAGAGAGGCATTTGGACGATTTTTGCAGGGAAATAATGCAAATGAGTGTGAGATGTATAAAGGAAAGAGGCTGGAGGTGAAGAGAAAGGTCAAAGATGTTAAAAAGATGGCATATGGGAGATGGGGTGAGAGAGTATCATTAAATTTTAGGGATAATAAAGAGATGTTTTGGAAGGAGGAAGATTAAGTGCATAAGACAAGGGAGCAAATGGAAACATCAGTGAAGTGGGCTAATGGTGAGGTGATAACAAGTTCGGTTGATGTGAGAAGGGGATAGAGTAAGTATTTTCAAGGTTTGTTGAATGTGTTTGATTATAGAGTGGCAGATATAGGAAGTTTTGATCGAGGTGGTGTGGAAAGTGAGAGGGGTTAGGGAGAAAGATATGGTAAACAAAGGGGAGATAATGAAAGCTTTGTGGAAGATGAAAGTCGGCAAGGCAGCGGGTTTGAATGGTATTGCGGTGGAATTTATTAAAAAGGGGGGTGGCTGTATTGTTGATTGGTTGGTAAGGTTATTTAATGTATGTATGACTTATGGTGAGGTGCCTGAGGATTGGAGGAATACTCGCATAGTGCCATTGTACAAAGGCAAAGGGGATAAAAGGAAGTGTTCAAATTATAGAGGAATAAGTTTGTTGATTATTTCTGGGAGATTATATGGGAGGGTATTCACTGAGAGGGTGAAAGCATGTACAGAACATTAGATTGGGGAAGAACAGTGTGGTTTCAGAAGTGGCAGGGGATGTGTGGATCAGATGTTTCCTTTGAAGAATGTATGTGAGAAATACTTAGAAAAGCAAATGGATTTGTATGTAGCATTTATGGATCTGGAGAAGGTATGTGATAGAGTTGATAGAGATGCTCTGTGGAAGGTATCAAGAATATATGGCGTGGGAGGCAAGTTGTTAAAAACAGTGAAAAGTTTTTATCGAGGATGTAAGGCATGTGTACGAGTAGGAAGAGAGGAAAGTGATTGGTTCTCAGTGAATGTTGGTTTGAGGCAGGGGGGCGTGATGTCTCCATTGTTATTTAATTTGTTTATGGATAGGGTTGTTAGGGAGGTGAATGCAAGAGTTTTGCAGGAAGGGGCCAGTATGCAGTGTGTTGTGGATGAGAGCTTGGCAAGTGAGTCAGTTGTTGTTCGCTGATGATACTGCGCTGGTATCTGATTCGAGTGACAAACCGCAGAAGCTGGTGACTGAGTTTGGTAAAGTGTGTGAAAGAAGAAAACTGAGAGTAAATGAGAATAAGAGCAAGGTCATTTGGTGCAGTAGGGTCGAGGGACAAGTCAACTGGGAGGTAAGTCTGAATGGAGTAAAACGAGAGGAAGTGAAGTGCTTTAGGTATCTGGGAGTGGATCTGGAAGCGGAAGTGAATCATAGGGTGGGGGAGGGGGTGAAAGTTCTGGGAGCGTTGAAGAATGTGTGGAAGTTGAGAACATTATCTTGGAAAGCAAAAATTGGTATATTTGAAGGAATTGTGGTTCCAACAATGTTACTTAGTTGCAAGGCGTCGGCTATAGATACATTTGTGCGGAGGAGGGTGGATATGTTGGAAGAGATATTTGAGGACAATATGTGGTGTAACGTGGTTTGATCGAGTAAGTAATGAAAGGGTAAGAGAGATGTGTGGTAATAAAAAGAGTGTGGTTGAGATAGGAGAAGAGAGTATTTTGAAATGGTTTGGTTACATGGAGAGAATGAGTGAGGAAAGATTGACCAAGAGGATATATGTGTCAGAGGTGGAGGGAACGAGGAGAAGTGGGAGACCAAATTGGAGGTGGAAAGATGGAATGAAAAAGATTTTCAGCTCCTGGGGCCGGAACATGCAGGAGGGAGAAAGGCGCGCAATGAATAGAGTGAATTGGAACGATGTGGTATACCGGGCTCGACGTGCTGTCAATGGATTGAACCAGGGCATGTGAGGCGTCTGGGGTAAACAATGGAAAGTTTTGCGGTTACTGGATGTGGAAAGGGAGCTGTGGTTTTGGTGCATTATACATGACAGCTAGATACTTCCCACGCATTCCTCACGTGTCGTAGAAGGCGACTAAAAGGGACGGGAGCGGGGGACCAGAAACCCTCCCCTCCTTGTATTTTAACTTTCTAAAAGGGGAAACAGAAGAAGGAGTCACGCGAGTAGTGCTTATCCTCCTCGAAGGCTCAGATTGGGGTGTCTAAATGTGTGTGGATATAAGCAAAATGAGAAAAAAGGAGAGATAGGTAGTATGTTTCAGGAAAGGAACCTGGATGTTTTGGCTCTGAGTGAAACGAAACTCAAGGTTAAAGGGGAAGAGTGGTTTGGGAATGTCTTGGGAGTAAAGTCAGGGGTTAGTGAGAGGACAAGAGCAAGAGAAGGAGTAACACTACTCCTGAATCAGGAGTTGTGGGAGTATGTGACAGAGTGTAAGAAAGTAAATTCTAGATTGATATGGGTAAAACTGAAAGTTGATGGAGAGAGATGGGTGATTATTGGTGCATATGCACCTGAGCATGAGAAGAAAGATCATGAGAGTCAAGTGTTTTGGGAGCAGCTGAATGAGTCTGTTAGTGGTTTTCATGCAAAAGACCTGGTTATAGTGATGGGTGATTTGAATGTAAAGGTGAGTAATGTGGCAGTTGAAGGAATAATTGGTATACATGGAGTGTTCAGTGTTGTAAATGGAAATGGTGAAGAGCATGTAGATTTATGTGCTGAAAAAGGACTGGTGATTGGGAATACCTGGTATAAAAAGCGAGATATACATAAGTATACGTATGTAAGTATGAGAGATGGCCAGAGAGCTTTACTGGATTACGTGTTAATTGATAGACGCACGAAAGATAGACTTTTGGATGTTAATGTGCTGAGAGGTGCAACTGGAGGGATGTCTGATCATTATCTTGTAGAGGCGAAGGTGAAGATTTGTGGGGGTTTTCAGAAAAGAAGAGAGAATGTTGTGGTGAAGAGAGTGGTGAGAGTAAGTGAGCTTGGAAAGGAGGCTTGTGTGAGGAAGTACCACGAGAGTTAAGGGGAGCTGGGGAGGAATGGGATGTATTTAGGGAAGCAGTGATGGCTTGCGCAAAAGATGCTCGTGGCATGAGAAGCGTGGGAGGTGGGTTGATTAGAAAAGGTAGTAAGAGGTGGGATGAAGAAGTAAGATTATTAGTGAAAGAGAAGAGAGAGGCATTTGGATGATTTTTGCAGGGGAAAAATGCAAATGAGTGGGAGAGGTATAAAAGAAAGAGGCAGGAGGTCAAGAGAAAGGTGCAAGACGTGAAAAAGAGGGCAAATGAGAGTTGGGGGTGAGAGAGTATCATTAAATTTTAGGGAGAATAAAAAGATGTTTTGGAAGGAGGTAAACAAAGTGCGTAAGACAAGGGAGCAAATGGGAACTTCTGTGAAGGGGGCTAATGGGGAGGTGATAACAAGTAGTGGTGATGTGAGAAGGAGTTGAGTGAGTATTTTGAAGGATTGTTGAATGTGTTTGATGATAGAGTGGCAGATATAAGGTGTTTTCGTCGAGGTGATGTGCAAAGTGAGAGGGTTAGGGAAAATGATTTGGTAAATAGAGAAGAGGTAGTAAAAGCTTTACGGAAGATGAAAGCCGGCAAGGCAGGAGGTTTGGATGGTATTGCAGTGGAATTTATTGAAATAGGGGGTGACTGTATTGTTGACTGGTTGGTAAGGTTATTTAATGTATGTATGATTCATGGTGAGGTGCCTGAGGATTAGCGGAATGCGTGCATAGTGCCATTGTACAAAGGCAAAGGGGATAAGAGTGAGTGCTCCAATTACAGAGGTATAAGTTTGCTGAGTATTCCTGGTAAATTATATAGGAAGGTATTGATTGAGAGGGTGAAGGCACGTACAGAGCATCAGATTGGGGAAGAGCAGTGTGGTTTAAGAAGTGGTAGAGAATTTGTGGATCAGGTGTTTGCTTTGAAGAATGTATGTGAGAAATACTTAGAAAAGCAAATGGATTTGTATGTAGCATTTATGGATCTGGAGAAGGCATATGATAGAGTTGATATAGATGCTCTGTGGAAAGTTTTAAGAATATATGGTGTGGGAGACAAGTTGTTAGAAGCAGTGAAAAGTTTTTATCGAGATTGTAAGGCATGTGGACGTGTAAGAAGAGAGGAAAGTGATTGGTTCTCAGTGAATGTAGGTTTGCAGCAGGGTAAGTGATGTCTCCATGGTTGTTTAATTAGTTTATGGATGGGGTTGTTAGCGAGGTGAATGCAAGAGTTTTGGAAAGAGGGGCAAGTAAGAAGTCTGTTGGGGATGAGAGAGCTCGGGAAGTGAGTCAGTTGTTGTTCGCTGATAATACAGCGCTGGTGGCTGATTCATGTAAGAAACTGCAGAAGCTGGTGACTGAGTATGGTAAAGTATGTGAAAGAAGAAAGTTAAGAGTAAATGTGAATAAGAGCAAGGTTATTAGGTACAGTAGGGTTGAGGGTCAAGTCAATTGGGAGGTCAGTTTGAATGGAGAAAAACTGGAGGAAGTAAAGTGTTTTAGATATCTGGGAGTGAATCTGGCAGAGGATGGAACCATGGAAGCGGAAGTGAATCATAGGAAGGGGGAGGGGGTGAAAATTCTGGGAGCATTGAAGAATGTTCGGAGTCGAGAACATTATCTCGGAAAGCAAGAATGGGTATGTTTGAAGGAATAGTGGTTCCAACAATGTTGTATGGTTGCGAGGCGTGGGCTATGGATAGAGTTGTGTGCAGGTGGGTGGATGTGCTGGAAATGAGATGTTTGAGGACAATATGTGGTGTGAGGTGGTTTGATCGAGTAAGTAATTTAAGGGTAAGAGAGATGTGTGGAAATAAAAAGAGTGTGGTTGAGAGAGCAGAAGAGGGCGTTTTGAAACGGTTTGGTCACATGGAGAGAGTGAGTGAGGAAAGATTGACAAAGAGGATATATGTGTCAGAGGTGGATGGAACGAGGAGAAGTGGGAGACCAAATTGGAGGTGGAAAGATGGAGTGAAAAAGATTTTGTGTGATCGGGGCCTGAACATGCAGGAGGGTGAAAGGCGTGCAAAGAATAGAGTGAATTGGAACGATGTGGTATACCGGGGTCGACCTGCTGTCAATGGATTGAACCATTGCATGTGAAGCGTCTGGGGTAAACCATGGAAAGCTGTGTGGGGCCTGGATGTGGAAAGGGAGCTGTGGTTTCGGTGCATTATTACATGACAGCTAGAGACTGAGTGTGAACGAATGGGGCCTTTGGTGTCTTTTCCTAGCGCTACTTCGCACACATGAGGGGGGAGGGGGTTGTTATTTCCATGTGTGGCGGGGTGGCGATGGGAACAAATAAAGGCAGACAGTAAGATTTATGTACATGTGTATATATGTATATGTCTGTGTGTGTATATATATGTGTACATTGAGATGTATAGGTATGTATATTTGTGTGTTTGGACGTGTATGTATATACATGTGTATGTGGGCGGGTTGGGCCATTCTTTCGTCTGTTTCCTTGCGGTACCTTGCTAACGCGGGAAATAACGACAAAGCAAAATAAGTAAAAAAATAAAATAAATGAATATATATATATATGTATATATATATATATATATATATATATATATATATATATATATATATATATATATATATATATATATATATATATATATATATATATATATATATATATATATATATATTTTTTTTTTTTTCTTTTTTTTTTGTCGCTGTCTCCCGCGTTTGCGAGGTAGCGCAAGGAAACAGACGAAAGAAATGGCCCAACCCACCCCCATACACATGTGTATAAATACGTCCACACACGCAAATATACATACCTACACAGCTTTCCATGGTTTACCCCAGACGCTTCACATGCCCTGATTCAATCCACTGACAGCACGTCAACCCCGGTATACCACATCGCTCCAATTCACTCTATTCCTTGCCCTCCTTTCACCCTCCTGCATGTTCAGGCCCCGATCACACAAAATCTTTTTCACTCCATCTTTCCACCTCCAATTTGGTCTCCCTCTTCTCCTCTTTCCCTCCACCTCCGACACGTATATCCTCTTGGTCAATCTTTCCTCACTCATTCTCTCCATGTGCCCAAACCATTTCAAAACACCCTCTTCTGCTCTCTCAACCACGCTCTTTTTATTTCCACACATCTCTCTTACCCTTACGTTACTTACTCGATCAAACCACCTCACACCACACATTGTCCTCAAACATCTCATTTCCAGCACATCCATCCTCCTGCGCACAACTCTATCCATAGCCCAAGCCTCGCAACCATACAACATTGTTGGAACCACTATTCCTTCAAACATACCCATTTTTGCTTTCCGAGATAATGTTCTCGACTTCCACACATTCTTCAAGGTTCCCAGAATTCTCGCCCCCTCCCCCACCCTATGATCCACTTCCGCTTCCATGCTTCCATCCGCTGCCAGATCCACTCCCAGATATCTAAAACACTTCACTTCCTCCAGTTTTTCTCCATTCAAACTGACCTCCCAATTGACTTGACCCTCAACCCTACTGTACCTAATAACCTTGATCTTATTCACATTTACTCTTAACTCTCTTCTTTCACACACTTTACCAAACTCAGTCACCAGCTTCTGCAGTTTCTCACATGAATCAGCCACCAGCGCTGTATCATCAGCGAACAACAACTGACTCACTTCCCAAGCTCTCTCATCCCCAACAACTTTATATTTGCCCCTATTTCCAAAACTCTTGAATTCACCTCCCTCACAACCCCATCCATAAACAAATTAAACAACCATGGAGACATCACACACCCCTGCCGCAAACCTACATTCACTGAGAACCAATCACTTTCCTCTCTTCCTACACGTAAATGCCTTACATCCTCGATAAAAACTTTTCACTCTTTAACAACTTGCCTCCCACACCATAATTCTTAAAACCTTCCCAAGCATCTCTATCAACTCATCAAAAGCCTATCATATATATATATATAGATAAGATATATTATATATTATAGATATAATAGATATAGATATATAATATTATATAATATACATACATATATATATATAAATTTATATATATATTATATATTAATATATATAAAAAAATATATATAATATAATATAATAAATAATATATAATATATATATATATAATATATAATATTATATATACATATTTTATATATGAAAGAAAGATCAGAGAGGCAATGTTTTGGGGGCAGCTGAATGAGGGCGTTTTGTTTTTTGATGCGAAAACGGTTATATGAAAGGGGGATTTGAATGGAAAGGTGAGTCAGGGCAGTTGAGGGGAAAATTGGTAACATGGGGGGGTTATGTTTTAAATGGAAATGGTGAAGATTTTGGGAGATTTAAGTGCTAAAAAGGGCTGGTATTGGGAAACCTGGTTTAAAAAACAGATATACATAAATCTTTGTTTTTGTAGGGAGATTGGGCAAGAGCTTTATTAGTTTACGTGTTAAATTTATTGGGGCGGGAAACAGAGCTTTTTGGGTATTAATAGCTGAAGGTGAATTTGTCAATCTTTTGGGGCGAAGGTGAAATTTTTAGGGTTTTCAGAAAAGGGAAGGGAAAAATTTTGGGGGGAAAGGAAGGTTTGGTGGGGAAGGAGCTTTTGGGGAAAGGAAAAGGGTTTTGTGGAAAAAATAAAAAAAGGGGGAAAAGGGGGGTGGGGGGGGAATGGGGTTTTTTTAGGAAAAAAGTGTGGCTTGCGCAAAAGATGCTTGTGGAAAGAGAAGCGTGGGAGTGGGGGGATTAGAAAAAGGGTTAAAGGGGGGGATGAAGAATAAAATTATTAGTGAAAGAGGAGAGGGTTTGGAGATTTTTGCGGGGGAAAATGCAATGATGGGAGAGGTATAAAAGAAAGGGCGGGGGTCAAGAGAAAGGGTTTGCAAGGTGAAAAAGAGGGAAAAGAGATTTGGGGGGTGAGAGGTATCTTTAAAATTTTTTGGGGGAATAAAAAGATTTTTTGGAAAGGGGGTAAAAAGTGCGTAGAAAAGGGGAGAAAGGGAACTTCGTAAAGGGGGCAAAATGGGGGTGTAAAATAGTGGTATGTAAAAGGAGTTGATTTATTTTGGGTTTTTGAATGTGTTGAGATGAGTGGCAGATTATAAGGGTTTTCGTCGAGGTGTGTGAAAAGTGGAGGGTTGGGAAAATTTTGGGTAAATGGAAGGGGGAGAAAAAGCTTTGGAAAGATGAAACCCGGCAAGGCGGGAGGTTTGGATGGTATTGCGTGGAATTTATTAAAAGGGGGGTGATGTATTTTGAGGGTTGGGTGGTTTATTTAATGTTGTTGTCAGGTGAGGTCCCTGAGGATTGCGGAAGGGTGCATGGCCATTGTACAAAGGAAAGGGGAAAAGAGTGAGTCTCAAATTAAGAGGTAAAATTTTTGTGGTACCCTGGTAAAATTTAGGGGTATTGATTGAGAGGGTGAAGGCAGTACGGGCATCAGATTGGGGAAGGCAGTGTGGTTTAAAAAAGTGGTAGAGAATTTGTGTCAGGTGTTTGTTTTTGGAATGTATGTGAGAAACTTAAAAAGAAAATGGATTTGTTAAATTTTGGAAAAGCATATGATAGAGTTGAAAAGAGCTCTGTGGAAAAAGTTTTAAGTATATGGTGTGGGAGCAATTGTTAAAAAGCATTAAAAAGTTTTTACCCGGTTTGTAAGGTGTGAGTGTAGAAGAGAGGAAAGTGATTGGTTCTCATAAATGTGGTTTGGCAGGGGTGTGTGTCCCAGGGTTTGTTTAAATTGTTTATGGATGGGGTTGTTAGGGAGGTGAATGCAAGATTTTTGGGAAAGAGGGGCAAGAAGAAGTCTTTGGGGTGAGAGAGTGGGAAGGAGTCGTTTTTTTCGTGAAAAAACAGCGGGGGGCTGATTATAAGAAACTAGAAGTGGTGACTGAGTTTGGTAAGTTGTGAAGAAAAGTTAAAGAGAAAATGTGAATAAGAGAAGGGTTATTGTACAGTAGGGTGAGGGTCAAGTAAATTGGGAGGTAGTTTGAATGGAGAAAAACTGGGGGAAGTAAAGTTTTTTAGAATCTGGGAGTGAATTGGCAGGGGAGGAACCGGGAAAGCGGAAGTGAATCAAGGGGGGGGGGGGGGAAAATTCTGGGAGCTTAAAATTTGGAAATCGAGAAAAATTACTCGGAAAACAAAAATGGGGTTTTTTGAAGGAATGTGGTTCCAACAAGTTTTTGGTTTCGAGGCGTGGGCTTGGATAGAGTTGTGGAGGTGGGTGGATGTGCGGAAAATGAGATGTTTTAGGGCAATAGTGGTGTGGGTGGGTTTTATGAGTAAATAATTTAAGGTAAGAGGTGTGTGGAAATAAAAAAAGGGGTGGTTTAGGGCAGAAGAGGGGTTTTTAAAAGGTTTTTTCACATGGAGGAGGGGTGAGGAAAAAATTGACAAAGGATTATGTGTCGGGTGGGGAACGGGGAAAGTGGAGACAAATTGGAGTGGGAAAAATGGAGTGAAAAAATTTTGGTGATCGGGCCTGAACATGCAGGAGGGGGAAAGCGTGCAAAGGAAAAAGAGGAATTGGAACGATGTGGGTTTGGGGTCGCCCGTGTCAATGGATTGAACCATTTGTGAAGCGTTGGGGAAAAAATGGAAAGTTGGGGCCCGGTGTTAAAATTTTTTTTTTTTGGATTTTTTAATTCAGCTGAGACTGGTGGAACGAAAGGGGTTTGGTTTTCTTTTCCCACGCACTTTGCACCAAAGGGGGGGAGGGGGGTTTTTATTCATGTGTGGCGGGGGTGGGATGGGAAAAATAAAGGGGGACAGTAGATTTTTTTACATGTGTATATATGTTATTCTGTGGTGTAATATAGTGTACATTGAGATGTTAGGTTGTATTTTTGGTGTTGGACTGTATGTATTTAAAGGTATGTGGGGGGTTGGGCCATTCTTTCGTCTGTTTCCCTTTCGGTACCTTGCTAAGCGGGAAAACGAAAACAAAATAGTAAAAAATAAAAAAATTATATATTATTTATATATTTTTAATATATATTATTTTATATATTATTTTATATATATATATTTATTTTATATTATATTATTATTTTATATATTTTTTATATATATATATATATTTTTTTTTTTTTTTTTTATACTTTGTCGCTGTCTCCCGCGTTTGCGAGGTAGCGCAAGGAAACAGACGAAAGAAATGGCCCACCCCCACCCCCATACACATGTAATAACACACGTCACACACACGCAAATATACATACCTACACAGCTTTCCATGGTTTACCCCCAGACGCTTCACATGCCTGATTCACTCCATGACAGCACGTCAACCCCTGTATACCACATCGCTCCAATTCACTCTATTCCTTGCCCTCCTTACACCCTCCTGCATGTTCAGGCCCCGATCATACAAAATCTTTTTCACTCCATCTTTCCACCTCCAATTTGGTCTCCCTCTTCTCCTCGTTCCCTCCACCTCCGACACATATATCCTCTTGGTCAATCTTTCCTCACTCATTCTCTCCATGTGCCCAAACCATTTCAAAACACCCTCTTCTGCTCTCTCAACCACGCTCTTTTTATTTCCACACATCTCTCTTACCCTTACGTTACTTACTCGATCAAACCACCTCACACCACACATTGTCCTCAAACATCTCATTTCCAGCACATCCATCCTCCTGCGCACAACTCTATCCATAGCCCACGCCTCACAACCATACAACATTGTTGGAACCACTATTCCTTCAAACATACCCATTTTTGCTTTCCGAGATAATGTTCTCGACTTCCACACATTTTTCAAGGCTCCCAAAATTTTCGCCCCTCCCCCACCCTATGATCCACTTCCGCTTCCATGGTTCCATCCGCTGACAGATCCACTCCCAGATATCTAAAACACTTCACTTCCTCCAGTTTTTCTCCATTCAAACTCACCTCGCAATTGACTTGACCCTCAACCCTACTGTACCTAATAACCTTGCTCTTATTCACATTTACTCTTAACTTTCTTCTTCCACACACTTTACCAAACTCAGTCACCAGCTTCTGCAGTTTCTCACATGAATCAGCCACCAGCGCTGTATCATCAGCGAACAACAACTGACTCACTTCCCAAGCTCTCTCATCCCCAACAGACTTCATACTTGCCCCTCTTTCCAGACTCTTGCATTTACCTCCCTAACAACCCCATCCATAAACAAATTAAACAACCATGGAGACATCACACACCCCTGCCGCAAACCTACATTCACTGAGAACCAATCACTTTCCTCTCTTCCTACACGTACACATGCCTTACATCCTCGATAAAAACTTTTCACTGCTTCTAACAACTTTCCTCCCACACCATATATTCTTAATACCTTCCACAGAGCATCTCTATCAACTCTATCATATGCCTTCTCCAGATCCATAAATGCTACATACAAATCCATTTGCTTTTCTAAGTATTTCTCACATACATTCTTCAAAGCAAACACCTGATCCACACATCCTCTACCACTTCTGAAACCGCACTGCTCTTCCCCAATCTGATGCTCTGTACATGCCTTCACCCTCTCAATCAATACCCTCCCATATAATTTACCAGGAATACTCAACAAACTTATACCTCTGTAATTTGAGCACTCACTCTTATCCCCTTTGCCTTTGTACAATGGCACTATGCACGCATTCCGCCAATCCTCAGGCACCTCACCATGAGTCATACATACATTAAATAACCTTACCAACCAGTCAACAATACAGTCACCCCCTTTTTTAATAAATTCCACTGCAATACCATCCAAACCTGCTGCCTTGCCGGCTTTCATCTTCCGCAAAGCTTTTACTACCTCTTCTCTGTTTACCAAATCATTTTCCCTAACCCTCTCACTTTGCACACCACCTCGACCAAAACACCCTATATCTGCCACTCTGTCATCAGACACATTCAACAAACCTTCAAAATACTCATTCCATCTCCTTCTCACATCACCACTACTTGTTATCACCTCCCCATTTATCTATATATATATAGATATATATAGATATAGATATATATATATATATATATATATATATATATATATATATATATATATACATATATATATATATATATAATATATATATATATATATATATATATATATATATATATATATATATATATATATATATATATATATATATATATATATATATATATATATATATATATATATATATATATATATATATATATATATATATATATATATATATATGAGAAGAAAGATCATGAAAGGCAAGTGTTTTGGGAGCAGCTGAATGAGTGTGTTAGTGGTTTTGATGCAGAAGAACGGGTTATAGTGATGGGTGATTTGAATGGAAATGTGAGTCATGTGGCAGTTGAGGGAATATTTGGTATACATGGGGTGTTCAGTGTTTTAAATGGAAATGGTGAAGAGTTTGTAGATTTAAGTGCTGAAAAAGGACTGGTGATTGGGAATACCTGGTTTAAAAAGCGAGATATACATAAGTATACTTATGTTAGTAGGAGAGATGGTCAGAGAGCTTTATTGGTTTACGTGTTAATTGATTGGCGCGGGAAACAGAGACTTTTGGATATTAATATGCTGAGAGGTGCAATCTGATCATTATCTTTTGGAGGCGAAGTTGAAGATTTGTAGGGGTTTTCAGAAAAGAAGAAAGAATGCTGGGGGTGAAGAGATTGGTGAGAGTAAGTGAGCTTGGGAAGGAGACTTATGTTAGGAAGTGCCAAGAGAGACTGATTACAGAATGGAAAAAGGTGAGAACAAAGGAGGCAAGGGGAGTGGGGGAGGAATTGGATGTATTTAGGGAAGAAGTGATGGCTTGCGCAAAAGATGCTTGTGGAATGAGAAGCGTGGGATGTGGGGTGATTAGAAAGGGTAGTGAGTGGTGGGATGAAGAATTAAGATTATTAGTGATAGAGAAGAGAGAGGTTTTTGGACGATTTTTGCAGGAAAAAAATGCAAATGAGTGGGAGATGTATAAAAGAAAGAGGCAGGAGTTCAAGAGAGAGGTGCAAAAGGTGAAAAAGAGGGCAAAGGAGAGTTGGGGTGAGAGAGTATCATTAAATTTTAGGAAGAATAAAAAGATGTTCTGGAGGGAGGTAAATAAAGTGCGTAAGACAAGGGAGTAAATGGGAACTTCGGTGAGGGGGGCTAATAGGGAGGTGATAGCAAATAGTGGTTATGTGAGAAGGAGATGGAATTATTATTTTGATGGTTTGTTGAATGTGTTTGATGATAGAGTGGCAGATATAGAGGGTTTTCGTCGAGGTGGTGTGCATAGTGAGAGGGTTAGGGAAAATTTTTTGGTTAACAGAGAAGAGCTAGTAAAAGCATTGCGGAAGATGAAAGCCGGGAAGGCAACAGGTTTGGATGGTACTGCAGTGGAATTTATTAAAAAAGGGGGTGACTGTATTATTGACTGGTTGGTACGGTTATTTAATGTATGTATGGCTCATGATGAGGTGCCTGAGGATTGGCGGAATGCTTGCATAGCGCCATTGTACAAAGGCAAAGGGGATAAGAGTGAGTGCTCAAATTAAAGAGGTATAAGTTTTGTTGAGTATTCCTGGTAAATTATATGGGAGGGTATTGATTGAGAGGGTGAAGGCATGTACAGAGCATCAGATTGGGGAAGAGCAGTGTGGTTTCAGAAGTGGTAGAGGATGTGTGTATGAGGTGTTTGCTTTGAAGAATGTATGTGAGAAATGCTTGGAAAGGCAAATGGATTTGTATGGAGAAGGCATATGATAGAGTTGATAGAGAAGCTCTGTGGAAGGTATTAAGAATATATGGTGTGGGAGGCAAGTCGTTAGAAGCAGTAAAAAGTTTTTATCGTGGATGTAAGGGTTGTGTACGTGTAGGAAGAAAGGAAAGTGATTGGTTCTCACTGAATGTAGGTTTGTGGCATGGGTGTGTGATGTCTCCATGGTTGTTTAATTTGTTTATGGATGGGGTTGTTAGGGAGGTGAATGCAAGAGTTTTGGAAAGAGGGGCAAGTATGCAGTCTATTGTGGATGAGAGAGCTTGGGAAGTGAGTCAGTTTTTTCAGCTGATGATACAGCGCTGGTGGCTGATTAATATGAGAAACTCCAGAAGCTGGTGACTGAGTTTGGTAAAGTGTGTGAAAGAAGAAAGTTAAGAGTAAATGTGAATAAGAGCAAGGTTATTTGGTACAGTAGGGTTGAGGGTCAAGTCAGTTGGGAGGTAAGTTTGAATGGAGAAAAACTGGAGGAAGTATAGTGTTTTAGATATCTGGGAGTGGATTTGGCAGCAGATGGAACCATGGAAGCGGAAGTGAATCAGAGGGTGGGGGGAGGGGGCGAAAATTCTGGGAGCTTTAAGAATGTTTGGAAGTCGAGAACATTACCTCGGAGCGTAAAAATGGGTATGTTTGAAGGAATCGTGGTTCCAACAATGTTGTATGGCTGCGAGGCGTGGGCTATGGATAGAGTTGTGCATAGGTGGGTGGATGTGATGGAAATGAGATGTTTGAAGACAATATGTGGTGTGAGGTGGTTTAATCGAGTAAGCAATGAAAGGGTAAGAGAGATGTGTGGAAATAAAAAGAGTGTGGCTGAGAGAGCAGAAGACGGTGTTTTGAAATGTTTTGGTCACATGGAGAGAATGAGTGAGGAAAGATTGACCAAGAGGATATATGTGTCGGAGGTGGAGGGAACGAGGATAAGTTGGAGGTGGAAAGATGGAGTGAAAAAAATTTTGAGTGATCGGGGCCTGAACATGCAGGAGGGTGAAAGACGTGCAAGGAATAGAGTGAATAGGAACGATGTTGTATACCGGGGTCGACGTTCTGTCAATGGATTGAACCAGGTCATGTGAAGCGTCGGGGGAAAACCATGGAAAGTTGTGTGGGGCCTGGATGTGGAAAGGGAGATGTGGTTTCGGTGTATTATCATATGTCAGCTAGAGACTGAGTGTGAACGTATGGGGACTTTGTTGTCTTTTCCTATCGCCACCTCGCACACATGATGTTGGAGGGGTTTGTTATTCCATGTGTGGCGAAGTGGCTATGGTAATAAATAAAGGCGGACAGTATGAATTATTTACATGTGTATATATGTATATATCTGTGCGTGTATATATATATGTGTACATTGAGATGTATAGGTATGTATTTTTTGCGTGTGTGGCCCTGTATGTATATTCATGTGTATGTGGGTGGGTTGGGCCATTTCTCTCGTCTGTTTCCTTGCGCTACCTCGCTAATGCGGGAGACAGCGATAAAACAAAATATGATGAATAATATTATATAAATATAATATATATATATATATATATATATATATATATATATATATATATATATATATATATATATATATATATATATATATATATATATATATATATATATATAAATATATATATATATATATATATATATATATATATATATATATATATATATATATATATATATATATATATATATATATATATATATATATATATTATCCCTGGAGATAGGGGAGAAAGAATACTTCCCACGTATTCCCTGCGTGTCGTAGAAGGCGACTAAAAGGGGAGGGAGCGGGTGGCTGGAAATCCTCCCCTCTCGTTTTTTTTTTAATTTTCCAAAAGAAGGAACAGAGAAGGGGGTCAGGTGAGGATATTCCCTCTAAGGCCCAGTCCTCTGTTCTTAACGCTACCTCGCTAAAGCGGGAAATGGCGAATAGTATGAAAGAAAAAGAAAGAAATATATATATATATATATATATATATATATATATATATATATATATATATATATTTTTTTTTTTTTTTTTTTTCATAACATTTGCCATTTCCCGCGTTAGCGAGGTAGCGTTAAGAACAGAGAACTGGGCCTTAGAGGGAATATATATATATATATATATATATATATATTAATTTGTTTATGGATGGGTTTGTTAATGAGGTGAATGCAAGAGTTTTCGAAACAGGGGCAAGTATGCATTCTGTTGTGGATGAGAGAGCTTGGGAAGTGATTCAGCTTTTTTAGCTGATGATACACCGCTGGTGGCTGATTCATGTGAGAAACTCCAGAAGCTTGTGACTGGGTTTGGTAAAGTGTGTGAAAGAAGAAAGTTAAAAGTAAATGTGAATAAGAGCAAGGTTATTAGGTACAGTAGTGTTGAGGGTGAAGTCAATTTGGATGTAAGTTTGAATGGAGAAAAACTAGAGCAAATAAAGTGTTTTAGATACCTGGGAGTGGATCTGGCAGCAGATGGAACCATGGAAGTGGAATTGAATCAGAGGGTTGGGGAGGGGGCGAAAATTCTGGGAGCCTTTAAGAGTGTTTGGAAGTCGAGAACATTATCTCGGAGCGTAAAAATGGGTACGTTTGAAGGAATAGTTGTTCCAACAATGTTGTATCGTTGCGAGGCGTGGGCTATGGATAGAGTTGTGCGTAGGAAGGTGGATGTGCTGGAAATGAGATGTTTGAAGACAATATGTGGTGTGAGGTGGTTTAATCGAGTAAGTAATGACAGGGTAAGAGAGATGTGTGGAAATAAAAAGAGTGTTGTTGAGAGAGCAGAAGAGGGCGTTTTGAAATGGTTTGGTCATATGGAGAGAATGAGTGAGGAAAGATTGACCCACAGGATATATGTGTCGGAGGTGGAGGGAACGAGGATAAGTGGGAGAGCAAATTGGAGGTGGAAAGATGGATTGAAAAAGATTTTGAGTGATCGGGGCCTGAACATGCAGGAGAGTGAAAGACGTGCAAGGAATAGAGTGAATTGGAACGATGTTGTCTACCGGGGTCGACGTGCTGTCAATGTATTGAACCAGGGCATGTGAAGTGTCTGGTGTAAACCATGGAAAGTTGTGTGGGGCCTGGATGTGGAAAGGGAGGTGTGGTTTCGGTGTATTATCACATGACAGGTAGAGACTGAGTGTGAACGAATGGGGACTTTGTTGTCTTTTCCTAGCGCTACCTCGCACACATGATGTTGGAGGGGGTTGTTATTCCATATGTGGCGAGGTGGCGATGGGAGTAAATAAAGGCAGATAGTATGAATTATGTACATGTGTATATATGTATATGTCTCTGTGTATATATATATGTGTACATTGAGATGTATAGGTATGTATTTTTGCGTGTGTGGCCCTGTATGTATATTCATGTGTATGTGGGTGGGCTGGCCCATTTCTTTCGTCTGTTTCCTTGCGCTACCTCGCTAATGCGGGAGACAGCGACAAAGCAAAATATGATAAATAATAATATATAAATATATTATATATATATATATATATATATATATATATATATATATATATATATATATATATATATATATATATATATATATATATATATATATATATATATATATATATATATGCATGCATATATATATATATATATATATATATATATATATATATATATATATATATATATATATATATATATATATATATATATATATATGCATGCATATATATATATATATATATATATATATATATATATATATATATATATATATATATATATATATATATATATATATATATATATATATATATATGCATGCATATATATATATATATATATATATATATATATATATATATATATATATATATATATATATATATATATATATATATATATATATATATATATTTTTTTTTTTTTTTTCTTTTTTTTATACCTCGTCGCTGTATCCCGCGTTTGCGAGGTAGCGCAAGGAAACAGACGAAAGAAATGGCCCAACCACCCCCATACACATGTACATACACACGTCCACACACGCAAATATACATACCTACACAGCTTTCCATGGTTTACCCCGGACGCTTCACATGCCTTGATTCAATCCACTGACAGCACGTCAACCCCTGTATACCACATCGCTCCAATTTACTCTATTCCTTGCCCTCCTTTCCCCCTCCTGCATGTTCAGGCCCCGATCACACAAAATCTTTTTCACTCCATCTTTCCACCTCCAATTTGGTCTCCCTCTTCTCCTCGTTCCCTCCACCTCCGACACATATATCCTCTTGGTCAATCTTTCCTCACTCATTCTCTCCATGTGCCCAAACCACTTCAAAACACCCTCTTCTGCTCTCTCAACCACGCTCTTTTTATTTCCACACATCTCTCTTACCCTTACGTTACTTACTCGATCAAACCACCTCACACCACACATTGTCCTCAAACATCTCATTTCCAGCACATCCATCCTCCTGCGCACAACTCTATCCATAGCCCACGCCTCGCAACCATACAACATTGTTGGAACCACTATTCCTTCAAACATACCCATTTTTGCTTTCCGGGATAATGTTCTCGACTTCCACACATTTTTCAAGCCTCCCAAAATTTTCGCCCCCTCCCCCACCCTATGATCCACTTCCGCTTCCATGGTTCCATCCGCTGACAGATCCACTCCCAGATATCTAAAACACTTCACTTCCTCCAGTTTTTCTCCATTCAAACTCACCTCCCAATTGACTTGACCCTCAACCCTACTGTACCTAATAACCTTGCTCTTATTCACATTTACTCTTAACTTTCTTCTTCCACACACTTTACCAAACTTCGTCACCAGCTTCTGCAGTTTCTCACATGAATCCGCCACCAGCGCTGTATCATCAGCGAACAACAACTGACTCACTTCCCAAGCTCTCTCATCCCCAACAGACTTCATACTTGCCCCTCTTTCCAAGACTCTTGCTTTTACCTCCCTAACAACCCCATCCATAAACAAATTAAACAACCATGGAGACATCACACACCCCTGCCGCAAACCTACATTCACTGAGAACCAATCACTTTCCTCTCTTCCTACACGTACACATGCCTTACATACTATATATATATATATATATATATATATATATATCTATCTATCTATATATATATTTTTTTTTTTTTTTTTTTTTTATACTTTGTCGCTGTCTCCCGCGTTTGCGAGGTAGCGCAAGGAAACAGACGAAAGAAATGTCCCCCAACCCCCCCCCCCCATACACATGTACATACACACGTCCAGACACGCAAATATACATACCTACACAGCTTTCCATGGTTTACCCCAGACGCTTCACATGCCTTGCTTCAATCCACTGACAGCACGTCAACCCCTGTATACCACATGACTCCAATTCACTCTATTTCTTGCCCTCCTTTCACCCTCCTGCATGTTCAGGCCCCGATCACACAAAATCTTTTTCACTCCATCTTTCCACCTCCAATTTGGTCTCCCTCTTCTCCTCGTTCCCTCCACCTCCGACACATATATCCTCTTGGTCAATCTCTCCTCACTCATTCTCTCCATGTGCCCAAACCATTTCAAAACACCCTCTTCTGCTCTCTCGACCACGCTCTTTTTATTTCCACACATCTCTCTCACCCTTACGTTACTTACTCGATCAAACCACCTCACACCACACATTGTCCTCAAACATCTCATTTCCAGCACATCCATCCTCCTGCGCACAACTCTATCCATAGCCCACGCCTCGCAACCATACAGCATTGTTGGAACCACTATTCCCTCAAACATACCCATTTTTGCTTTCCGAGATAATGTTCTCGATTTCCACACATTTTTCAAGGCTCCCAAAATTTTCGCCCCCTCCCCCACCCTATGATCCACTTCCGCTTCCATGGTTCCATCCGCTGACAGATCCACTCCCAGATACCTAAAACACTTCACTTCCTCCAGTTTTTCTCCATTCAAACTCACCTCCCAATTGACTTGACCCTCACCCCTACTGTACCTAATAACCTTGCTCTTATTCACATTTACTCTCAACTTTCTTCTTCCACACACTTTACCAAACTCAGTCACCAGCTTCTGCAGTTTCTCACATGAATCAGCCACCAGCGCTGTATCATCAGCGAACAACAATTGACTCACTTCCCAAGCTCTCTCATCCCCAACAGACTTCGTACTTGCCCCTCTTTCCAGGACTCTTGCATTTACCTCCTTTACAACCCCATCCATAAACAAATTAAACAACCATGGAGACATCACACACCCCTGCCGCAAACCTACATTCACTGAGAACCAATCACTTTCCTCTCTTCCTACACGTACACATGCCTTACATCCTCGATAAAAACTTTTCACTGCTTCTAACAACTTGCCTCCCACACCATATATTCTTAATACCTTCCACAGAGCATCTCTATCAACTCTATCATATGCCTTCTCCAGATCCATAAATGCTACATACAAATCCATTTGCTTTTCTAAGTATTTCTCACATACATTCTTCAAAGCAAACACCTGATCCACACATCCTCTACCACTTCTGAAACCGCACTGCTCTTCCCCAATCTGATGCTCTGTACATGCCTTCACCCTCTCAATCAATACCCTCCCATATAATTTACCAGGAATACTCAACAAACTTATACCTCTGTAATTTGAGCACTCACTCTTATCCCCTTTGCCTTTGTACAATGGCACTATGCACGCATTCCGCCAATCCTCAGGCACCTCACCATGAGTCATACATACATTAAATAACCTTACCAACCAGTCAACAATACAGCCACCCCCTTTCTTAATAAATTCCACTGCAATACCATCCAAACCTGCTGCCTTGCCGGCTTTCATCTTCCGCAAAGCTTTTACTACCTCTTCTCTGTTTATCAAATCATTTTCCCCAACCCTCTCACTTTGCACACCACCTCGACCAAAACACCCTATATCTGCCACTCTGTCATCAGACACATTCAACAAACCTTCGAAATACTCATTCCATCTCCTTCTCACATCACCGCTACTTGTTATCACCTCCCCATTTACGCCCTTCACTGAAGTTCCCATTTGCTCCCTTGTCTTACGCACCCTATTTACCTCCTTCCAGAACATCTTTTTATTCTCCCTAAAATTCACTGATAGTCTCTCACCCCAACTCTCATTTGCCCTTTTTTTCACCTCTTGCACCTTTCTCTTGACCTCCTGTCTCTTTCTTTTATACTTCTCCCACTCAATTGCATTTTTTCCCTGCAAAAATCGTCCAAATGCCTCTCTCTTCTCTTTCACTAATACTCTTACTTCTTCATCCCACCACTCACTACCCTTTCTAAACAGCCCACCTCCCACTCTTCTCATGCCACAAGCATCTTTTGCGCAATCCATCACTGATTCCCTAAATACATCCCATTCCTCCCCGACTCCCCTTACTTCCATTGTTCTCACCTTTTTCCATTCTGTACACAGTCTCTCCTGGTACTTCCCCACAGAGGTCTCCTTCCCAAGCTCACTTACTCTCACCACCTTCTTCACCCCAACATTCACTCCTCTTTTCTGAAAACCCATACCAATCTTCACCTTAGCCTCCACAAGATAATGATCAGACATCCCTCCAGTTGCACCTCTCAGCACATTCACATCCAAAAGTCTCTCTTTCGCACGCCTGTCAATTAACACGTAATCCAATAACGCTCTCTGGCCATCTCTCCTACTTACATAAGTATACTTATGTATATCTCGCTTTTTAAACCAGGTATTCCCAATCATCAGTCCTTTTTCAGCACATAAATCTACAAGCTCTTCACCATTTCCATTTACAACACTGAACACCCCATGCATACCAATTATTCCCTCAACTGCCACATTACTCACCTTTGCATTCAAATCACCCATCACTATAACCCGGTCTCGTGCATCAAAACCGCTAACACACTCATTCAGCTGCTCCCAAAACACTTGCCTCTCATGATCTTTCTTCTCATGCCCAGGTGCATATGCACCAATAATCACCCACCTCTCTCCATCAACTTTCAATTTTACCCATATTAATCGAGAATTTACTTTCTTACATTCTATCACATACTCCCACAACTCCTGTTTCAGGAGTATTGCTACTCCTTCCCTTGCTCTTGTCCTCTCACTAACCCCTGACTTCACTCCCCAGACATTTCCAAACCACTCTTCCCCTTTACCCTTGAGCTTCGTTTCACTCAGAGCCAAAACATCCAGGTTCCTTTCCTCAAACATACTACCTATCTCTCCTTTTTTCACATCTTGGTTACATCCACACACATTTAGGCACCCCACTCTGAGCCTTCGAGGAGGATGATCACTCCTCGCGTGACTCCTTCTTCTGTTTCCCATTTTAGAAAGTTAATACAAGGAGGGGAGGATTTCCGGCCCCCCGCTCCCGTCCCCTCTAGTCGCTTTCTACGACACGCGAGGAATACGTGGGAAGTATTCTTTCACCCCTATCCCCAGGGATAATATACATATATACATACACACACACACACACACACACACATGCACATACACACACACACACACACATACATATATATACATATGAAAAATGTAAGAACAATTTAGAAACAAACTTTTAGCTTGAAATATATATATATATATATATATATATATATATATATATATATATATATATATATATATATATATATATATATATATATTTATATATATATATATATATATATATATATATATATATATATATATATATATATATATATTAATTTCTTTATGGATAGGGTTGTTAGTGAAGTGAATGCAAGAGTTTTGGAAAGAGGGGCAAGTATGCAGTCTGTTGTGGATGAGAAATCTTGGGAAGTGAGTCAGTTGTTGTTCGCTGATGGTACAACGCTGGTTGCTGATCCATGTGAGAAACTGCAGAAGCTGGTGACTGAGTTTGGTAAAGTGTGTGAAAGAAGAAAGTTTAGAGTAAATGTGAATAAGAGCAAGGTTTTTAGGTACAGTAAGGTTGAGGGTCAAGTCAATTGGTAGGTAAGTTTGAATGGAGAAAAAGTGGAGGAACTAAAGTGTTTTAGGTATCTGGGAGTGGATCTGTCAGCGGATGGAACCATGGAAGCAGAAGTGAATCATAGTGTGGGGGAGGGTGCGAAAACTCTAGGAAACCTTGAAGAATGTTTGGAAGTCGAGAACATTATTTCGGAAAGGAAAAATGGGTATGTTTGAAGGAATAGTGGTTCCAACAATGTTGTATGGCTGCGAGGCGTGGGCTATGGATAGAGTTGTGCGCAGGAGGGTGGATGTGCTGAAAATTAGATTTTTAAGGACAATATGTGGTGTGAGGTGGTTTGATCGAGTAAGTAATGTAAGGGTAAGAGATGTGTGGAAATAAAAAGAGTATGGTTGAGAGAGCAGAAGAGGGTATTTTAAAATGGTTTGGTCACATGGAGAGAATGAGTGAGGAAAGATTGACCAAGAGGATATATGTGTCAGAGGTGGAGGGAACGAGGAGAATTGGGAAGACGAAATTGGAAGTGGAAAGATGGAGTGAAAAAGATTTTGAGTGATCGGGGCCTTAACATGCAGGAGGGTGAAAGGAGGGGAAGGAATAGAGTGAATTGGAATGATATGGTATATCGGGGCTGACGTGCTGTCAATGGATTGAACCAGGTCATGTGAAGCGTCTGGGGTAAACCATGGAAAGTTCTGTGGGGCCTGGATGTGGAAAGGGAGCTGTGGTTTCGGTGCATTATTACATGACAGCTAGAGACCCAGCTAGGGCCCTTTGTTGTCTTTTCCTAGCGCTACCTCGCACTCATGAGGGGGGGAGGGGGTTGTTATTCCATGTGTTTCGAGGAGGCGAAGGGAATAAATAACGGCAGACAGTATGAATTATGTACATGTGTATATATGTATGTCTGTGTGTGTACATATATGTATACATTGAGATGTATAGGTATGTATATTTGCATGTGTGGACGTGTATGTATAAACATATGTATGGGGGTGGGTTGGGCTATTTCTTTCGTCTGTTTCCTTGCGCTACCTCGCTAACGCGGGAGACAGCGACAAAGCAAAATAAAAATAGATAATATGAAATATATATATATATATATATATATATATATATATATATATATATATATATTGGAAAGGTTCACAATTTTGCGCGTGATCACGGTACTCCTATGAGTCCACGGTGAAAATGAAACACGAAAAGTTCCCAAGTGCACTTTCGTGTAATAATCACATCTTCAGGGGAGACACAAGAGAGGTATATAACAGTCAGTTGATATACATCGAAGAGACGAAGTTAGGACGCCATTTGGTAAGCATGTGATTGTCCAAAACATGCAACGAGCGTTCATAAACTTATCATTTTACAAATCTTATCAACAATAAAGTTATCTAATTTCTACAGACCATCACTAATATTATGATTATAATTCTTTTTGTATTGAATAATAGAAGATTCAATGCTATTTCTCTTGGTAATAGAGTTAGAGTTAACAATTGAGATGGTGTTACTCCAGTCAATACAATGATCATAGTTTTTAACATGATTAAACAAGGCCTTTGATTCTTGTCCCGTTCTTATACTATATTTATATTTCTTAAGTCTAACAGAAAGATCCTGACCAGTCTGACCAACATAAAATTTATCACAGTTTCCACAAGGATCTTTATAGATGCAACCAAGAGAATTTTCTGGTGAATTCCTGATTAAGATATTCTTTATAGTATTATTGTTGCTAAAGGCAACATTTACGTTAAAGGATTTAAGCAACATGTTAAGCAAAGTAAAATTATTATTAAAAGGGAGAACTAAAAGATTCTTGGTGTCAATGGGAGGTTTGGGCTCAACTCTGTAAAATGATTTCTTTGCTAACTTAAGGGATTTATCAATGAAAGATCTAGAGTACTTTAACTTAGGTCCAATAGAATATATCTTCTCAAACTCATCATCGATAAACTCTGGACTGCAAATACGTAATGCCCTTAGGAACATAGATTGAAATGATGAAAATTTAACTCTGTCATGTTGAGATGAGTAATAATAGATATATGAGCATACATATGTGGGTTTTCTGTATATGCTAAACTTAAACTTGTTTCCTTGTCTATGGATCATGCAATCTAAAAATGGTAACATACCATTATTTTCATTTTCTACAGTAAATTTGATGGAAGGTACTAGATTGTTAAGTAAGGGGAGAAATATTTGTAAATTCTCATTTATTGGCCAAACAAGAAAATCATCTACATACCTAGACGAAATTGCATTAGAAGGTAAGATATCCTTTAGAAATTTTGTTTAAAGAAATTCCATGCAAAGATTACTTAGTACAGATGAAAGAGGGTTACCCATTGACATACCAAATTTTTGAGCATAATAATCTCCATTAAATTGAAATACACAGTCTTTTATACACAATTTTATCAGGTCAATGAAATTAGACTTTGAAACAGGTAATTGAATATCATCCAAGACATCAAATAAATATTCTAAAAGGTCATCAACTGGAACTTTAGTGAAAAGTGAGGAAACATCAAAGCTAACTAGTTTGAAATCAAAATCAATATTGATATTGTTTAGCTTGTTGACAAAATCTACATAGTTCATGATATTAGAATTTGATACCTTACCCACTAAAGGGCTTAATAAGGAAACTAACCATTTTGATAATTTATATGTGATGGAGCCTACTGAACTCACTATAGGTCTTGCTGGAAAATTTTGTTTATGTGTTTTGATAAGTCCATAAATATATGGCAGTGAAGGGGACAAAGATGACAAATTTTTGATAAGAGAAATGTTACCTTTCAAGAACAACTTCATTTTTTTTATTGAGGTGAGAATTAACTGCTTCTAAGGGATTTTTACTAAGTTTAGAATATGTTATGTTATCATTTAGAAGATCATTCATTTTAGATAAATAGTTACTTTTGTCTAAAATTACAACAATGTTAGCCTTTTCTGCTTTAGTAATATGTATATCCTTGTCTTTTTTTGAGGTGTTAATAGCTCTTATGAATCTTTTAGGGCAATTAGCTTCCACTGGTTTTGACAAACTGGCATACACTAAACCCTTGCAAATATTAATACCATCATTATTGAAATTACTGTATTTTTCTAAATTACAAAAAGACTTTGTGACATGAACACAGCTGGCTTCTCTGTTAGAGCATACAAAACTTAAACCATAGCCTAATGCACACGAGGAATCCTTATCTAGTTGTTTATTAGACAGGTTTACCACAAAAGATGGGTTTGTGTTATTGGTCCAGTCGTTGTTTTCAATAAGATTTTCCAACTTACGATTTAGTGACATTTGTAGCCTATTGCGTTCTTTCCTTAATTCATCATAGCAATAGTCAAACATCCGGTTCTTCCAGTGTGCCGGTATTGTCATTTAAAATGCACGTTTCTTCTCTCTTGAAATACGAAAAGCCTCCTCCATTTCAAGTTTCTTTAATTCAATGTTTTTCTTTAGAATAATATTTTGAAATTGGTCAAATGGTCGACCAGACAGCTGCAACAAACGTTGAGGTAGGACAGATCGTGGCATCACTTGTTCACCAAGGCATTTCCTAAGGAATTCAAATAGTAACTTCAGTTGGTTAGCCTTGATTAGCGATTTGGAGAATATATATATATATATATATATATATATATATATATATATATATATATATATATATATATATATAGATATATATATATATTTTTTTTTACCAAAAGAAGGAACAGAGAAGGGGGCCAGGTGAGGATTTTCCCTCTAAGGCCCAGTCCTCTGTTCTTAACGCTACCTCGCAAACGCGGGAAATGGCGAATAGTATGAAAATATATATATGTATATATATATATATATATATATATATATATATATATATATATATATATATATATATATATATATATATATATATATATATATATTAGGTTATTAGGTACAGTAGGGTTGAGGGACAAGTCAATTGGGAGGTGAGTTTGAATGGAGAAAAACTGGAGGAAGTGAAGTGTTTTAGATATCTGGGAGTGGATCTGGCAGCGGATGGAACCATGGAAGCGGAAGTGGATCATAGGGTGGGGGAGGGGGCGAAAATTCTGGGGGCCTTGAAGAATGTGTGGAAGTCGAGAACATTATCTCGGAAAGCAAAAATGGGTATGTTTGAAGGAATAGTGGTTCCAACAATGTTGTATGGTTGCGAGGCGTGGGCTGTGGATAGAGTTGTGCGCAGGAGGATGGATGTGCTGGAAATGAGGTGTTTGAGGACAATGTGTGGTGTGAGGTGGTTTGATCGAGTGAGTAACGTAAGGGTAAGAGAGATGTGTGGAAATAAAAAGAGCGTGGTTGAGAGAGCAGAAGAGGGTGTTTTGAAGTGGTTTGGGCACATGGGAGAGGATGAGTGAGGAAAGATTGACCAAGAGGATATATGTGTCGGAGGTGGAGGGAGCAAGGAGAAGAGGGAGACCAATTGGAGGTGGAAAGATGGAGTGAAAAAGATTTTGTGTGATCGGGGCCTGAACATGCAGGAGGGTGAAAGGAGGGCAAAGAATAGAGTGATTTGGAGCGATGTGGTATACCGGGGTTGACGTGCTGTCAGTGGATTGAATCAAGGCATGTGAAGCGTCTGGGGTAAACCATGGAAAGCTGTGTAGGTATGTATATTTGCGTGTGTGGACGTATGTATATACATGTTTATGGGGGGGGGGGTTGGGCCATTTCTTTCGTCTGTTTCCTTACGCTACCTCGCAAACGCGGGAGACAGCGACAAAGTATAAAAAAAGAAGAAAAAAAAAAAAAAAATATATATATATATATATATATATATATATATATATATATATATATATATATATATATATATATATATATATATATATATATGATAATGCCTTTTGACCATTATATGTGAATAAGACCAAGGATATTAGGTTCAGTAGGGTTGAGGGATAAGTTAACTGGAAGGTAAGTTGAATGGAGAAAAACGTGAGGGATTGAAGTGTTTTTGATGCCTGGGAGTGGACTTAGCAGTGGATGGAACTATGGAAGGAGAAGTGAGTCACAGGATGGGGGGACGGAGCGATGGTTCTGGGAGCGTTGAAGAATGTCTGGAAGGTGAGAACGTTATCTCGGAGAGCAAAAATGGGTAAGTTTGAAGGAATAGTGTTTCCAAGAATGCTATATGGTTGCGAGGCATGGGCTATAGATAAGGCTGTATTGAGGAGGATGAATGCTTTGGAAATGAAATGTTTGTGGACAATTTGTGATATGAGGTGCTTTGATCGAGTAAGTGAAGAAAAGGTAAGAGAGATGTGTGGTAATAAAAAGATTGCCGTTGAGGGAGCAGAAGAGGGTGTATTGAAATGGTTTGGACTCATGGCGAGAACGATTGAGGAATGATTGATGAAGAGGATATATGTGTCAGAGGCGGAGAGAACAAGAAGCAGGAACCAAACTGGAGGTGGAAGGATGGGATGAAAAATATTTTTGGCCATAGGGGCCTGATCATACAGTTCCTAAATAAGGAACTGAGGAGGGGGCCAAGTGAGGGTATTCCCTCAAAGGCTCAGTCCTCTCTTCTTAACGCTACCTTGCTAATGAGGGAAATGGCCAACAGTATGAAGAAAGTGAAAAATAAAATGAAATATATATATATATATATATATATATATATATATATATATTCTTTGAAACTATTTGCCATTTCCCGCATTAGCGAGGTAGCGTTAAGAACAGAGAACTGGGCCTTTCAGGGAATACCCTCACCTGGCCCAATTCTCTGTTCCTTCTTTTGGAAAATTAAAAAAAAACGGGAGGGGAGGATTTCCAGCCCCCCGCTCCCTCCCCTTTTAGTCGCCTTCTACGACACGCAGGGAATACGTGGGAAGTATTCTTTCTCCCCTATCCCCAGGGAATATATATATACATATATATATATATATATATATATATATATATATATATATATATATATATATATATATATATATATATATATATATATATATATATATATATATATATATATATATTCCCACGTATATATATATATATATATATATATATATTCCCACGTATATATATATATATATATATATATATATATATATATATATATATATATATTTTTTTTTTTTTTTTTGCTTTGTCGCTGTCTCCCGCGTTTACGAGGTAGCGCAAGGAAACAGACGAAAGAAATGGCCCAACCCACCCCCATACACATGTATATACATACGTCCACACACGCAAATATACATACCTACACAGCTTTCCATGGTTTACCCCAGACTCTTCACATGCCCTGATTCAATCCACTGACAGCACGTCAACCCCGGTATACCACATCGATCCAATTCACTCTATTCCTTGCCCTCCTTTCACCCTCCTGCATGTTCAGGCCCCGATCACACAAAATCTTTTTCACTCCATCTTTCCACCTCCAATTTGGTCTCCCACTTCTCTTCGTTCTCTCCACCTCCGACACATATATCCTCTTGGTCAATCTTTCCTCACTCATTCTCTCCATGTGCCCGAACCATTTTAAAACACCCTCTTCTGCTCTCTCAACCACGCTCTTTTTATTTCCACACATCTCTCTCACCCTTACGTTACTTACTCGATCAAACAACCTCACACACACACATTATTCTCATACATCTCATTTCCAGCACATCCATCCTCCTGCGCACAACTCTATCCATAGCCCACGCCTCGCAACCATACAACATTGTTGGAACCACTATTCCTTCAAACATACCCATTTTTGCTTTCCGAGATAATGTTCTCGACTTCCACACATTCTTCAAGGCTCCCAGAATTTTCGCCCCCCTCTTCTATATATATATATATATATATATATATATATATATATATATATATATATATATATATAAGCAGTGAAAAGTTTTCATCAAGGATGTAAGGCATGTGTACGTGTAGGAAGAGAGGAAAGTGATTGGTTCTCAGTGAATGTAGGTTTGCAGCAGGAGTGTGTGATGTCTCCATGGTTGTTTAATTTGTTTATGGATGGGGTTGTTAGGGAGGTGAATGCAAGAGTTTTGGAAAGAGGGGCAAGTATGCAGTCTGTTGTGGATGAGAGAGCTTGAAAAGTGAGTCAGTTGTTCGCTGATGATACAGCGCTGGTGGCTGATTCATATGAGAAACTACAGAAGCTGGTGACTGAGTTTGGTAAAGTGTGTGAAAGAAGAAAGTTAAGAGTAAATGTGAATAAGGGTAAGGTTATTAGGTACAGTGTAGGGTGGAGGGTCAAGTCGATTGGGAGATAAGTTTGAATGGAGAAAAACTGGATGAAGTAAAGTGTTTTAGATATCTGGGAGTGGATCTGGCAGCGGATGGAACCATGGAAGCGTAAGTGAATCATAGGGTCGGGGAGGGGTCGAAAATCCTGGGAGCCTTGAAGAATGTGTGGAAGTCGAGAACATTATCTCGGAAAGCAAAAATGGGTATGTTTGAAGGAATAGTGGTTCCAACAATGTTGTATGGTTGCGAGGCGTGGGCTATGGATAGAGTTGTGCGCAGGAGGGTGGATGTGCTGGAATTGAGATGTATGAGAACAATGTGTGGTGTCAGGTTGTTTGATCGAGTAAGTAATGTAAGGGTAAGAGAGATGTGTGGAAATAAAAAGAGCGTGGTTGAGAGAGCAGAAGAGGGTGTTTTGAAATGGTTTGGGCACATTGAGAGAATGAGTGAGGAAAGTTTGACCAAGAGGATGTATGTGTCGGAGGTGGAGGGAACGAGGAGAAGTGGGAGCCCAAATTGGAGGTGCAACGATGGAGTGAAAAAGATTTTGTGTGATCGGGGCCTGAACATGCAGGAGGGTGAAAGGCGGGCAAGGAATAGAGTGAATTGGATCGATGTGGTATACCGGGGCTGACGTGCTGTCAGTGGATTGAATCAGGGCATGTGAAGCGTTTGGGTAAACCATGGAAAGTTGTATGGGGCCTGGATGTGGAAAGAGAGCTGTGGTTTCGGGAATTATTGCATGACAGCTAGAGACTGAGTGTGAACGAATGGGGCCTTTGTTGTCTTTTCCTAGCGCTACCTCGCACATATGAGGGGGGAGTGGGTTGTTATTACATGTGTGGCGAGGTGGCGATGGGAATAAATAAAGGCAGACAGTATGAATTATATACATGTGTATATATGTATGTCTGTGTGTGTACATACATGTATACATTGAGATGTATAGGTATGTATATTTGCTTGTGTGGACGTGTATGTATATACAATTGCATATGAGTGGGTTGGGCCATTATTCGTCTGTTTCCTTGCGCTACCTTGCTAACGCGGGAGACAGCGACAAAGCAAAATAAATAAAATAATAATTAATATATATATATATATATATATATATATATATATATATATATATATATATATATATATATATATATATATATATATATATATTTATTTATTTATTTTGCTTTGTCGCTGTCTCCCGCGTTTGCGAGGTAGCGCAAGGAAACAGACGAAAGAAATGGCCCAACCCACCCCCATACACATGTATATACATACACGTCCACACACGCAAATATACATACCTATACATCTCAATGTACACATATATATAAACACACAGATACATACAAATACACCCATGCACACAATTCACACTGTCTGCCTTTATTCATTCTCATCGCCACCTCGACACACATGGAATACCATCCCCCTCCCCCCTCTTGTGTGCGAGGTAGCGCTAAGAAAAGACAACAAAGGCCCCATTCGTTCACACTCAGTCTCTAGCTGTCATGCAATAATGCCCGAAACCACAGCTCCCTTTCCACATACAGGCCCCACACAACTTTCCATGGTTTACCCCAGACGCTTCACATGACCTGATTCAATCCACTGACAGCACGTCAGCCCCAGTATACCACATCGATCCAATTCACTCTATTCCTTGCCCGCCTTTCACCCTCCTGCATGTTCAGGCCCCGATAACTCAAAATCTTTTTCACTCCATCGTTCCACCTCCAATTTGGTCTTCCACTTCTCCTCGTTCCCTCCTCCTCCGACACATATATCCTCTTGGTCAATCTTTCCTCACTCATTCTATCCATGTGCCCAAACCATCTCAAAAAACCCGCTTCTGCTCTCTCAACCACGCTCTTTTTATTTCCACACATCTCTCTTACCCTTACATTACTTGCTCGATCAAACCACCTCACACCACACATTGTCCTCAAACATCTCATTTCCAGCACATCCACCCTCCAGCGCACACTATCTATAGCCCATGCCTCGCAACCATACAACCTAGTTGGAACCACTATTCCTTCAAACATACCCATTTTTGCTTTCCGAGATAATGTCCTCGACTTCCACACGTTCCTCAAGGCTCCTAGGATTTTCGCCCCCTCCCCCACCCTATGATTCACTTCCGCGTCCATGGTTCCATCCGCTGCCAGATCCACTCCCAGATATCTTAAACACTTTATTTCCTCCAGTTTTTCTCCATTCAAACTTACCTCCCAATTGACTTGACCCTCAACCCTACTGTACCTAATAACCTTGCTCTTATTCACATTTATTCCTAACTTTCTTCTTTCACACACTTTAGCAGACTCAGTCACCAGCTTCTGCAGTTTCTCACATGAATCAGCCACCAGCGCTGTATCATCAGCGAACAACAACTGACTCACTTCCCAAGCTCTCTCATCCACAACAGACATCATACTTGCCCATCTTTCCAAAACTCTTGCATTCACCTCCCTAACAACCCCATCCATAAACAAATTAAACACCCATGGAGACATCACACACTCCTGTTGCAAACCTACATTCAATGAGAACCAATCACTTTCCTCTCTTCCTACACGTACACCTGCCTTACATCCTCGATAAAAACTTTTCACTGCTTCTAACAACTTGCCTCCCACACCATGTATTCTTAATACCTTCCACAGAGCATCTCTATCAACTCTATCATATGCCTTCTCCAGATCCATAAATGCTACATACAAATCCATTTGCTTTTCTAAGTATTTCTCACATACATTCTTCAAAGCAAACACCTGATCCATACATCCTCTACCACTTCTGAAACCACACTGCTCTTCCCCAATCTGATGCTCTGTACATGCCTTCACCCTCTCAATCAATACCCTCCAATATAATTTACCAGGAATACTCAACAGACTTATACCTCTGTAATTTGAGCACTCACTCTTATCCCCTTTGCCTTTGTACAATGGCACTATGGAAGCATTCCGCCAATCCTCAGGCACCTCACCATGAGTCATACATACATTAAATAACCTTACCAACCAGTCAACAATACAGTCACCCCCTTTTTTAATAGATTCCACTGCAATACCATCCAAACCTGCTGCCTTGCCGGCTTTCATCTTCCGTAAAGCTTTTACTACTTCTTCTCTGTTTACCAAATCATTTTCCCTAACCCTCTCACTTTGCACACCACCTCGACCAAAACACCCTATATCTGCCACTCTATCATCAAACACATTCAACAAACCTTCAAAATACTCATTCCATCTCCTTCTCACATCACCACTACTTGTTATCACCTCCCCATTTGCGCCCTTTACTGAAGTTCCCATTTGCTCCCTTGTCTTACGCACTATATTCACCTCCTTCCAGAACATCTTTTTATTTTCCCTAAAATTTAATGATACTCTCTCACCCCAACTCTCATTTGCCCTCTTTTTAACCTCTTGCACCTTTCTCTTGACCTCCTGTCTCTTTCTTTTATACATCTCCCACTCATTTGCATTTTTTCCCTGCAAAAATCGTCCGATTGCCTCTCTTTTCTCTTTCACTAATAATCTTACTTCTTCATCCCACCACTCACTACAACATTCTAATCAACCCACCTCCCACGTTTCTCATGCCACAAGCATCTTTTGCGCAATCCATCACTGATTCCCTAAATACATCCCATTCCTCCCCCACTCCCCTTACTTCCATTGTCCTCACCTTTTTCCATTCTGTACTCAGTCTCTCCTGGTACTTCCTCACACAAGTCTCCTTCCCAAGCTCACTTACTCTCACCACCCTCTTCACCCAAACATTCACTTTTCTTTTCTGAAAACCCATACAAATCTTCACTTTAGCTTCCACAAGATAATGATCAGACATCCCTCCAGTTGCACTTCTCAGCACATTAACATCTAAAAGTCTCTCTTTCGCGCGCCTGTCAATTAACACGTAATCCAATAACGCTCTCTGGCCATCTCTCCTACTTACATACGTATAGTTATGTATATCTCGCTTTTTAAACCAGGTATTCGCAATCACCAGTCCTTTTTCAGCACATAAATCTACATGCTCTTCACCATTTCCATTTACAACACTGAACACTCCATGTATAGTAATTGTTCCCTCAACTGCCACATTACTCATCTCTGCATTCAAATCACCCATCAATATAACCCGGTCTTGTGCAACAAAACCACTAACACACTCATTCAGCTGCTCCCAAAACAATTGCCTCTCATGATCTTTCTTCTCTTGCCCAGGTGCATATGCACCAATAATCACCCATCTCTCTCTCCATAAACTTTCAGTTTTACCCATATTAATTTAGAATTTACTTTCTTACATTCTATCACATACTCCCACAACTCCTGTTTCAGGAGTACTGCTACTCCTTCCCTAGCTCTTGTCCTCTCACTAACCCCTGACTTTACTCCCAAGACATTCTCAAACCACTCTTCCCCTTTACCCTTGAGCTTCGTTTCACTCAGAGCCAAAACATCCAGGTTCCTTTCCTGAAACATACTACCTATCTCTCCTTTTTTCACATCTTGGTTACATCCACACACATTTAAACACCCCAATCTGAGTCTACGAGGAGGATGAGCACTCCCCGCGTGGCTCCTTCTGTTTCCTATTTTTTAGAAAGTTAAGATACAAGAAGGGGAGGATTTCTGGCCCCCCGCTTCCGTTCCCTCTAGTCTATACATATATATATATATATATATATATATATATATATATATATATATATATATATATATATATATATATATATATATATATATATATATATCCCTGGGGATAGGGGAGAAAGAATACTTCCCACGTATTCCCTGCGTGTCGTAGAATGCGACTAAAAGGGGAGGGAGTGGGGGGCTGGAAATCCTCCCCTCTCGTTTTTTTTTAATTTTCCAAAAGAGGGAACAGAGAATTGCGCCAGGTGAGGGTATTCTCTCAAAGGCCCAGTCCTCTGTTCTTAACGCTACCTCGCTAATGCGGGAAATGGCGAATAGTTTGAAAGAAATATGTATATATATATATATATATATATATATATATATATATATATATATATATATATATATATATATATATATATATATATACATACATATATGTATGTGTGTGTGTGTGTATATTTTTTTTTTTATACATTGTCGCTGTCTCCCGCGTTTGCGAGGTAGCGCAAGGAAACAGACGAAAGAAATGGCCCAACCCCCCCCCCATACACATGTATATACATACGTCCATACACGCAAATATACATACCTACACAGCTTTCCATGGTTTACCCCAGACGCTTCACATGCCTTGATTCAATCCACTGACAGCACGTCAGCCCCGGTATACCACATCGCTCCAATTCACTCTATTCCTTGCCCTCCTTTCACCCTCCTGCATGTTCAGGCCCCAATCACACAAAATCTTTTTCACTCCATCTTTCCACCTCCAATTTGGTCTCCCTCTTCTCCTTGTTCCCTCCACCTCCGACACATATATCCTCTTGGTCAATCTTTCCTCACTCATCCTCTCCATGTGCCCAAACCACTTCAAAACACCCTCTTCTGCTCTCTCAACCACGCTCTTTTTATTTCCACACATCTCTCTTACCCTTACGTTACTCACTCGATCAAACCACCTCACACCACACATTGTCCTCAAACATCTCATTTCCAGCACATCCATCCTCCTGCGCACAACTCTATCCATAGCCCACGCCTCGCAACCATACAACATTGTTGGCACCACTATTCCTTCAAACATACCCATTTTTGCTTTCCGAGATAATGTTCTCGACTTCCACACATTCTTCAAGGCCCCCAGAATTTTCGCCCCCTCCCCCACCCTATGATCCACTTCCGCTTCCATGGTTCCATCCGCTGACAGATCCACTCCCAGATATCTAAAACACTTCACTTCCTCCAGTTTTTCTCTATTCAAACTCACCTCCCAATTGACTTGACCCTCAACCCTACTGTACCTAATAACCTTGCTCTTATTCACATTTCCTCTTAACTTTCTTCTTCCACACACTTTACCAAACTCAGTCACCAGCTTCTGCAGTTTCACACATGAATCAGCCACCAGCGCTGTGTCATCAGCGAACAACAACTGACTCACTTCCCAAGCTCTCTCATCCCCAACAGACTTCATACTTGCCCCTCTTTCCAAAACTCTTGCATTTACCTCCCTAATAACCCCATCCATAAACAAATTAAACAACCATGGAGACTGAGAACCAATCACTTTCCTCTCTTCCTACACGTACACATGCCTTACATCCTCGATAAAAACTTTTCACTGCTTCTAACAACTTTCCTCCCACACCATATATTCTTAATACCTTCCACAGAGCATCTCTATCAACTCTATCAAATGCCTTCTCCAGATCCATAAATGCTACATACAAATCCATTTGCTTTTCTAAGTATTTCTCACATACATTCTTCAAAGCAAACACCTGATCCACACATCCTCTACCACTTCTGAAACGACACTGCTCTTCCCCAATCTGATGCTCTGTACATGCCTTCACCCTCTCAATCAATACCCTCCCATATAATTTACCAGAAATACTCAACAAACTTATACCTCTGTAATTTGAGCACTCACTCTTATCCCCTTTGCCTTTGTACAATGGCACTATGCACGCATTCCGCCAATCCTCAGGCACCTCACCATGAGTCATACATACATTGAATAACCTTACCAACCAGTCAACAATACAGTCACCCCCTTTTTTAATAAAGTCCACTGCAATACCATCCAAACCTGCTGCCTTGCCGGCTTTCATCTTCCGCAAAGCTTTCACTACCTCTTCTCTGTTTACCAAATCATTTTCCCTAACCCTCTCACTTTGCACACCACCTCGACCAAAACACCCTATATCTGCCACTCTGTCATCAAACACATTCAACAAACTTTCGAAATACTCACTCCATCTCCTTCTCACATCACCACTACTTGTTATCACCTGCCCATTTGCGCCCTTCACTGAAGTTCCCATTTGCTCCCTTGTCTTACGCACTTTATTTACCTCCTTCCAGAACATCTTTTTATTCTCCCTAAAATTTAATGATACTCTCTCACCCCAACTCTCATTTGCCCTTTTTTTCTCCTCTTGCACCTTTCTCTTGACCTACTGTCTCTTTCTTTTATACATCTCCCACTCAATTGCATTTTTTCCCTGCAAAAATAGTCCGATTGCCTCTCTCTTCTCTTTCACTAATACTCTTACTTCTTCATCCCACCAATCACTACCCTTTCTAATCAACCCACCTCCCACTCTTCTCATGCCACAAGCATCTTTTGCGCAATCCATCACTGATTCCCTAAATACATCCCATTCCTCCCCCACTCCCCTTAATTCCATTGTTCTCATCTTTTTCCATTCTGTACTCAGTCTCTCCTGGTACTTCCTCACACAGGTTTCCTTCTCAAGCTCACTTACTCTCACCACCCTCTTCACCCCAACATTCACTCTTCTTTTCTGAAAACCCATACAAATCTTCACCTTAGCCTCCACAAGATAATGATCAGACATCCCTCCAGTTGCACCTCTCAGCACATTAACATCCAAAAGTCTCTCTTTCGCACGCCTGTCAATTAACACGTAATCCAATAACGCTCTCTGGCCATCTCTCCTACTTACATAAGTATACTTATGTATATCTCGCTTTTTAAACCAGGTATTCCCAATCATCAGTCCTTTTTCAGCACATAAATCTACAAGCTCTTCACCATTTCCATTTACAACACTGAACACCCCATGTATACCAATTATTCCCTCAACTGCCACATTACTCACCTTTGCATTCAAATCACCCATCACTATAATCCTCCCCTCCTTGTATTAACTTTCTAAAATGGGAAACAGAAGAAGGAGTCACGCGGGGAGTGCTCATCCTCCTCGAAGGCTCAGAGTGGGGTGCCTAAATGTGTGTGGATGTAACCAAGATGTGAAAAAAGGAGAGATAGGTAGTATGTTTGAGGAAAGGAACCTGGATGTTTTGGCTCTGAGTGAAACGAAGCTCAAGGGTAAAGGGGAAGAGTGGTTTGTGAATGTCTGGGGAGTAAAGTCAGGGGTTAGTGAGAGGACAAGAGCAAGGGAAGGAGTAGCAATACTCCTGAAACAGGAGTTGTGGGAGTATGTGATAGAGTGTAAGAAAGTAAATTCTCGATTAATATGGGTAAAACTGAAAGTTGATGGAGAGAGGTGGGTGATTATTGGTGCTTATGCACCTGGGCATGAGAAGAAAGATCAAGAGAGGCAAGTGTTTTGGGAGCAGCTGAATGAGTGTGTTAGTGGATTTGATGCACGAGACCGGGTGTGTGTATATATATATATATATATATATATATATATATATATATATATATATATATATATATATATATATATATATATATATATATATATATATATATATATATATATATATATATATATATATATATATATATATATATATATATATATATATATATATATATATATATATATATATATATATATATATATATATATATAAAGCATTTTGATATTCTCTTTATAGGAAATGTTTTTAGTTTTGTCACCTGGATCATAAATATTATACTGTCTTGTACAGATCATTTTTGGAGGACTTAGTTGCGCTGAGAAATCTGAGATATGCTTGCAAACCTTTTAAGTGTCTTTATTTTCTTAACGTGTTTGGAACTCACTCTATCCCCTTGATGACGCTGGTACTACCGTTAATCAAAACTCTGCTACCTATGAGGAAGACGGCACGACCCTTGAAGTCGACGTCACAACGCTTGAGCACGAACTCTAAGGCTAGACCATTTGTATCTAAAGATCTTACCGTCAAGCTTAAGGATCGAACTGTCGTGGTCAAGACGTCAAGACAGTCTTCCTGTTTCTTATCTACCACTCCTCCTCCTGTATCAGCCACCTGCTCTACCTCTCCTCTTCATCTCTTTTTCTTTTCCTATACCTAACACCTGCGTGACTTTTCCTTTACACCACTCTTACTTCTGCACCAGCTTCTTGTTCCACGTCTTCCCTCCACCATTCCTTTTTTTACCAGTCACCTCTTCCACCTCTATTCTTTTTAACAGTTTGGTATTCATCACCATCTCTTGTCTTCGTTCTTTCCTTTATGTCTCACCACTTGCAGTACTCCTTTTTCTACCTCCCTAATACTAGTCGCCTTCCACTGACTCCCTAATTCTCTTCCACTCTCTTCTCACCTTTCCTTCCCACACATACTTCTCATCCTTTATAATTTCTTTTTCTTTCCTTTTCTCACTCTGTTCTTCATTTTCTCTCACCACGCAACTTCTTTATTCATCTCATTATCTTTTCTATTCTCTTCCTCCCCTGTTTTCTCTCTACTCTCCTTTTTATCTTGGTATATCCTACTCTATCTCCTCTTGCCTTCCTGTTCTTTTTGAAGTTTCGAAGTCTTCTCTTATCTTTTGCCATACTCATTATCCCCATCCCTAACCTGCTTCTTCTGTTTCCTATTCTCATTGAATCTGCGCCTGCGTCCTGATCCCTCTCTCTCCCCATTCACTTTTTCATGCACACCAACCTCCCTTGCCTGGGTCCCCCCCCCCCCCCTCTCTCTCTCTCTCTTTCTCTCTCTCTCTCTCTCTCTCTCTCTCTCTCTCTCTCTCTCTCTCTCTCTCTCTCTCTCTCTCTCTCTCTCTCTCTCTCTCTCTCTCTCTCTCTCTCTACCTCGTTTTCAGGAACCTTATCCAGCACTTTGTTCTACCCTTCGCCACGACCACCTCACCGCCCCCACTCCCTCATGCTATCCTTTCAACGAACCTACACCTATCTGTTTCATCTCTATCTTATTCCACACTTCCTTCTCTCGCTTCCTCATCATTCTCCCCACATCCTCCCGTCACTCCCTCCCATACCAGTGTGTTACCCCCGCCCACCCTCCCCACTCTCTATCCGTATCCACTTCTCTCTCGGGTCCCCCCCACTCACCATACTTAATCCTTACTTGATCTCCCTTACCTCTCGTCTATCCACATTTACTCGACAATCTATCACATTTTACTCATTTTCTTTCTCGTTACTTCCTTCTCTCCTGCCCCATGTCTTCACCTTTCCCAGTCCCCCAGTCTTCGCCCAATGAACCTCTCTCCCCTAACCTCTCCTCCCCCCCACCGTCTGTATTACCCAGCACCATCGCCAACCGCTGTCGTCCAGGATCAGTCTCCTCCTCTCTGAGTGACGTTGGCCTATATCCTTATCACGGGAGGGCAAAATGAGCCATTTTATTACAGATACGGTCCCTTCCTCTAGATAGGGCCTACAAGCGTGGGACCCCGCGTATCAGTAACGGTCTATATCTAAAGATACGAGTCCCAAATTAAAATTACTGGCAATTAATTAGATATATGGACCAGCATCTATGCATATGGGTTCTTGCTCTGAGATACGGGCCAATAACTAAACTTAAGTGCCCATGTTTAAGGAAACTGGTCCCCAGCTACAGACATATACTAGCATGCCGGGATACAGATGGTATGTATATATGCCATTCTCTAGAATACCCTTCCTCTACGGTATACCCGCCCTTAAAGATAAATTCCGACCAAAAATGTACGGATCCTTGGAGATACCCAACCATGGAGAGATACAACAAACTCGTAGAGATATTGCCTTAAAAAGAGATTTGTGTTGATATATACGATTCCTTACCAACTCATAGGATTCCTCCACTGCTGATGCGTCGTGCTCATACTACCAGATTTGGTTCCTCGGAAACATTCTTGGTAGGAGACAACTTTCTCTAGGGATGCGGGTCCGTGGCTGGGGTACAGTCCCAGGAAGTGACGGGCAAGCGCACGTACCACCAACAACATATTTGACAGCCCAGGGCTCCCCGATCACGAGAAAATAGATGTTGTCTCCCACGAGTTGGACAGTTCTGAGCGGTTATCGAAAACGCCGGCAAGAATATCAAACCAGAGAAGTTCTGTAAGTTTATATATTAGACTTGTTTCAGGCGAAACCTGTTGGGTAATGGAAGATGTTTATTTAGGACAAGTTTGATTAAGCTAGCTTAAACTGGGTTTGATGAACATTGCTAAAAGCATCACTTAATTAGAATGAGTCAAGCAGTTTGATAGTTGATGTTTGCCTTGTAAGCCTTTATCTTGTTATTCAATTGTGTTTGTTACACGTTGGTCTGGATTCGTATCGGTGTTGCCACATTCTGATTTAGTGTTGACGGTGATGAGATCGAAGGCGCTCTGCCTTCTCCTTCTTCCTCTGAATATTTGGAAATGTATTGTTTTCCTCTCCTGCTCGTCTACCGCCGTCCCCTCTGCTTATCTCGCCCCTCACTCGCCTCCCTCCTACCTTTGTCTCCCCCTCACACTGTTCCACCAACTGTTCTCGTCTTCCCTCCTTTCCTTCATCGTTTCCCTGCCACAAGGGCACTAACTTTTCTTATACTTTGTACCTACCATCCACAATTTCCTTCTTCCTTCTTCCCTCAATTTTTTGCTCAGTCTCTCTTCCAGTTTTCCCCCCCATCCCCCTTTTTCGTCTCTTTCTTCATTACTCTATTTCCTTTGTCATCTTTCTCCTCCCTCCTTCCCTTCCGGCCCCTCATTTATCCTCGAGCCCTCCCCCCCACCCACCACCCGTGTCATCCAGCGGGGGACATGTAGTAACTAAAACCTTTGTTACCTCAGGAGAAATGGATCCCTGGAGCTAGCCTCGGGCAAGCCAGGCCGCCGGATTTTTAATTTATCTGGGGTGAGAGGGATTAGTGGGGCCTCATTTTGTGCACTGAGGATTGATGGGATTACCGAGCGAAGGTGTGTGTTTAGCATTCGTGGGCGTACTTGTGCTGTGAGGATTTATAGGCGTAGCTGTGTCTAGAAGCTTTGTGGACGTGGTTGTATCGTGAGGATTTATGGCCTTGGTTGTGTGGTGGGGACTGATGGGGGTCTTTGTTTGTTGTGGATTGACAGAGGTGCTGGTGTGAAGGAAAGTGATGGGCGTTTGCTTGTTTTAAACTGATGGAAGTGCTAGTGTGATGGGAAGTGATGGATGTTTGCGCGTTGTAGACTGATGAAGGTGCTAGTGTGATGGAAAGTGATGGGTGTTTGCGTGGGAGTGATGGTGGTATTAGCGTGATAGGAGTTCCCTGAGCTGTCTGAGCAGTAGGTAATGATGAAGATGCTTGTGTTGTGGGCACTAATGAAGGTATTAATGAGGTAGTGTGGACTAATGGGGTGTGATGAGGTCTTCTTGGTATGGTCTCATGATATGCTTCTATAGGGGGACTCGAGGAAGTGTTTGTGTGGTGGAGGTTGATGGAACTAGTAGATATTTTTGTGTGTTGGACACTGGTCGCATTCAATGGCAAGGGAGTGATGCTTCGGCTAAGTGCTGGTGTTGGAGTTTGGTAGAAGTGCATGGAACCGATCAAGGGAACAGAGTTTTCTTCTTGTGTGGTATGTGTGTGTGTATGTGAGTAGTGGAAAATGATGGACGTTGTTGTGTATAGGGGACGGCTATGGTATATAGTGGTAACAGAGACGTGGACATATAAAGAGCATTGTACAGTGAGAGATATTTTTCGGAGGAATTTAGCACAGGATGACTCTATGGTCCCTAGGGATTCAAACCAAATATATATCTATATATATAGATATATATATATATATATATATATATATATATTATAATTTATCGCTGTCTCCCGCGTAAGCGAGGTAGCGCAAGGAAACAGACGAAAGAAAGGCCCAAACCACCCACATACACATGCATACACATACACGTCCACACGGCTTCCTTTCCACATCCAGGCCCCATAAAACTTTTCATGGTTTACCCCAGACGCTTCACATGCCCTGGTTCAAACCACTGACAGCACGTCGACCCCAGTATACCACATCGTTCCAATTCACTCTATTCCTTTCACGCCTTTCACCATCCTGCATGTTCAGGCCCCGATCACTCAAAGTCTTTTTCACTCCATCCTTCCACCTGCAATTTGTTCTCCCACTTCTCCTCGTTCCCTCCACCTCTGACACATATATCCTCTTTTCAATCTTTCCTCACTCATTCTATCCATAAGGCCAAACCATTTCAAAGCACCCTCTTCTGCTCTCTCAACCACACTCTTTTTACTACCATACATCTCTCTTACCCTTTCATTATTTACTCGATCAAACCATCTCATACCACATATTGTCCTCAAACATCTCATTTCTAACACATCCACTCTGCTCCGCACATCTCTATCTATAGCCCATGCCTCTCATCCATATAACATTGTTGGAACTACTATTCCTTCAAACATACCCATTTTTGCTTTCCGAGATAATGTTCTCGCCTTCCACACATTCTTCAACGCTCCCAGAGCTGTGACTCACTTCCGCTTCCATGGTTCCATCCGCTGCCAAATCCACTCCCAGATATCTAAAACACTTCATTTCCTCCATTTTCTCCATTCAAACTTACCATCCAATTGACTTGCCCCTCAACCCTACTGTACCTAATAACCTCGCTGTTATACACATTTACTCTCACCTTTCTTCTTTCACACACTTTACCAAAGTCAGTCACCAACTTCTGCAGTTTCTCACCCGAATCAGCCACCAGTGCTGTATCATCAGAAAACAACAACTGACTCACTTCCCAAGCCCTCTCATCCACAACAGACTGCATGCGTATCCCTCTCTCCAAAACTCTCGCATTCACCTACCTAACAGCCCCAACCATAAACAAATTAAACAACCATGGAGACATCACGCACCCTGTCGCAAACCGACATTCACTGGGAACTAATCACTTTCCTCTCTTCCTACTCGTACATATGCCTTACATTCTCGATGAAAACTTTTCACTGCTTCTGGCAACTTGCCTTCAACACCGTATACTTTTAATACCTTTCCCAGAGCATCTCTATCAACACTATCATATGCTTTCTTCTGGTCCATGAATGTTCCATATAAATCCATTTGTTTTTCTAAGTATTTCTCACATACATTCTTCAAAGCAAACACCTGATCCGCACATCCTCTACCACTTCTGAAACCACACTGCTCTTTCCCAATCTGATGCTCTGTACATGCCCTCACCTTCTCAATTAATACACTCCCATATAGTTTCCCAGGAATACTCGACAAACTTATAGCTCTGTAATTTGAGCACTCACTCTTATCCCCTTTGCCTTTGTACAATGGCACTATGCACGCATTCCGCCAATCCTCAGGCACCTCACCATGAGCCATACATACATTGAATATCCTTATCAATCAGTCAACAACACAGTCACTCGCTTTCTAAATAAATTCCTCAGCAATACCATCCAAACCCGCCGCCTTGCCATGTTTCATCTTCCGCAAAACTTTCACTACCTCTTCTCTGTTTACCAAACCAATCTCCATTAACTTCTCACTTCGCACACCACCTCGACTAAAACACCCTATATTTGCCACGGTATCATCTAGCACATTCAACAAATCTTCAAAATACTCACTCCATCCTTTCACATCACCATTATATATAAATATATATGTTATATATATATATATATATATATATATATATATATATATATATATATATATATATATATATATATATATATATATATATATATATATATGTATATATATATATATATATATATATATATATATATATATATATATATATATATATATATATATATATATATATATATATATATATATATATATATATATATATATATATATATATATATATATATATATATATATATATATATATATATATATATATATATATATATATATATATATATATATATATATATATATATATATATATATATATATTTTTTTTTTTTTTTTTTATACCTCGTCGCTGTCTCCCGCGGTTGCGAGGCAGCGCAAGGAAACAGGCGAAAGAAATGGCCCAACCCCCACCATACACATGTACATACACACGCCCACACACGCAAATATACATACCTACACAGCTTTCCATGGTTTACCCCGGACGCTTCACATGCCTTGATTCAATCCACTGACAGCACGTCAACCCCTGTATACCACATCGCTCCAATTCACTCTATTCCTTGCCCTCCTTTCACCCTCCTGCATGTTCAGGCCCCGATCACACAAAATCCTTTTCACTCCATCTTTCCACCTCCAATTTGGTCTCCCTCTTCTCCTCGTTCCCTCCACCTCCGACACATATATCCTCTTGGTCAATCTTTCCTCACTCATTCTCTCCATGTGCCCAAACCATTTCAAAACACCCTCTTCTGCTCTCTCAACCACGCTCTTTTTATTTCCACACATCTCTCTTACCCTTACGTTACTTACTCGATCAAACCACCTCACACCACACATTGTCCTCAAACATCTCATTTCCAGCACATCCATCCTCCTGCGCACAACTCTATCCATAGCCCACGCCACGCAACCATACAACATTGTTGGAACCACTATTCCTTCAAACATACCCATTTTTGCTTTCCGAGATAATGTTCTCGACTTCCACACATTTTTCAAGGCTCCCAAAATTTTCGCCCCCTCCCCCACCCTATGATCCACTTCCGCTTCCATGGTTCCATCCGCTGACAGATCCACTCCCAGATATCTAAAACACTTCACTTCCTCCAGTTTTTCTCCATTCAAACTCACCTCCCAATTGACTTGACCCTCAACCCTACTGTACCTAATAACCTTGCTCTTATTCACATTTACTCTTAACTTTCTTCTTCCACACACTTTACCAAACTCAGTCACCAGCTTCTGCAGTTTCTCACATGAATCAGCCACCAGCGCTGTATCATCAGCGAACAACAACTGACTCACTTCCCAAGCTCTCTCATCCCCAACAGACTTCATACTTGCCCCTCTTTCCAAAACTCTTGCATTTACCTTCCTAACAACCCCACCCATAAACAAATTAAACAACAATGGAGACATCACACACCCCTGCCGCAAACCTACATTCACTGAGAACCAATCACTTTCCTCTCTTCCTACACGTACACATGCCTTACATCCTCGATAAAAACTTTTCACTGCTTCTAACAACTTGCCTCCCACACCATATATTCTTAATACCTTCCACAGAGCGTCTCTATCAACTCTATCATATGCCTTCTCCAGATCCATAAATGCTACATACAAATCCATTTGCTTTTCTAAGTATTTCTCACATACATTCTTCAAAGCAAACACCAGATCCACACATCCTCTACCACTTCTGAAACCACACTGCTCTTCCCCAATCTGATGCTCTGTACATGCCTTCACCCTCTCAATCAATACCCTCCCATATAATTTACCAGGAATACTCAACAAACTTATACCTCTGTAATTTGAGCACTCACTCTTATCCCCTTTGCCTTTGTACAATGGCACTATGCACGCATTCCGCCAATCCTCATGCACCTCACCATGAGTCATACATACATTAAATAACCTTACCAACCAGTCAACAATACAGTCACCCCCTTTTTTGATAAATTCCACTGCAATACCATCCAAACCTGTTGCCTTGCCGGCTTTCATCTTCCGCAAAGCTTTCACTACCTCTTCTCTGTTTACCAAATCATTTTCCCTAACCCTCTCACTTTGCACACCACCTCGACCAAAAGACCCTATATCTGCCACTCGATCATCAAACACATTCAACAAACCTTCAAAATACTCACTCCATCTCCTTCTCACATCACCACTACTTGTTATCACCTCCCCATTTGCGCCCTTCACTGAAGTTCCCATTTGCTCTCTTGTCTTACGCACTTTATTTACCTCCTTCCAGAACATCTTTTTATTCTCCCTAAAATTTAATGATACTCTCTCACCCCAACTCTCATTTGCCCTTTCTTTCACCTCTTGCACCTTCCTCTTGACCTCCTGTCTCTTTCTTTTATACATCTCCCACTCAATTGCATTTTTTCCCTGCAAAAATCGTCCAAATGCCTCTCTCTTCTCTTTCTCTAATACTCTTACTTCTTCATCCCACCACTCACTACCCTTTCTAATCAACCCACCTCCCACTCTTCTCACGCCACAAGCATCTTTTGCGCAATCCATCACTGATTCCCTAAATACATCCCATTCCTCCCCCACTCCCCTTACTTCCATTGTTCTCACCTTTTTCCATTCTGTACTCAGTCTCTCCTGGTACTTCCTCACACAGGTCTCCTTCCCAAGCTCACTTACTCTCACCACCCTCTTCACCCCAACATTCACTCTTCTGAAAACCCATACAAATCTTCACCTTAGCCTCCACAAGATAATGATCAGACATCCCTCCAGTTGCACCTCTCAGCACATTAACATCCAAAAGTCTCTCTTTCGCACGCCTGTCAATTAACACGTAATCCAATAACGCTCTCTGGCAATCTCTCCTACTTATATAAGTATACTTATGTATATCTCGCTTTTTAAACCAGGTATTCCCAATCATCAGTCCCTTTTCAGCACGTAAATCTACAAGCTCTTCACCATTTCCATTTACACCACTGAACACCCCATGTATACCAATTATTCCCTCAACTGCCACATTACTCACCTTTGCATTCAAATCACCCATCACTATAACCCGGTCTCGTGCATCAAAACCACTAACACACTCATTCAGCTGCTCCCAAAACACTTGCCTCTCATGATCTTTCTTCTGATGCCCAGGTGGATGTGCACCAATAGTCACCCAACTCTCTCCATCATCTTTCAGTTTTACCCATATTAATCGAGAATTTACTTTCTTACATTCTATCACATGGTCCCATAACTCCTGTTTCAGGATTATTGCTACTCCTTCCCTTGCTCTCTCTCTCTCTCTCTCTCTCTCTCTCTCTCTCTCTCTCTCTCTCTCTCTCTCTCTCTCTCTCTCTCTCTCTCTCTCTCTCTATATATATATATATATATATATATATATATATATAATTTTTTTTTTTTTTTTTGCTTTGTCGCTGTCTCCCGCGTTTGCGAGGTAACGCAAGGAAACAGACGAAAGAAATGGCCCAACTCACCCCCATACGCACGTATATACATACGTCCACACACGCAAATATACATACCTACACAGCTTTCCATGGTTTACCCCAGACGCTCCACACGCGCTGATTCAATCCACTGACAGCACGTCGAACCTCGGTATACCACATCGATCCAATTCACTCTATTCCTTGCCCTCCTTTCACCCTCCTGCATGTTCAGGCCCCGATCACACAAAATCTTTTTCACTCCATCTTTCCACCTCCAATTTGGTCTCCCACTTCTCGTTCCCTCCACCTCCGACACATATATCCTCTTGGTCAATTGTTCCTCACTCATTCCCTCCATGTGCCCAATCCATTTCAAAACACCCTCTTCTGCTCTCTCAACCACGCTCTTTTTATTTCCACACATCTCTCTTACCCTTACGTTACTTACTTGATCAAACCACCCCACAAGACACATTGTCCTCAAACATCTCATTTCCAGCACATCCATCCTCCTGCGCACAACTCTATCCATAGCCCACGCCACGCAACCATACAACATTGTTGGAACCACTATTCCTTCAAACATACCCATTTATGTTTTCCGAGATAATGTTCTCGACTTCCACACATTCTTCAAGGCTCCCAGGATTTTCGGCCCCTCCCCCACCCTATGATCCACTTCCGCTTCCATGGTTCCATCCGCTGCCAGATCCACTCCCAGATATCTAAAACAGTTTACTTCCTCCAGTTTTTCTCTATTCAAACTTACCTCCCGATTGACTTGACCCTCAACCCTACGGTACCTAATTACCTTGCTCTTATTCACATTTACTCTTAACTTTCTTCTTTCACACACTTTACCAAACTCAGTCACCAGCTTCTGCAGTTTCTCACATAAATCAGCCACCAGCGCTGTATCATCAGCGAACAACAACTGACTCACTTCCCAAGCTCTCTCATCCCCAACAGACTTCATACTTGCCCCTCTTTCCAAAACTCTTGCATTGACCTCCCTAAAAACCCCATCCGTAAACAAATTAAACAACCATGGAGACATCACACACCCCTGCCGCAAACCTACATTCACTGAGAACCAATCACTTTCCTCTCTTCCTACACGTACACATGCCTTACATCCTCGATAAAAACTTTTCACTGCTTCTAACAACTTGCCTCCCACTCCATATATTCTTAATACCTTCCGCAGAGCATCTCGATCAACTCTATCATATGCCTTCTCCAGATCCATAAATGCCACATAAAAATCCATTTGCTTTTCTAAGTATTTCTCACATACATTCTTCAAAGCAAGCACCTGATCCACACATCCTCTACCACTTCTGAAACCACGCTGCTCTTCCCCAATCTAATGCTGTGTACATGCCTTCACCCTCTAAATCAATACCCTCCCATAGTATTTACCAAGAATACCCAACAAACTTATACCTCTGTAATTTGAGCACTGCACTATGCACGCATTCCGCCAATCCTCAGGCACGTCACTATGAGTCATACATACATTAAATAACCTTACCAACCAGTAAATACTACAGGGTAGTGAGTGGTGGGATGAAGAAGTAAGATTATTAGTGAAAGAGAAGAAAGAGGCATTTGGACGATTTTTGCAGGGAAAAAATGAAATTGAGTGGGAGATGTATAAAAGAAAGAGACAGGAGGTCAAGAGAAAGGTGCAAGAGGTGAAAAAGAGGGCAAATGAGAGTTGGGTTGAGAGAGTATCATTAAATTTTAGGGAGAATAAAATGATGTTCTGGAAGGAGGTAAATAATGTGCGTAAGACAAGGGAGCAAATGGGAACTTCAGTGAAGGGCGCAAATGGGGAGGTGATAACAAGTAGTGGGGATGTGAGAAGGAGATGGAGTGAGTATTTTGAAGGTTTGTTGAATGTGTTTGATGATAGAGCGGCAGATGTAGGGTGTTTTGGTGGAGGTGGTGTGCAAAGTGAGAGGGTTAGGGAAAATGATTTGGTAAACAGAGAAGAGGTAGTAAAAGCTTTGCGGAAGATGAAAGCCGGCAAGGCAACAGGTTTGGATGGGATTGTAGTGGAATTTATTAAATATATATATATATATATATATATATATATATATATATATATATATATATATATATATATATATATATATATATATATATATATATATATATATATATATGTCTGCCACTCTTTTATCAAACTTATTCAACAAAACTTCAAAATACTCACTCCATCTCCTCACATCACCAATACTTGTTATCACCTTCTCATTAGCCCCCTTCTCTGAAGTTTCCCATTTGCTCCCTTGTCTGACGCACTTTATTTACCTCCTTCCAAAACATTTTTTTTCTCCCTAAAATTTAATGATACTCTCTCATCCCAACTCTCATTTGCCCTCTTTTTCACCTCTTGCACCTTTCTCTTGACCTCCTGCCTCTTTCTTTTATACATCTCCCACTCATTTGCATTTTTTCCCTGCAAAAAATCGGCCAAATGCCTCTCTCTTCTCTTTCACTAATAATCTTACTTCTTCATCCCAACAGTCACTCCCGTTTCTAATCAACCCACCTCCCACGCTTCTGATTCCACAATCATCTTCTGCGCAAGCCATCACTGCTTCCCTAAATACATCCCATTCCTCCCCCACTCCCCTTACCTCCTTTGTTCTCACCTTTTTCCATTCTGTAGTTAGTCTCTCCTGGTACTTCCTTACACAAGTCTGCTTCCCAAGCTCACTTACTCTCACCACTCTCTTCACCCCAATATTCTCTCTTCTTTTCTGAAAACCCCTACAAATCTTCACCTTCGCCTCAACAAGATAATGATCAGACATCTGTCCATTTGCACCTCTCAGCACATTAACATCCAAAAGTCTCTCTTTCGCGCGCCTATCAATTAACATGTAATCCAATAACGTTCTCTGGCCATCTTTCCTACTTACATACGTATACGTATGTATATCTCGCTTTTTAAGCCAGGTATTGCCAATCACCAGTCCTTTTTCAGCACATAAATCTACAAGCTCTTCACCATTTCCATTTACAACACTGAACACCCCATGTATACCAATTACTCCCTCAACTGCCACATTACTCACCTTTGCATTCAAATCACCCATCACTATAACCCGGTCTTGTGCATCAAAACCACTAACACACTCGTTCAACTGCTCCCAAAAGACTTGCCTCTCATGATCTTTCTTCTCATGCCCAGGTGTATATGTACCAATAATCACCCATCTCGCTCCATCAACTTTCAGTTTTACCCATATCAATCTAGAATTTACTTTCTTACACTCTGTCACATATTCCCACAACTCCTCTTTCAGGAGTAGTGATACTCCTTCCCATGCTCTTTTCCTCTCTCTAACCCCTGACTTTACTCTCAAGACATTCCCAAACCACTCTTCCTCTTTACCCTTGAGCTTCGTTTCACTCAGAGCCAAAACATTCAGGTTCCTTTCCTCAATCATACTACCTATCTCTCCTTTTTTCTCATCTTGGTTACATCCACACACATTTAGACACCCCAATCTGAGCCTTCGAGGAGGATGAGCACTCCCGCGTTACTACTTCTGTTTCCCCTTTTATAGAGTTAAGATACAATGAGGTGAGTGTTTCTGGCCCCCCGCTCCCGTCCCCTTTAGCTGCCTTCTACTACACGTGAGGAATGCGTGGGAGGTATTTGTTCCTCCCCTATCGCCAGGGATATTTCTCACCTATCACCATGGATAGGGGAATGGCAGATATAGGGTGTTTTGGTCGAGGTGGTGTACAAAGTGAAAGGGTTAGGGAAAATGAGCTGGCAAACAGAGAAGAGGTGGTAAAGGTTTTGCAGAAGATGAAAGCCGCCTAAGACAGAAGGTTTGGATGGTATTGGAGTGGAATTTATTAAGAAAGGGGGTGGCTGTATTGTTGACTGATTGGTAAGGTTATTTAATGTGTGTATGATTCATGGTGAGGTGCCTGAGGATTGGCGGAATGCTTGCATAGTGCCATTGTACAAAGGTAAAGGGGAAAAGAGTGAGTGCTCAAATTACAGAGGTATAAGTTTGTTGAGTATTCCTGGTAGATTATATGGGAGGGTATTGATTGAGAGGGTGAAGACATGTACAGAGCATCAGATTGGGGAAGAGCAGTGTGGTTTCAGAAGTGGTAAGCATGTGTGGATCAGGTGTTTGCTTTCAAGAATATATGTGAGAAATACTTAGAAAAGCAAATGGATTTGTATGTGGCATTTATGGATCTGGAGATCTGGAGTTGATAGAGATGCTCTATGGAAGGTATTAAGAATATATGGTGTGGGAGGCAAGTTGTTAGAAGCAGTGAAAAGTTTTTATCGAGGATGTAAGGCATGTGTGCGTGTAGGAAGAGAGGAAAGTGATTGGTTCTCAGTGAAGGTAGGTTTGCGGCAAGGGTGTGTGATGTCTCCATGGTTGTTTGATTTGTTTATGGATGGGGTTGTTAGGGAGGTGAATGTAAGAGTTTTAGAAAGAGGGGCAAGTATGCAGTCTGTTGTGAATGAGAGAGCTTGGGAAGTGAGTCAGTTGTTGTTCGCTGATGATACAGCGCTGGTGGCTGATTCATGTGAGAAACTGCAAAAGCTGGTGACTGAGTTTGGTAAAGTGTGTGAAAGAGGAAAGTTAAGAGTAAATATGAATAAGAGCAAAGTTATTAGGTACAGTAGGTTTGAGGGTCAAGTCAATTGGGAGGTGAGTTTGAATGGAGAAAAACTGGAGGAAGTAAAGTGTTTTAGATATCTGGGAGTCGATCTGGCAGCGGATTGAGCCATGGAAGCGGAAGTGAATCATAGGGTAGGGGAGGGGACGAGAATTTTGGGAACCTTGAAGAATGTTTGGAAGTCGAGAACATTATCTCGGAAAACATAAATGGGTATATTTGAAAGAATTGTGGCTCCAACAATGTTGTATGGTTGCGAGGCGTGGGCTATGGAAAGAGTTGTGCGCAGGAGGGTGGATGTGCTGGAAATGAAATGTTTGAAGACAATATGTGGTGTGAGGTGGTTTGATCGAGTAAGTAATGTAAGGGTAAGAGAGATTTGTGGAAATAAAAAGAGTGTGGTTGAGAGAGCAGAAGAGGGTGTTTTGAAATGGTTTGGTCACAAGGAGAGAATGAGTCCGGAAAGATTGACCAAGAAGATATATGTGTCGGATGTGGAGGGAACGAGAAGTGGGAGACCAAATTGGAGGTGGAAAGGTGGAGTGAAAAAGATTTTGAGTGATCGGGGCCTGAACATGCATGAGGGTAAAAGGCTTGCAAGCAATAGAGTGAACTGGAACGATGTGGTATACCGGGGTCGACGTGCTGCCAATGGATTGAATCAGTGCATGTGAAGCGTGTGGGGTAAACCATGTAAAGTTCTGTGGTGCCTTAGTGTGGAAAGGGAGCTGTGTTTTCGGTGTATTATTGCATGACAGCTAGAGACTGAGTGTGAACGAATTGGGCCTTTGTTGTTTTTTTCCTAGCGCTACCTCGCACACATGAGGGTGGAGGGGGCTGTTATTCCATGTGTGGCGTGGTGGTGATGGGAATAGATAAAGGTAGACAGTATGAATTATGTACATGTGTATATATGTATATGTCCGTGTGTGTATATATATGTGTATACAGAGATGTATAGGAATGTATATTTGCGCGTGTTGTATGTATACACATGTGTATGTGGGTGGGTTGGGCCATTCTTTCGTTTGGTTCTTTGCGGTACTTCGCTAACGCGGGAGACAGCGACAAAGCAAAATAAATAAAAATAAATAAATAAATAATATATATATATATATATATATATATATATATATATATATATATATATATATATATATATATATATATATATATATATATTTTATATATATATATATATATATATATATATATATATATATATATATATATATATATATATATATATATATATATATATATATATATTATTGCCTCTCTCTTCTCTTTCACTAATACTCTTACTTCTTCATCCCACCACTCACTACCCTTTCTAAACAGCCCACCTCCCACTCTTCTCATGCCACAAGCATCTTTTGCGCAATCCATCACTGATTCCCTAAATACATCCCATTCCTCCCCCACTCCCTTTACTTCCATTGTTCTCACCTTTTTCCATTCTGTACACAGTCTCTCCTGGTACTTCCCCACACAGGTCTCCTTCCCAAGCTCACTTACTCTCACCACCTTCTTCACCCCAACATTCACTCCTCTTTTCTGAAAACCCATACTAATCTTCACCTTAGCCTCCACAAGATAATGATCAGACATCCCTCCAGTTGCACCTCTCAGCACATTAACATCCAAAAAGTCTCTCTTTCGCACGCCTGTCAATTAACACGTAATCCAATAACGCTCTCTGGCCATCTCTCCTACTTACATAAGTATACTTATGTATATCTCGCTTTTTAAACCAGGTATTCCCAATCATCAGTCCTTTTTCAGCACATAAATCTACAAGCTCTTCACCATTTCCATTTACAACACTGAACACCCCATGCATACCAATTATTCCCTCAACTGCCACATTACTCACCTTTGCATTCAAATCACCCATCACTATAACCCGGTCTCGTGCATCAAAACCGCTAACACACTCATTTAGCTGCTCCCAAAACACTTGCCTCTCATGATCTTTCTTCTCATGCCCAGGTGCATATGCACCAATAATCACCCACCTCTCTCCATCAACTTTCAATTTTACCCATATTAATCGAGAATTTACTTTCTTACATTCTATCACATACTCCCACAACTCCTGTTTCAGGAGTATTGCTACTCCTTCCCTTGCTCTTGTCCTCTCACTAACCCCTGACTTCACTCCCCAGACATTTCCAAACCACTCTTCCCCTTTACCCTTGAGCTTCGTTTCACTCAGAGCCAAAACATCCAGGTTCCTTTCCTCAAACATACTACCTATCTCTCCTTTTTTCACATCTTGGTTACATCCACACACATTTAGGCACCCCACTCTGAGCCTTCGAGGAGGATGATCACTCCCCGCGTGACTCCTTCTTCTGTTTCCCATTTTAGAAAGTTAATACAAGGAGGGGAGGATTTCCGGCCCCCCGCTCCCGTCCCCTCTAGTCGCTTTCTACGACACGCGAGGAATACGTGGGAAGTATTCTTTCACCCCTATCCCCAGGGATAATATACATATATATATACATATACACACACACACACACACACACACATATGCACATACACACACACACACACACATACATATATATACATATGAAAAATGTAAGAAACAATTTAGAAAACAAACTTTTAGCTTGAAATGAATGAAAAAAATGAATGTCACATAATGGTTCAACCTCTGGCTATGGAAAGGAAATGTACAATTTATTCACACAAACGTCAATAGCAGTTCTCATCAATTTCACCACTGTGTCAATAAGCTTCAATGTCTAAGCTACATTTTTCTCCAACTTCACTATTTTCTTGTCAAAAACACCATGCATGAAAACTATCACTCCATTAACACAACTATAAACATTTACTTCCCCTTTAAAAGTTCTGGGGCATTTGGACGATTTTTGCAGGGAAAAAATGCAATTGAGTGGGAGAAGTATAAAAGAAAGGGACAGGAGGTCAAGAGAAAGGTGCAAGAGGTGAAAAAAAGGGCAAATGAGAGTTGGGGTGAGAGACTATCAGTAAATTTTAGGGAAAATAAAAAGATGTTCTGGAAGGAGGTAAATAGGGTGCGTAAGACAAGGGAGCAAATGGGAACTTCAGTGAAGGGCGTAAATGGGGAGGTGATAACAAGTAGCGGTGATGTGAGAAGGAGATGGAATGAGTATTTTGAAGGTTTGTTGAATGTGTCTGATGACAGAGTGGCAGATATAGGGTGTTTTGGTCGAGGTGGTGTGCAAAGTGAGAGGGTTAGGGAAAATGATTTGGGAAACAGAGAAGAGGTAGTAAAAGCTTTGCGGAAGATGAAAGCCGGCAAGGCAGCAGGTTTGGATGGTATTGCAGTGGAATTTATTAAGAAAGGGGGTGACTGTATTGTTGACTGGTTGGTAAGGTTATTTAATGTATGTATGACTCATGGTAAGGTGCCTGAGGATTGGCGGAATGCGTGCATAGTGCCATTGTACAAAGGCAAAGGGGATAAGAGTGAGTGCTCAAATTACAGAGGTATAAGTTTGTTGAGTATTCCTGGTAAATTATATGGGAGGGTATTGATTGAGAGGGTGAATGCATGTACAGAGCATCAGATTGGGGAAGAGCAGTGTGGTTTCAGAAGTGGTAGAGGATGTGTGGATCAGGTGTTTGCTTTGAAGAATGTATGTGAGAAATACTTAGAAAAGCAAATGGATTTGTATGTAGCATTTATGGATCTGGAGAAGGCATATGATAGAGTTGATAGAGATGCTCTGTGGAAGGTATTAAGAATATATGGTGTGGGAGGCAAGTTGTTAGAAGCAGTGAAAAGTTTTTATCGAGGATGTAAGGCATGTGTACGTGTAGGAAGAGAGGAAAGTGATTGGTTCTCAGTGAATGTAGGTTTGCGGCAGGGGTGTGTGATGTCTCCATGGTTGTTTAATTTGTTTATGGATGGGGTTGTAAGGGAGGTAAATGCAAGAGTCCTGGAAAGAGGGGCAAGTATGAAGTCTGTTGGGGATGAGAGAGCTTGGGAAGTGAGTCAGTTGTTGTTCGCTGATGATACAGCGCTGGTGGCTGATTCATGTGAGAAACTGCAGAAGCTGTTGACTGAGTTTGGTAAAGTGTGTGGAAGAAGAAAGTTGAGAGTAAATGTGAATAAGAGCAAGGTTATTAGGTACAGTAGGGGTGAGGGTCAAGTCAATTGGGAGGTGAGTTTGAATGGAGAAAAACTAGACGAAGTGAAGTGTTTTAGATATCTGGGAGTGGATCTGTCAGCGGATGGAACCATGGAAGCGGAAGTGGATCATAGGGTGGGGGAGGGGGCGAAAATTTTGGGAGCCTTGAAAAATGTGTGGAAGTCGAGAACACTATCTCGGAAAGCAAAAATGGGTATGTTTGAGGGAATAGTGGTTCCAACAATGTTGTATGGTTGCGAGGCGTGGGCTATGGATAGAGATGTGCGCAGGAGGATGGATGTGCTGGAAATGAGATGTTTGAGGACAATGTGTGGTGTGAGGTGGTTTGATCGAGTAAGTAACGTAAGGGTAAGAGAGATGTGTGGAAATAAAAAGAGCGTGGTTGAGAGAGCAGAAGAGGGTGTTTTGAAATGGTTTGGGCACATGGAGAGAATGAGTGAGGAGAGATTGACCAAGAGGATATATGTGTCGGAGGTGGAGGGAACGAGGAGAAGAGGGAGACCAAATTGGAGGTGGAAAGATGGAGTGAAAAAGATTTTGTGTGATCGGGGCCTGAACATGCAGGAGGGTGAAAGGAGGGCAAGAAATAGAGTGAATTGGAGTCATGTGGTATACAGGGGTTGACGTGCTGTCAGTGGATTGAAGCAAGGCATGTGAAGCGTCTGGGGTAAACCATGGAAAGCTGTGTAGGTATGTATATTTGCGTGTGTGGACGTGTGTATGTACATGTGTATGGGGGGGGGGGGGGTTGGGCCATTTCTTTCGTCTGTTTCCTTGCGCTACCTCGCAAACGCGGGAGACAGCGACAAAGTATAAAAAAAAAAAAAAAAAAAAAAATATATTATTATTATTATTATTATTTAGTCATTTATTTTGCTTTGTCGCTGTTTCCTGCGTTAGCGAGGTAGCGCATGGAAACAGACGAAAGAATGGCCCAAACCACCCACATACACATGTGTATACATACACGTCGACATACGCAAATATACATACCTATACATCTCAACATATACAATATATATACACACACAGACATATACATATATACACATGTACATAATTCATTCTGTCTGCCTTTATTCATTCCCATCGCCACCTCGCCACACATGAAATAACAACCTCCTCCCCCCTCATGTGTGCGAGGTAGCGCTAGGAAAAGACAACAAAGGCTACATTCGTTCACACTCAGTCTCTAGCTGTCATGAAATAATGCACCGAAACCACAGCTCCCTTTCCACATCCAGGCCCCACACAACTTTCCATGTTTTACCCCAGACGCTTCACATGCCCTGGTTCAATCCATTGACTGCACGTCGAACCCGCTATACCACATCGTTCCAATTCACTCTATTCCTTGCACGTCTTTCACCCTCCTGCCTGTTCAGGCCCCGATCACTCAAAATCTTTTTCATTCCATCTTTCCACCTCCAATTTGGTCTCCCACTTCTCCTCGTTCCCTCCACCTCTGACATATATATCCTCTTTGTCAATCTTTCCTCACTCATTCTCTCCATGTGACCAAGCCATTTCAAAACACCCTCTTCTGCTCCCTCAAGCACACTCTTTTTATTTCCATACATCACTCTTACCCTTACATTACTTACTCCATCAAACCACCTCACGCCACATATTGTCTTCAAACATCTCATTTCCGGCACATCCACCCTCCTGCGCACAACTCTATCCATAGCCCACGCCTCGCAACCATACAACATTGTTGGAGCCAGTATTACTTCAAACATACCCATTTTTGCTCTCCGAGAGAATTTTCTCGACTTCCAAACATTCTTCAAGGCTCCCAAAATTTTCACTCCCTCCCCCACCCTATGATTCACTTCCGCTTCCATGGTTCCGTCCGCGGCCACATCCACTCTCAGATATTTAAAACACTTTATATCCTCCAGGTTTTCTCCATTCAAACTTACCTCCCAGTTGACTTGACCCTCAACCCTACTGTACCTAATAACCTTGCTCTTATTCATATATACTCTTAACTTTCTTCTTTCACACACTTTACCAAACTCAGTCACCAGATTCTGCAGTTTCTCACATGAATCAACCACCAGCGTTGTATCATCAGCGAACAACAACTGACTCGCTTCACAAGCTCTCTCATCCACAACAGACTGCATACTTGCCCCTCTTTCCAAAACTCTTTCATTCACCTCCCTAACAACCCCATCCATAAACAAATTAAACAGCCATGGAGACATCACACACCCCTGCCGTAAACCTACATTCATTGAGAACCAATCACTTTCCTCTTCCTACACGTACACATGCCTTACATCTTCGATAAAAACTTTTCACTGCTTCTAACAACTTGCCTCCCACACCATATATTCTTAATACATTTGACAGAGCATCTCTATCAACTCTATCATATGCCTTCTCCAGATCCATAAATGCTACATACAAATCCATTTGCTTTTCTAAGTATTTGTCACATACATTCTTCAGAACAAACACCTGATCCACACATCCTCTACCACTTCTGAAACCACACTGCTCTTCCCCAATCCGATGCTCTGTACATGCCTTCACCCTGTCAGTCAATACCCTCCCATATAATTTACCAGGAATACTCAACAAAGTTATACCTCTGTAATTTGAGCACTCACTCTTATCCCCTTTGCCTTTGTTCAATGGTACTATGCAAGCATTCCGCCAATCCTCAGGCAACTCACCATGAATCATACATACATTAAATAACCTTACCAACCAATCAACAATACAGTCACCCCCTTTTTTTAATAAATTCCACTGCAATACCATCCAAACCTGCTGCTTTGCCGGCTTTTATCATCTGTTAAGCTTTTACTACCTCTTCTCTGTTTACCAAATCATTTTCCCTAACCCTCTCACTTTACACACCACCTCGACCAAAACACCCTATATCTGCCACTCTATCATCAAACACATTCAACAAACCTTCAAAATACTCACTCCATCTCCTTCTCACATCACCACTACTTGTTATCACCTCCCCATTAGCCCCCTTCGCTGAAGTTCCCATTTCCTCCCTTGTGTGACGCACTTTATTTACCTCCTTCGAAAACATCTTTTTATTCTCCCTAAAATTTAATGATACTCTCTCACCCCAGCTCTCATTTGCCCTCTTTTTCACCTCTTGCACCATTCTCTTGACCTCCTGCCTCTTTCATTTATACATCTTCCACTCATTTGTATTTTTTCCCTGCAAAAAATCGTCCAAATGCCTCTCTCTTCTCTTTCACTAATAATCTTAATTCTTCATCCCACCACTCACTACCCTTTCTAATCAACCCACCTCCCATGCTTCTCATGCCACAAGCATCTTTTGCGCAAGCCACCACTGCTTCCCTAAATAAATTCCATTCCTCCCCCACTCCCCTTACCTCCTTTGTTCTCATCTTTTTCCATTCTGTACTCAGTCTCTCCTGGTACTTCCTCACACAAGTCTCCTTCCCCAGCTCACTTACTCTCAACACTCTCCTCACCCCAACATTCTCTCTTCGTTTCTGAAAACATCTACAAATCTTCACCTTCGCCTCCAGAAGATAATGATCAGACATCCCTCCAGTTGCACCTCTCAGCACATTAACATCCAAAAGGCTCTCTTTTGCGCGCCTGTCTATTAACACGTAATTCAATAACGCTCTCAGGCCATCTCTCCAACTTACATACGTATACTTATGTATATCTCGCTTTTTAAACCAGATATTGCCAATCACCAGTTCTTTTTCAGCACATAAATCTAAAAGCTCTTCACCATTTCCATTTACAACACTGAGCACCCCATATATAGCAATTATTCCCTCAACTGCCCTATTACTCACCTTTACCTTCAAATCACCCATCACTATAACCCGGTCTTGTGAATCAAAACCACTAATACACTCATTCAGCTGCTCCCAAAACACTTGCGTCTCATGATCTTTCTTCTTATGTCCCGGTGCATTATATATATATATATATATATATATATATATATATATATATATATATATATATATATATATATATATATATATATATATTTTTTTTTTTTTTTTTTTCCTTTTTTTTTTTGCTTTCTCGCTGTCTCCCGCGTTTGCGAGGTAGCGCAAGGAAACACACGAAAGAAATGGCACAACCCACCCCCATACACATGTATATACATACGTCCACACACGCAAATATACATACCTACACAGCTTTCCATGGTTTACCCCAGACGCTTCACACACACTGATTCAATCCGCTGACAGCACGTCAACTCCGGTATACCACATCGCTCCAATTCACTCTATTCCTTGCCCTCCTTTCACCCTCCTGCATGTTCAGGCCCCGATCACACAAAATCTTTTTCACTCCATCTTTCCACCTCCAATTTGGTCTCCCTCTTCTCGTTCCCTCCACCTCCGACACATATATCCTCTTGGTCAATCTTTCCTCACTCATTCTCTCCATGTGACCAAACCATTTCAAAACACCCTCTTCTGCTCTCTCAACCACGCTCTTTTTATTTCCACACATCTCTCTTACCCTTACGTTACTTACTCGATCAAACCACCTCTCACCACACATTGTCCTCAAACATCTCATTTCCAGCACATCCATCCTCCTGCGCACAACTCTATCCATAGTCCACGCCTCGCAACCATACAACATTGTTGGAACCACTATTCCTTCAAACATACCCATTTTTGCTTTCCGAGATAATGTTCTCGACTTCCACACATTCTTCAAGGCTCCCAGAATTTTCGCCCCCTCCCCCACCCTATGATCCACTTCCGCTTCCATGTTTCCATCCGCTGCCAGATCCACTCCCAGATATCTAAAACACTTCACTTCCTCCAGTTTTTCTCCATTCAAACTCACCTCCCAATTGACTTGTCCCTCAACCCTACTTTACCTAATAATCTTGCTCTTATTCACATTTACTCAACTTTCTTCTTTCACACACTTTACCAAACTCAGTCACCAGCTTCTGCAGTTTCTCACATAAATCAGCCACCAGCGCTGTATCATCAGCGAACAACAACTGACTCACTTCCCAAGCTCTCTCATCCCCAACAGACTTCATACTTGCCCCTCTTTCCAAAACTCTTGCATTCACCTACCTAACAACCCCATCCATAAACAAATTAAACAACCATGGAGACACCACACACCCCTGCCGCAAACCTACATTCATTGATTGAGAGGGTGAAGGCATGTACAGAGCATCAGATTGGGGAAGAGCAGTGTTGTTTCATAAGTGGTAGAGGATGTGTGGATCAGGTGTTTGCTTTGAAGAATGTATGTGAGAAATACTTAGAAAAGCAAATGGATTTGTATGTAGCATTTATGGATCTGGAGAAGGCATATGATAGAGTTGATAGAGATGCTCTGTGGAAGGTATTAAGAATATATGGTGTGGGAGGCAAGTTGTTAGAAGCAGTGAAAAGTTTTATCGAGGATGTAAGGCATGTGTACGTTTAGGAAGAGAGGAAAGTGATTGGTTCTCTGTGAATGTAGGTTTGCGGCAGGGGCTTGTGATGTCTCCATGGTTGTTTAATTTATATGTATATATATATATATATATATATATATATATATATATATATATATATATATATATATATATATATATATATATATATATATATATATATATATATATATATATATGTATATATATATATATACATATATATATATATATATATATATATATATATATATATATTATATATATATATATATATATATATATATATATATATATATACATATATATATATATATATATATATATATATATATATATATATATATATATATATATATATATATATATATATATATATATATATATACATATATATATATATATATATGTATATATATATATGCATATATACTTTCTGTTTCTATAAGGGAAAACAGAAGAAGGAGTCACGCGGGGAGTGCTCATCCTCCTCGAAGGCTCCGATTGGGGTGTCTAAATGTGTGTGGATGTAACCGAGATGAGAAAAAAGGAGAGATAGGTAGTATATTTGAGGAAAGGAACCTGGACATTTTGGCTCTGAGTGAAAGCTGAAGGGTAAAGGGGAAGAGTGGTTAGGGAATGTCTTGGGAGTAAAGTCAGGTGTTAGTGAGAGGACAAGAGCAAGGGAAGGAGTAGCACTACTCCTGAAACAGGAGTGGTGGGAGTATATGATAGAGTGTAAGAAAGTGAACTCTAGATTGATATGGGTAAAACTGAAAGTTGATGGAGAGAGATGGGTGATTATTCGTGCATAAGAACCTGGGCATGAGAAGAAAGATCATGAGAGGCAAGTGTTTTGGGAGCAGCTGGATGAGTGTGTTAGTGGTTTTGATGCACGAGACTGGGTTACAGTGATGGGTGATCTCAATGCAAAGGTGAGTAATGTGGCAGTTGAGGGAATAATTGGTATACATGGGGTATACATGTAAAGGAGACTTGTGTGAGGAAGTACCAGGACAGACTGAGTACAGAATGGAAAACGGTGAAAACAAAGGAGGGAAGGGGAGTGGGGGAGGAATTGTATGCATTTACGGAAGCAGTGATGTCTTTCACAAAAGATGCTTGTGGCATGAGAACAGTGGGAGGTGGGCAGATTAGAAAGGGTAGAGAGTGGTGGGATGAAGAAGGAAGAGTATTAGTGAAATGCCTCTCTCTTCTCGAGAGAGGCATTTGGACGATTTTTGCATGGAAATAATGCAAGTGACTGGGAGATGTATAAAAGAAAGAGGTAGGAGGTCAAGAGCCAGGTGCAAGAGGTGAAAAAGTTGGCAAATGAGAGTTAGGGTGAGAGAGTATCATTAAATTTTAGGGAGAATAAAAGATGTTTTGGAAGGAGGTAATAAAGTGCGTAAGACAAGAGAACAAATTTGAACTTCAGTGAAGGGGGCTAATGGGGAGGTGATAACAAGTAGTGGTGATGTGAGGAGGTGAAGTGAGTATTTTGAAGTTTTGTTGAATGTGTTTGATGATAGAGTGGCAGATATAGGGTGTTTTGGTCCAGGTGGTGTGCAAAGTGAGAGGGTTAGGGAAAATGATGTGGTAAACAGGGAAGAGGTAGTAAAAGCTTTGCGGAAGATGAAAACCGGCAAGGCAGCAGGTTTGGATGGTATTGCAGTGGAATTTATAAAAAAGGGGGTGACTGTGTTGTTGACTGGTTGTTAAGGTTATCTAATGTATGTATGATTCATGGTGAGGTGCCTGAGGATTGGAGGAATGCTTGCATAGTGCCATTGTACAAAGGCACAGGGGACAAAGGTGAGTGCTAAAATTACAGAGGTATAAGTTTGTTGAGTGTTCCTGGTAAATCATATCGGACGGTATTGATTGAGGGGGTGAAGGTATGTACAGAGCATCAGATTGGGGAAGATCAGTGTGGGTTCAGAATTGTTAGAGGATGTGTGGATGAGGTGTTTGCTTTGAGGAATGTATGTGAGAAATACTTAGAAAAGCAAATTGATTTTTATGTAGCATTTATTGATCTCGAGAAGGCATATGATAGAATTGATAGAGATGCTCTGTGGAAGGTATTAAGAATATATAGTGTGGGAGGTAAGTTTTTAAAAGGAGTGAAAAGTTTTTATCGAGGATGTAGGGCAGATGTACGTGTAGGAAGAGAGGAAAGTGATTGGTTCTCAGTGAATGCTGGTTTGCGGCAGTGGTGTGTGATGTCTCCATGGTTGTTTAATTTGTTTATGGATAGAGCTGTTAGGGAGGTGAATGCAAGATTTTTGGAGAAAGGGGCAAGCATGCAGTCTGTTGTGGATGAGACCTTTTGGGAAGTGGGTCAGTTGTTCTTTGCTGATGATACACCGCTGGTGGCTGATTCGGGTGAGAAACTGCAGAAGCTGGTGACTGAATTTGGTAAAGTTTGTGAAAGCTGAAAGCTGAGAGTAAATGTGAAGAAGACCAAAGTTATTAGGTACAGTTGGGTTGAGAGACAATTCAAGTCCGAAGTAAGTTTGAATGGAGAAAAACTGTAGGAAGTTAAGTGTTTTAGATATCTGGGAGTGGATCTGGCAGCGGATGGAACCATGGAAGCGGATGTGAGTCACAGGGTAGGGGAGGGGGCGAAAGTTCTGGGGCCGTTGGAAAATTTTGGAAGACGAGAACGTTATTTTGGAGATCACAAATGGATGTGTTTGAAGGAATAGTGGTTTCAATAATTTTATATGATTTTGAGGCGTGGGCTATAATTAGTGTAGTGCGGAGGAGGGTGGATGTGCTAGAAATGAGATTTTCGAGGACAATATGTGGTGTGAGGTGGCTTCATCGAGTAAGTCATGAAAGGGTAAGAGAGATGTGTGGAAAAAAAAGCAGAAGAGCGTGTTTTGAAATGGTTTGGTCACATGGAGAGAATGAGTGAGGAAAGATTGACTAAGAGGATATATGTGTCAGAGGTGGAGGGAACGAGGAGAAGTGGGAGACCAAAATGGAGGTTGAAGGATGGAGTGAAAAAGATTTTGAATGATTGGGGCCTGAACATGCAGGAGGGTGAAAGGCGTGCAAGGAATAGAGTGAATTGGAACGATGCGGTATTTTGGGGTCGACTTGCTGTCAATGGATTGAACCAGGGCATGTAAAGCGTCTGTGGTAAACCTTAGAAAGTTTATGGAGCCTGTATGTGGAAAGGAAGCTGTGGTTTCGGTACATTATACATGATAGCTATAAACTGAGTGTGAACAAATGTGGCCTTTGTTATCTTTTCTTAGCACTACCTAGTGCGCATGCTGGGGGAGGGTGTTGTCATTTCATGTGTGGCGGGTTGGCGACGAGAATGAATGAAGGCAGCAAGTATGAAATATGTACATGTGCATCTATGTATATGTCTGTGTATGTGTATATATATGTACACGTTGAAATGTATAGATATGTATATGTGCGTGAGTAGACGTCTTTGTATTTGCATGGGTATGTGGGTGTTTTGGGCCATTCTTTCGTCTGTTTACTTGCGTTACCTCGCTAACGCGGGAGACAGCGACAAAGTATAGTAAATATAATAGAAATATATATATATATATATATATATATATATATATATATATATATATATATATATATATATATATATATATATATATATCACTCAAAATTATTTTTACTCCATATTTCCAACTCCATTTTGGTCTCGTTCTTCTCGTTCCCTCCACCTCTGACATATATATCCTCTTTGTCAATCTTTCCTCACTCATTTTCTCTCTGTGACCAAACCATTCAAAACACCCTCTTCTGCTCTTTCAACCACACTTTTTATTACCACACATCTCTCTTACCCTTTCATTACTTACCCGATCAAACCACCTCACACCACATATTGTCCTCAAACATCTCCTTTCCAGCACATCCACCCTCCTCCGCACAACTCTATCTATCGCCCACGCCTCGCAACCATGTAACATCGTTGGAACCACTATTCCTTCAAATGTAAGCATTCTTGCTTTCCTAGATAACGTTTTCGCTTTCCACACATTTTTCACCACTCCCCGAATTTTCGCCCCCTCCCCCACCCTATGACTCACTTCCGCTTCCATGATTCCATCCGCTGCCAAATCCACTCCCAGATATCTAAAACACATCACATACTTCAGTTTTTCTACATTTAAACTCAACTCCCAATTGACTTGTCCCTCAACCCTACTGTACCTGATAACGTTGCTCTTAATCACATTTACTCTCAGCTTTCTTCTTTCACACACTTTACCAAATTCAATCACCAGTTTCTGTAGCTTCTCACTCAAATCAGCTACCAGCGCTGTATCATCAGCGAACAACAACTGACTCATTTCCCAAGCTCTCTCATCCACAACAGACTGCATACTTTCCCGTTTCCAAAACTCTTGCATTCCCTTCCCTAAGAACACCATCCATAAACATATTAAAGAACCATGGAGACATCGCGCACCCCTGCCGCAAACCGACACTCACTGAGAACCAATCACTTTCCTCTCTTCCTACTCGTACACATGCCTTACATCATCGATAAAAACTTTTCCTCGATAAAAACTTTTCACTGCTTCAAAGAATTTGCCTCCCACACTATATATTCTTAATACCTTCCACAGAGCATCTCTATCAACTCTAGCATATGCCTTTTCCAGGTCCATAAATGCTACATTCACATCCATTTGCTCTTCTATGTATTTTTCACATACATTCTTTAAATCAAACACCTGATCCACACATCGTCTAACATTTCTGAAGCCGCACTACTCTTCCCCCAATCTGATGCTCTGTACATGCCTGCAACCTTTCAATCAATACCTTCCCATATAATTTACCAGGAATACTCAACAAAATTATACCTCTGTAAATTGAGCACTCACCTTTATCCCCTTTGACTTTGTACAATGGTACTCTGGAAGCATTTCGTCAATCCTCAGGCACCTCACCATGAGTCATACATACAATAAACAACCTTACCAACCAGTCAACAACACAGTCAACCCCTTTTCTAATATATTCCACTGCAATATCATCCAAACTTGCTGCAGGAGGTTGAAAGGCGTGCAAGGAATAGAGAGAATTGGATTGATGTGGTATACCGGGGTCGACGTGCTGTCAATGGCTTGAACCAGAGGATGTGGAGCGTGCAAGGAATAGAGTGAATTGGAATGATGTGGTATATCGGGGTCCACTTGCTGTCAATGGATTAAACCAGGGCATGTGAAGCGTCTGGGGTAAACCATGGAAAGTTTTGTTAGGCCTGGATGTGGAAAGGGAGCTGTGGTTCCGATGCATTATACAAGACATCTAGAGACTGAGAGTGAACGAATGTGGCCTTTGTTGTCTTTTCCTAGCGCTACTTTGCGCACAGGATGGAGGAAGGGGTCGTTATTTCATGTGTGGCGGGGTGGCGACTGGAATAAATTAAGGGCAGAGAGTATGAATTATGTACAATCTTATATATGTATATGTCTGTGTGCGTATATATAAATGTATACGTTGAGATGTATAGGCATGTATATGTACGTGTGTGGAACTGTATGTATATACTTGTGTATGTGGATGGGTTGGGCCATTCTTTCGTATGCTTCGATACGCTACCTTGCTAACGCGGGAAACGGCGAAAATGTATAATATACATATATATATATATATATATATATATATATATATATATATATATATATATATATATATATATATATATATATATATATATATATATATATATATATATATATATATATATATATATATTCCCCCCTGGGGATAGGGGATGAAGAATACTTCCCACGTATTCCCTGCGTGTCGTAGAAGGCGACTAAAAGGGAAGGGAGCGGGAGGCTGGAAATCATCATCTCTCGTTTTTTTTTTTTTTTTTTTTTTTTTTTCCAAAAGAAGGAGCAGAGGGGGGCCGGGTGAGGATATTCCACAAAGGCCCAGTCCTCTGTTCTTAACGCTACCTCGCTGATGCGGGAAATGGCGGATAGTTTAAAAGAAAAGAAAGAATATATATTATTTTTATTTATTATACTTTGTCGCTGTCTCCCGCGTTTGCGAGGTAGCGCAAGGAAACAGAAGAAAGAAATGGCCCAACCCCCCCATACACATGTATATACATACGTCCACACACGCAAATATACATACCTACACAGCTTTCCATGGTTTACCCCAGACGCTTCACATGCCTTGATTCAATCCACTGACAGCACGTCAACCCCGATATACCACATCGCTCCAATTCACTCTATTCCTTGCCCTCCTTTCACCCTCCTGCATGTTCAGGTCCCGATCACACAAAATCTTTTTCACTCCATCTTTCCACCTCCAATTTGGTCTCCCTCTTCTCCTCGTTCCCTCCACCTCCGACACATATATCCTCTTGGTCAATCTTTCCTCACTCATTCTCTCCATGTGCCCAAACCACTTCAAAACACCCTCTTCCGCTCTCTCAACCACGCTCTTTTTATTTCCACACATCTCTCTTACCCTTACGTTACTCACTCGATCAAACCACCTCACACCACACATTGTCCTCAAACATCTCATTTCCAGCACATCCATCCTCCTGCGAACAACTCTATCCATAGCCCACGTCTCGCAACCATACAATATTGTTGGAACCACTATTCCTTCAAACATACCCATTTTTGCTTTCCGAGATAATGTTCTCGACTTCCACACATTCTTCAAGGCCCCCAGAATTTTCGCCCCCTCCCCCACCCTATGATCCACTTCCGCTTCCATGGTTCCATCCGCTGCCAGATCCACTCCCAGATATCTAAAACACTTCACTTCCTCCAGTTTTTCTCCATTCAAACTCACCTCCCAATTGACTTGACCCTCAACCCTACTGTACCTAATAACCTTGCTCTTATTCACATTTACTCTTAACTTTCTTCTTTCACACACTTTACCAAACTCAGTCACCAGCTTCTGCAGTTTCTCTCATGAATCAGCCACCAGCGTTGTATCATCAGCGAACAACAACTGACTCACTTCCCAAGCTCTCTCATCCCCAACAGACTTCATACTTGCCCCTCTTTCCAAAACTCTTGCATTTACCTCCCTAACAACCCCATCCATAAACAAATTAAACAACCATGGAGACATCACACACCCCTGCCGCAAACCTACATTCACTGAGAACCAATCACTTTCCTCTCTTCCTACACGTACACATGCCTTACATCCTCGATTAAAACTTTTCACTGATTCTAACAACTTTCCTCCCACACCATATATTCTTAATACCTTCCACAGACCATCTCCATCAACTCTATCAAATTACAGAGGTATAAGTTTGTTGAGTATTTCTGGTAAATTATATGGGAGGGTATTGATTGAGAGGGTGAAGGCATGTACAGAGCATCAGATTGGGGAGGAGCAGTGTGGTTTCAGAAGTGGTAGAGGATGTGTGGATCAGGTGTTTGCTTTGAAGAATGTATGTGAGAAATACTTAGAAAAGCAAATGGATTTGCATGTAGCATTTATGGATCTGGATATATATATATACATATATTTTTTTTTTTTTTTTTCCAAAAGAAGGAACAGAGAAGGGAGCCAGGTGAGGGTATTCCCTCAAAGGCCCAGTCCTCTGTTCTTAACGCTACCTCGCTATCGCGGGAAATGGCGAATAGTATGAAAAAAAAAAAAAAATATATATATATATATATATATATATATATATATATATATATATATATATTATTCTATTTTTTATTATACTTTGTCGCTGTCTCCCGCGTTTGCGAGGTAGCGCAAGTAAACAGACGAAAGAAATGGCCCAACCCCCCCCCCATACACATGTATATACATACGTCCACACACGCAAATATACATACCTACACTACACAGCTTTCCATACCTTACCCCAGACGCTTCACATGCCTTGATTCAATCCACTGACAGCACGTCAACCCCGGCATACCACATCGCTCCAATTCACTCTATTCCTTGCCCTCCTTTCACCCTCCTGCATGTTCAGTCCCCGATCACACAAAATCTTTTTCACTCCATCTTTCCACCTCCAATTTGGTCTCCCTCTTCTCCTTGTTCCCTCCACCTCCGACACATATATCCTCTTGGTCAATCTTTCCTCACTCATCCTCTCCATGTGCCCAAACCACTTCAAAACACCCTCTTCTGCTCTCTCAACCATGCTCTTTTTATTTCCACACATCTCTCTTACCCTTACGTTACTCACTCGATCAAACCACCTCACACCACACATTGTCCTCAAACATCTCATTTCCAGCACATCCATCCTCCTGCGCACAACTCTATCCATAGCCCACGCCTCGCAACCATACAACATTGTTGGAACCACTATTCCTTCAAACATACCCATTTTTGCTTTCCGAGATAATGTTCTCGACTTCCACACATTCTTCAAGGCCCCCAGAATTTTCGCCCCCTCCCCCACCCTATGATCCACTTCCGCTTCCATGGTTCCATCCGCTGCCAGATCCACTCCAAGATATCTAAAACACTTCACTTCCTCCAGTTTTTCTCCATTCAAACTCACCTCCCAATTGACTTGACCCTCAACCCTACTGTACCTAATAACCTTGCTCTTATTCACATTTACTCTTAACTTTCTTCTTCCACACACTTTACCAAACTCAGTCACCAGCTTCTGCAGTTTCTCACATGAATCAGCCACCAGCGCTGTATCATCAGCGAACAACAACTGACTCACTTCCCAAGCTCTCTCATCCCCAACAGACTTCATACTTGCCCCTCTTTCCAAAACTCTTGCATTTACCTCCCTAACAACCCCATCCATAAACAAATTAAACAACCATGGAGACATCACACACCCCTGCCGCAAACCTACATTCACTGAGAACCAATCACTTTCCTCTCTTCCTACACGTACACATGCCTTACATCCTCGATATATATATATATATATATATATATATATATATATATATATATATATATATATATATATATAAATACATATATATATATATATATATATATATATATATATATATATATATATATATATATATATATATATATTTATATATATATATATATATATATAAATATATATATATATATATATATATATATATATATATATATATATATATATATATATATATATTATATATATATATATATATATATATATATATATATATATTTATATATATATATATATATATATATATATATATATATATATATATATATATATATATATATATATATATATATATATATATATATATATATACATATATATATATATATATATATATATATATATATATATATATATATATATATCTTTTCTTTCTTTCAAACTATTTGCCATTTCCCGCGTTAGCGAGGTAGCGTTAAGAACAGAAGACTGGGCCTTGGAGGGCATATCCTCACCTGGCCCCCTTCTCTGTTCCTTGTTTTGGAAAATTAAAAAAAAACGAGAGGGGAAGATTTCCAGCCCCCCGCTCCCTCCCCTTTTAGTCGCCTTCTACGACACGCAGGGAATACGTGGGAAGTATTCTTTCTCCCCTATCCCCAGGGATAATATATATATATATATATATATATATATATATATATATATATATATATATATATATATATATATGCGCAATCCATCACTGATTCCCTGAATACATCCCATTCCTCCCCCACTCCCATTACTTCCATTGTTCTCACCTTTTTCCATTCTGTACTCAGTCTCTCCTGGTACTTCTTCACACAGGTCTCCTTCCCAAGCTCACTTACTCTCACCACCCTCTTCACCCCAACATTCACTCTTCTTTTCTGAAAACCCATTCAAATCTTCACCTTAGCCTCCACAAGATAATGATCAGACATCCCTCCAGTTGCACCTCTCAGCACATTAACATCCAAAAGTCTCTCTTTCGCACGCCTGTCAATTAACACGTAATCCAATAACGCTCTCTGGCCATCTCTCCTACTTACATAAGTATACTTATGTATATCTCGCTTTTTAAACCAGGTATTCCCAATCATCAGTCCGTTTTCAGCACATAAATCTACAAGCTCTTCACCATTTCCATTTACAACACTGAACACCCCATGTATACCAATTATTCCCTCAACTGCCACATTACTCACCTTTGCATTCAAATCACCCATCACTATAACCCGGTCTCGTGCATCAAAACCACTAACACACTCATTCAGCTGCTACCAAAACACGTGCCTCTCATGATCTTTCTTCTCATGCCCAGGTGCATATGCACCAATAATCACCCACCTCTCTCCATCAACTTTCAGTTTTACCCATATTAATCGAGAATTTACTTCCTTACACTCTATCACATACTCCCACAACTCCTGTTTCAGGAGTATTGCTACTCCTTCCCTTGCTCTTGTCCTCTCACTAATCACTGACTTTACTCCCCAGACATTCCCAAACCACTCTTCCCCTTTACCCTTGAGCTTCGTTTCACTCAGAGCCAAAACATCCAGGTTCCTTTCCTCAAACATACTACCTATCTCTCCTTTTTTCACATCTTGGTTACATCCACACACGTTTAGGCACTCCACTCTGAGCCTTCGAGGAGGATGAGCACTCCCCGCGTGACTCCTTCTTCTGTTTCCCATTTTAGAAAGTTAATGCAAGGAGGGGAGGATTTCTGGCCCCCCGCTCCCGTCCCCTCTAGTCGCTTTCTACGACACGCGGGGAATACGTGGGAAGTATTCTTTCACCCCTATCCCCAGGGATAATATACATATATATATACATATACACATACACACACGTACACATACATACGCACATATACACACACACATACATACATATATATACATATGAAAAATTATTATTTCTTTTTATCATACTTTGTCGCTGTCTCCCGCGTTTGCGAGGTAGCGCAAGGAAACAGACGAAAGAAATGTCCCAACCACCCCCCCCATACACATGTATATACATACGTCCACATACGCAAATATACACACCTACACAGCTTTCCATGGTTTACCCCAGACGCTTCACATGCCTTGATTCAATCCACTGACAGCACGTCAACCCCGGTATACCACATCTCTCCAATTCACTCTATTCCTTGCCCTCCTTTCACCCTCCTGCATGTTCAGGCCCCGATCACACAAAATCTTTTTCACTCCATCTTTCCACCTCCAATTTGGTCTCCCTCTTCTCCTCGTTCCCTCCACCTCCGACACATATATCCTCTTGGTCAATCTTTCCTCACTCATTCTCTCCATGTGCCCAAACCACTTTAAAACACCCTCTTCTGCTCTCTCAACCACGCTCTTTTTATTTCCACACATCTCTCTTACCCTTACGTTACTCACTCGATCAAACCACCTCACACCACACATTGTCCTCAAACATCTCATTTCCAGCACATCCATCCTCCTGCGCACTACTCTATCCATAGCCCACGCCTCGCAACCATACAACATTGTTGGAACCACTATTCCTTCAAACATACCCATTTTTGCTTTCCGAGATAATGTTCTCGACTTCCACACATTCTTCAAGGCCCCCAGAATTTTCGCCCCCTCCCCCACCCTATGATCCACTTCCGCTTCCATGGTTCCATCCGCTGCCAGATCCACTCCCAGATATCTAAAACACTTCACTTCGTCTAGTTTTTCTCCATTCAAACTCACCTCCCAATTGACTTGACCCTCAACCCTACTGTACCTAATAACCTTGCTCTTATTCACATTTACTCTTAACTTTCTTCTTCCACACACTTTACCAAACTCAGTCACCAGCTTCTGCAGTTTCTCACATGAATCAGCCACCAGCGCTGTATCATCAGCGAACAACAACTGACTCACTTCCCAAGCTCTCTCATCCCCAACAGACTTCATACTTGCCCCTCTTTCCAAAACTCTTGCATTTACCTCCCTAACAACCCCATCCATAAACAAATTAAACAACCATGGAGACATCACACACCCCTGCCGCAAACCTACATTCACTGAGAACCAATCACTTTCCTCTCTTCCTACACGTACACATGCCTTACATCCTCGATAAAAACTTTTCACTGCTTCTAACAACTTTCCTCCCACACCATATATTCTTAATACCTTCCACAGAGCATCTCTATCAACTCTATCATATGCCTTCTCCAGATCCATAAATGCTACATACAAATCCATTTGCTTTTCTAATTATTTCTCACATACATTCTTCAAAGCAAACACCTGATCCACACATCCTCTACCACTTCTGAAACCACACTGCTCTTCCCCAATCTGATGCTCTGTACATGCCTTCACCCTCTCAATCAATACCCTCCCATATAATTTACCAGTAATACTCAACAAACTTATACCTCTGTAATTTGAGCACTCACTCTTATCCCCTTTGCCTTTGTACAATGGCACTATGCACGCATTCCGCCAATCCTCAGGCACCTCACCATGAGTCATACATACATTAAATAACCTTTCCAATCAGTCAACAATACAGTCACCCCCTTTTTTAATAAATTCCACTGCAATACCATCCAAACCTGCTGCCTTGCCGGCTTTCATCTTCCGCAAAGCTTTCACTACCTCTTCTCTGTTTACCAAATCATTTTCCCTAACCCTCTCACTTTGCACACCACCTCGACCAAAACACCTTATATCTGCCACTCTATCATCAAACACATTCAACAAACCTTCAAAGTACTCACTCCATCTCCTTCTCACATCACCACTACTTGTTATCACCTCCCCATTTGCGCCCTTCACTGAAGTTCCCATTTGCTCCCTTGTCTTACGCACTTTATTTACCTCCTTCCAGAACATCTTTTTATTCTCCCTAAAATTTAATGATACTCTCTCACCCCAACTCTCATTTGCCCTTTTTTTCACCTCTTGCACCTTTCTCTTGACCTCCTGTCTCTTTCTTTTATACATCTCCCACTCAATTGCATTTTTTCCCTGCAAAAATCGTCCAAATGCCTCTCCCTTCTCTTTCACTAATACTCTTACTTCTTCATCCCACCACTCACTACCCTTTCTAATCAACCCACCTCCCACTCTTCTGATGCCACAAGCATCTTTTGCGCAATCCATCACTGATTCCCTAAATACATATGAAAAATGTAAGAAAGAATTTAGAAAACTGAAACTTCTAGCTTGAAATGAATGAATGAAAAGATGCTTGTGGCATGAGAAGAGTGGGAGGTGGTTTGATTAGAAAGGGTAGTGAGTGGTGGGATGAAGAAGTAAGAGTATTAGTGAAAGAGAAGGGAGAGGCATTTGGACGATTTTTGCAGGGAAAAAATGCAATTGAGTGGGAGATGTATAAAAGAAAGAGATAGGAGGTCAAGAGAAACTTGCAAGAGGTGAAAAAAAAGGGCAAATGAGAGTTGGGGTGAGAGAGTATCATTAAATTTTAGGGAGAATAAAAAGATGTTCTGGAAGGAGGTAAATAAAGTGCGTAAGACAAGGGAGCAAATTGGAACTTCAGTGAAGGGGGCAAATGGGGGAGGTGATAACAAGTAGTGGTGATGTGAGAAGGAGATGGAGTGAGTATTTTGAAGGTTTGTTGAATGTGTTTGATGATAGAGTGGCAGATATAGGTTGTTTTGGTCGAGGTGGTGTGCAAAGTGAGAGGGTTAGGGAAAATGATTTGGTAAACATAGAAGAGGTAGTGAAAGCTTTGCGGAAGATGAAAGCCGGCAAGGCAGCATGTTTGGATGGTATTGCAGTGGAATTTATTAAAAAAGGGGGTGACTGTATTGTTGACTGGTTGGTAAGGTTATTTAATGTATGTATGACTCATGGTGAGGTGCCTGAGGATTGGCGGAATGCGTGCATAGTGCCATTGTACAAAGGCAAAGGGGATAAGAATGAGTGCTCAAATTACAGAGGTATAAGTTTGTTGAGTATTCCTGGTAAATTATATGGGAGGGTATTGATTGAGAGGGTGAAGGCATGTACAGAGCATCAGATTGGGGAAGAGCAGTGTGGTTTCAGAAGTGGTAGAGGATGTGTGGATCAGGTGTTTGCTTTGAAGAATGTATGTGAGAAATAATTAGAAAAGCAAATGGATTTGTATGTAGCATTTATGGATCTGGAGAAGGCATATGATAGAGTTGATAGAGATGCTCTGTGGAAGGTATTAAGAATATATGGTGTGGGAGGAAAGTTGTTAGAAGCAGTGAAAAGTTTTTATAGAGGATGTAAGGCATATGTACGTGTAGGAAGAGAGGAAAGTGATTGGTTCTCAGTGAATGTAGGTTTGCGGCAGGGGTGTGTGATGTCTCCATGGTTGTTTAATTTGTTTATGGATGGGGTTGTTAGGGAGGTAAATGCAAGAGTTTTGGAAAGAGGGGCAAGTATGAAGTCTGTTGGGGATGAGAGAGCTTGGGAAGTGAGTCAGTTGTTGTTCGCTGATGATACAGCGCTGGTGGCTGATTCATGTGAGAAACTGCAGAAGCTGGTGACTGAGTTTGGTAAAGTGTGTGGAAGAAGAAAGTTAAGAGTAAATGTGAATAAGAGCAAGGTTATTAGGTACAGTAGGGTTGAGGGTCAAGTCAATTAGGAGGTGAGTTTGAATGGAGAAAAACTGGAGGAAGTGAAGTGTTTTAGATATTTGGGAGTGGATCTGGCAGCGGATGGAACCATGGAAGCGGAAGTGGACCATAGGGTGGGGGAGGGGGCGAAATTTCTGGGGGCCTTGAAATATGTGTGGAAGTCGAGAACATTATCTCGGAAAGCAAAAATGGGTATGTTTGAAGGAATAGTGGTTCCAACAATGTTGTATGGTTGCGAGGCGTAGGCTATGGATAGAGTTGTGCGCAGGAGGATGGATGTGCTGGAAATGAGATGTTTGAGGACAATGTGTGGTGTGAGGTGGTTTGATCGAGTGAGTAACGTAAGGGTAAGAGAGATGTGTGGAAATAAAAAGAGCGTGGTTGAGAGAGCAGAAGAGGGTGTTTTGAAGTGGTTTGGGCACATGGAGAGAATGAGTGAGGAAAGATTGACCAAGAGGATATATGTGTCAGAGGTGGAGGGAACGAGGAGAAGAGGGAGACCAAATTGGAGGTGGAAAGATGGAGTGAAAAAGATTTTGTGTGATCGGGGCCTGAACATGCAGGAGGGTGAAAGGAGGGCAAAGAATAGAGTGAATTGGAGCGATGTGGTATACCGGGGTTGACGTGCTGTCAGTGGATTGAATCAAGGCATGTGTATGGGGGTGGGTTGGGCCATTTCTTTCGTCTGTTTCCTTGCGCTACCTCGCAAACGCGGGAGACAGCGACAAAGCAAAAAAAAAGAAAAAAAAAAAAAAAAAAATATATATATATATATATATATATATATATATATATGTATATATATATATATATATATATATATATATATATATATATGTATATATATTTATATATATATACATATATATATATATATATATATATATATATATATATATATATATATATATATATATATATATATATACATATATATATATTATACATTTTCGCCGTTTCCCGCGTTAGCAAGGTAGCGTATGGAAGCAGACGAAAGAATGGCCCAACCCATCCACATACACATGTATATATATACAATTCCACATATATATATATATATATATATATATATATATATATATATATATATATATTTATATATATATATATATATATATATATATATATATATATATATATATATATATATATATATATATATATATATATATATATATATATATATATGTTCATAATTCATACTGTCTGCCTTTATTCATTCTCATCGCCACCCCACCACACAGGAAATAAAAAAACCCCTCTCCCCTCATGTGTGCGAGGTAGCGCTAGGAAAAGACAAGGCCAGATTCGTTCATACTCAGTCTCTAGCTGTCATGTAATTATGCACCGAAACCACAGCTCCCTTTCCACATCCAGGCCCCACAGAACTTTCCATGGTTTACCACAGACGCTTCACATGCCCTGGTTCAATCCATTGACAACAAGTGGACCCCAATATACAACATCGTTCCAATTCACTCTATTCCTTGCACGCCTTTCACCCTCCTGCATGTTTAGGCCCCGATCACTCAAAATCTTTTTCACTCCATTTTTCCATCTCTAGTTTTTTTCTCCCACTTCTCGTTCTTTCCACCACTGACACATATCTCCTCTTGGTCAGTCTCTCCTCACTCATTCTCTCCATGTGACCAAACCATTTCAGACACCCTCTTCTACTCTCTTAGCCACAATCTTTGTATTACCACACATCTCTCTCACCCTATTATTACTTACTCGATCAAAGTACTTCAAACCACATATTATCCTCAAACATCTCATTTCCAGCACATCCACCCTCCTCCGCACAACTCTATCTGTATCATACGCCTCGCAACCATATAACATTGTTGGAACTACTATTCCTTCAAACATACCCATTTTTACTTTCCGAGATAATGTTCTCGACTTTCACACATTCTTTAATGCTCCCAGAACTTTCGCCCCCTCGCCCACCTTATGATTCACCTCCGCTTCCATGGTTCCATCCACTACCAAATCCACTCCCACATATCTAAAACATTTAACTTCCGCCAGGTTTTCTATACTCCATTCAAACTTGCCTCCCTAAACCCTACTTTACCTAATAACCTTGCTCTTATTTACACTTGCTCTCAGCTTTCTTCTTTCACACACTTTACCAAACTCAGTCACCAGCTTCTGTAGTTTCTCACACGAATCAGCCACCAGCGCTGTATCGTCAACCAACAACAACTGAGTCACTTCCCAAGCTCTCTCATCCACAATAGACTGCGTTCTTGCCCCTCTTTCCAAAACTCTTGCATTCACCTCACTAATAACCCCATCCATAAAGAAATTAAACAACCATAGAGACATCACACACCCCTGTCACAAACCTAGATTCACTGAGAACCAATCACCTTCCTCTCTTCCTACACGTTCACATGCTATACATCCTTTATAAAAACTTTTTACTGCTTCTATCAATTTGCCTCCCACACCATACATTCTTAATATCTTCCATAGAGCATCTCTATCAGTTCTATCATATGCCTTCTCCAGATCCATGAAAGCTGCATACAAATCCATTTGCTTTTCTAAGTATTTCTCACATACATTCTTCAGAGCAAACACCTGATCCACACATCCTCTAGCACTTTTGAAACCACACTGCTCTTCCCCAATCTGATGCTCTGTACATGCCTTCACCCTCTCAATCAATACCCTCCCATATGATTTACCAGGAATACTCAACAAACTTATTCCTATGCAATCTGAGCACTCACTTTTATCCCCTTTGCCTTTATACAATGGCACTATGGAAGCATTCCGCCAATCCTCAGGCACCTCATCATACATATATTAAATAACCTAACCAACCAGTCAACAATGCAGTCACCCTCTTTTTTGATAAATTCCACTACAGTACCATCTAAATCCGCTGCCTTGCCGGCTTTCATCTTCTGCAAAGCTTTTACTATTTCTTCTCTGTTTACCAAATCATTCTCCGTAACCCTCTCACTCTGCCCACTACTTTGACCAAAACACCCCATATCTACCACTCTCTCATCAAAAGAATTCAACAAACCTTGAAAATACTCACTCATTCTCCTCTCACATCACCACTACATGTTATCACCTCCCCATTAGCCCCCTTCACTGAAGTTCCGATTTGTTCCCTTGTCTTAGGCACTTTATTTACCTCCTTTCAAAGCATCTTTATTCTCCCTAAGATTTAATGATACTATCTCACCCGAACTCTCATTTGCCGTCTTTTTCACCTCTTGCATCTTTCTTTTGACCTCCTGCCTCCTTCTTTTATATATTTCCCACTCATTTGCATTATTTCCCTGCAAAAATCGTCCAAATACCTCTCTCTTCTCTTTCACTAACAATCTTACCTCTTCATCCCCCCACTCACTACCCTTTCTAATCTGCCCACCTCCCACGCTTCTCATGCCACAAGCATCTTTTGAGCAAGCAGTCTCTGCTTCTCGTTCCATCCCGTTCCTCCCCCACTCCCCTTATGTCCTTTGTTTTCACCTTTCTCCATTCTGTGCTCATTCTCTCCTGGTACTTCTTCACACAAGTCTTCTTCCCAAGCTCACTTACTTTCACCACTCTGTTCACCCCAACATTTTCTCTTCTTTTCTGAAAACCTCTAAAATCTTCACCATCGCCTCCACAAGATAATGATCAGACATCCCTCTAGTTGCACCCCTCAGCACATTAACATCCAAAAGCCTCTCTTTCCCGCGCCTATCAATTAACACGTAATCCAATAACGCTCTCTGGCCATCTCTCCTACTTACATATATATACTTATGTATATCTCTATCTTTAAACCAGGCATCTCCAATCACCAATACTTTTTCAGCACATAAATCTATAACCTCTTCACCATTTCTGTTTACAACACTGAACACCCATGTACACCAATTATTCCCTCAACTGCCACATTACTCACCTTTGCATTCAAATCACCCATCACTATGACCCGGTCTCGTGCTTCAAAACTACTAACACACTCACTCAGCTGCTCCCAAAACACTTGCCTCTCATGATCTTTCTTCTCATGCCCAGGTGCATATGTACCGATAATGACACATCTCTCTCCATCCACTTTTAGTTTTACCATATCAATCGAGAGTTTTCTTTCTTACACTCTATCACATACTCCCACCATTCCTGTTTCAGGAGTAGTGCTACTTCTTCCCTTGGTCTTGTCCTCTCACTAACCCCTGACTTTACTCCCAAGACATTCCCAAACCACTCCTCCCCTTTACCCTTGAGCGTCGTTTCACTCAGAGCCAAAACATCCAGGTTCCTTTCCTCAAACATACTACCTATCTCTCCTTTTTTCTCATACTGGTTAACTCCACACAATTTTAGACACTCCAATCTGAGCCTTCGAGGAGAATGAGCACTCCCCGAGTGACTCCTTCTTCTGTTTCCGTTTTAGAAAGTTAAAATACAAGGAGGGAAGGGTTTCCAGCCCCCCGCTCCCGTTCCCTTTATTCGCCTTCCACGACACGTGGGCAGTGCGTGGGAAGTATTCTTTCTCCCCTCCCCAGGGATATATATATATATATATATATATATATATATATATATATATATATATATATATATATATATATATATATATATATATATATATATATATATATATATATATATATTTATCTACCTCTACCGCTAGGCTATGGCCCATAGCCTAGCGGTAGCATTCCTCCTGTGACACAGGGGTCCTGGGTTCGATCCTGGCTGTTGGAGGTTTGTATGTTCTATGAAGGTGTGTGTTCCTATGCACTTTGTTCGTATGTATATATATATATATATATATATATATATATATATATATATATATATATATATATATATATATATATATATATATATATATATATATATATATATATATATATATATATATATATATATATATATATATATATATATATATATATATATATATATATATATATATATATATATATATATATATACATATATATATATATATATATATATATATATATATAGAGAGAGAGAGAGAGAGAGAGAGAGAGAGAGAGAGAGAGAGAGAGAAATCTGTGTGCTGAACCATCGGGATTTACATAGAATAGTTATCACCATGATACTACGAGCTCATAAAGCTTATGCCAGACGCTTATCGCTTCGCTTCATATTTTACATGACCACGATATTTTGACAGCATCCTAATTTTTGTGATTTTGTGTATCAGGATTACACATTTATATTGCTTAATAGGACTGCCTGGAACACGGTAAGAATATTTGTTATATTATGACTATGTATAATAATTTTAGGAAATCATTAGCGAGGGTATATAGAATATTTTCCTTTTACCTCTCAACGTTAATCTCATTACCCAAACACGACAGATTTATTTTTTGCACGAGAGTGATGAAAAGATTTCTCAAGAATATTCATTATATTCTCATATTCACAATAAACTATTGTTGTATGATTCATATGCCCATTATACCAGTCCCGTGCTATATGTAAGCTAACAGTAAGTCCCTTATATTTACAGTATAATAGCAACCGATAACAAGTTCCTTATAGATATATCTTCCCTTCACTGTGATCATCATGGCCACATTATGTGAGACTTCTGAAGCCTGTTGTATATCACTCCTGTGGCCTCCACCCACACACCACATGAACACTAATTTATCTGCTGTGATAGTGCACATGCACTCTATCCCCACGTGTACTCGTTAGCTTATATCACCTTTGTGTGGCGAGTGTGAACAACATTCTAAGCCTATATATACCGTATATACGGTAAACCAAGTCTGATTATTCTAAGTGCACCAATTTGTTTTATATACGTATATCATATAACACTAGGTTGTCTTAGACTCACCAGGGAGAGTCTGAAGGGGAAAAGGGGCTAAGGGCTAAGAATAGAATTATGGTGATTTTGTTTTCATTTATTGGGAAATGAATATTCTGTTATAACCGGCGTTACTGCTACCGTTGCTGTATGTACTCCCGTCTTTATCAGGAGCAGTTCTTACCGTTACCTCTGTTGCTGACGATGCTGCTTCCCCTAGCATATTACTGCTACTACTGCCACGACATTTACAAGGACTAGTCTTACAGTTACTATTTCGGTCATTATCATTGTCATTACCACTAAACATCATCCATATTACTGTAGCTACTGCTAATACCATTACCACTTCTACAGGTGGTATCGCTACCAAATTTACTCTTACCGTTGCTACTACTTCTACTACTTTATAGTTACCAGAGTCACCTTCTACTACTACTACTGTTGCTAGTAGTTTTCGGAGTCACCACTTCTACCACTACTGCTGCTAGTAGTCATCAGTCACCACTTCTACCACTACTGCTGCTAGTAGTCATCAGTCACCACTTCTACCACTACTACTACTAGTAGATACCAGAGTTACCACTTCTACCACTACTGCTACTAGTAGTCATCAGTCACCACTTCTACCACTACTACTACTAGTAGATACCAGAGTTACCACTTCTACCACTACTGCTGCTAGTAGTCATCAGTCACCACTTCTACCACTACTACTACTAGTAGATACCAGAGTCACCACTTCTACCACTACTGCTACTAGTAGTCATCAGTCACCACTTCTACCACTACTGCTACTAGTAGTCATCAGTCACCACTTCTACCACTACTGCTGCTAGTAGTCATCAGTCACCACTTCTACCACTACTACTACTAGTAGATACCAGAGTCACCACTTCTACCACTACTGCTACTAGTAGTCATCAGTCACCACTTCTACCACTACTGCTACTAGTAGTTACCAGAGCCACCACTTCTACCACTACTGCAGCTAGTAGTTACCAGAGGCACCACTTCTACCACTACTGCAGCTAGTAGTTACCAGAGCCACCACTTCTACCACTACTGCTGCTAGTAGTTACCAGAGCCACCACTTCTACCAATGATGCTGCTACTGGTTACCAGAGTCGTCACTTTTACCACTACTGCTGCTAGTAGTTACCAGTCACCATTTCTACTAATACTATTGCAGTTCTTCACGACCGTTTCTAGTACTACAACTGCTATTACCTCATTTTAATAGCAAAAAAACTGTTCTTACTACTGCTGCTACTATTGGTGATGCTAATGATGGTGCTACTGTATTACTGTCAATGATCTGGATAAGATTTATGATACTGCAACTACTAATGTCATTATTCACGAGGAGAATGACAGTAAGATTCAAAGAAACTATATCTACAGTTCAAACAGGTACTGTAGCTTCTCAAAATACTACTACTACTACTTCTACTACTACTACTCTACTACTACTACTACTACTACACCCACTACTACTTTAGATACCGTTGCTAATATTATTAATCAAATCTCACCTTAAAAAATCCAGCTTCATCCCCCAGAAGCTCCTTACTGTATTTCTGTTCACATGTGCTCTCAACTTCTTTCACACATTCAACCACACTTTGTCAAAAGCTGATGAAATCTCTCTGGGATCTGCTTCCAGATCTGTCTTCTGCAAACAGCAAATAATTCACCTTGCATGCACATCCTACTCTAATACATAGAAATAGTTATAGCAATATCAATACTGATAATGATAATGATATGAATAATAGCAATGATGATAATAATGATAATGATAATAACTGATGATGATTATGATAATGATGATAATGATAATAATGATAATAATGATGATAATGATAATGATATTAATAATGATGATCATAATAATAATGATGATAATTATAATAATGATAATGATAATAATAATGATGATAATAATGATAGTATTAATAATGATAATAATAATAATGATAATAATGATAATAATAATAACGCGGGAGACAGCGACAAAGTATAAAAAAAAAAAAAAATAATAATAATAATAATAATAATAATAATAATAATAATAATAATAATAATAATAATAATAATGATAATAATAATAATGATGATAATAGTAATAATAATAATAATAATAATAATAATAATAATAATAATAATGATAATAATAATAATAATAATAATAATAATAATAATGATAATAATATTAACAATAATGATAATGATGATAATAATAATGATAATAATAATGATAATAATAATGATATTAATAATAATAATAATAATGATAATAATTATAATAATACTAATAATACTAATAATAGTAATAATAATAATAATAATAATAATAATAATAATAGTAATAATAATAATAATAATAATAAGAATAATATAATAATTATAATAGTAATAGTAATAATAATATTGATAATAATTATGATAATCACAATGTCTACAACTATTACCACCAGTGTTTACAACAACCACAACAAGTCCTTCTATATCAACAACTATTACCACAAGTGCTACTGCATCGACAACTATTGCTACAATTGTACTGCATCAACAACTATCACCACAAGTGCTATTGCATCAACAACTATCACCACAAGTGCTATTGCATCAACAACTATTATCACAAGTGCTACTACATCAACAACTATTTCCACAAGTGCTACTGCTCAGCAACTATTGCCATAAGTGCTACTACATCAACAACTATTACCACAAGTGCTACTATATCAACAACTATTACCATAAGTGCTACTACATCAACATTTAATACCACAAGTGCTACTACACCAAGAACTATTACCACAAGCTCTACTACATCAACAACTATTACCACAAGTGCTACCACATCAACAACTATTACAACAAGTGCTACCACATCAACAACTATTACCAGAAGAGCTTCTACATCAAGAACTATTACTACAAGTGCTACTAAATCAACAACTATTACCATAAGAGCTTCTACATCAAGAACTATTACCACAAGTGCTACTAAATCAACAACTATTACCATAAGAGCTTCTACATCAAGAACTATTACCACAAGTGCTACTAAATCAACAACTATTACCATAAGTGCTACTACATCAACAACTATTACCACAAGTGCTACCACATCAACAACTATTACCATAAGAGCTTCTGCATCAAGAACTATTACCACAAGTGCTACTAAATCAACAACTATTACCATAAGAGCTTCTACATCAAGAACTATTACCACATGCAACAAAAAGATCAACAGACTAATTACACCTAAGTGCTACTACAGATCAACCCCAATTACCAAGCAAGGATAGCAACCACATCAACCCACAAATACCATTAGAATCTTCTGTATTTCCGCAAACAAGAACAATTATAAACCAGAAGAGCTACTAACTCCAGCAACTCTTACCAAAAGGCTCTCTACATCCAATAACTCATACCAACAAGTGCTTACTAAAACAACAACAATTACTCATAGAAGTGCTACTACATCAAAGAATTTTAACCCATACAAGATGCAACTAAAACCCCAACTCTAAAAACCAATATGTGCTTACTACAATCAAGTAATTGATTTACCTCCAATATCAAGCTAACATCAACAACACTTAACCAAACGTGCTAAACTAACAATCAACCACAATATACCAAACCATAGTGCTACAGGTCCGAACCAACCCCAACTATAACCCAACGATCACCCAGTACAACAATCAACAATATACACAATAGCATCAACCGACACACACAACTATTAACCCGAAAATATAAACAGAACAACACTAACAAGTAACCCATACACTCGACCCGCCCTTTCACACAGCCCGCTCCACCACACAATACCCAACATATTTGTGCACCAGCCAACACCAACAAAAACGCCGATAATATGCAAGCCGTACCAACAACAACAATATTACAACCATATGCAACACCTATCCACACACTAAATACCATAAGTAGCTACAACATCCCAAACCAAATGTCACAAGATCAGGACACAACAACAACAACCACAAAAGTGTCACCCACAATTGCACAACAGCACAACAACACATACCAAACTGCTACTAACCGGACAAATCACCTACACACAACAAAATTTCCACAAGAGCACCTCCAATCACCAACTATTGTCACCAAGAAGTTGCTAGCTTAAAACCAACCCACACAACGACCCGAATAAGAGCTAGACTAATCATACATCAATAACTTAATACCACAAGTTCTCCTACATATCAAGACAACAACTATATACCATAAGTGTCTGACTACATCAACAACAACTAATTTCCCCAGATGCTGAGACAGAACAAACAACTCACAATAACCTCCAACCCAAAAGGGACAACTAAAACCTCGATAATATATCTACCAACCACAACTAATACCCACGATTTGCGCTGTATTCAACTAGTACCTACAAATCCTTATCCAACAACTACAACAACTATTTCCTTTACTTTCAGCTATTAAACCATTCATTGTTCAATTTCTTTCTTCCCATATTCTTTAAACCATTTTAGTGAATGATACCAAACCATTGAACCCGCTCCACAAAGAGTCCCCTTTCTCCCCCAAAGCCATGATGTTAATCAGAAATGTTTTAACAATTAAAAAACCTTTAATAACACACGGTCACGCTGAAAGACTGCATGACTATTGACCCAAGGAGAAAAAATTTTTATAAATAATAACACAAATAAGAAAACCGGTCTTGTCGCCCTACCAGAGACCACCCAATCAGGCCTATCACATGATGCGCCACACTGCCATTTACACTAAACATGTGCCCAACCCTAATTGCAAAACAACCTATACAAAACCGACACTGTACCATAACATTACTGGTACAATTTAAATGCCACGATTAACATCCAGTAACCAGGAGATATATAACATGTGCGTATATAACATAACTTTCGATAAACATCAACAACAGTCTGAAAGGTCGATCGCATAGCTCCCATTTCGCCTACCACGAGAAGAAGAAAACCCATTTTAACACCTCCATGCCTAAATAAACCTAGCTCGAGTTAACCCCCTGATAATGTTCTTCCCATTATGCAAACTATAAAGAGGCCGCCACAGCTTTTAATTAAACTTAACCAGAGAATAATATATTGTAGAATCCCAATTCTCACATCAAATACCCGTGAGAATTGGAAATAACATAAGAAGTAAATTGAAAAGCTCTTCTTGGTATTTACATTTCCATCTAAGCTAAGAGGTAAACACTCCTCACTGTAATCTGTGATATATATCTCCATCAACATAGCTTCTGTTAGCCAATATGAACTATATTCAACATAAACATTACTACAACAGAAAATAAAGTTAGATGTTTATGTCATCCCTGAAGAACAGATTAAATACAACTGTGAGCGGATATACATTAAAGCACTTCCCTTACCATTTCCTTGCTTATCCATACCATCTTAATGGAGTTTGTGGCGGTCCAGCGGAGAAACATTGACGCAGGAACCCCACCCATGTTTCAAATAATAAGCCGACAACAATTCCACATGTAGTTTCATTATCCCAAGCTGCATAAAAAAACAGCCTCATAAAATTATATAAAATAAAATATAAATATGATAAAAAAATTATAATAGCTATATATATATATATATATATAATATATAATATATAATATATATATATATATATATATATATATATATATATATATATATATATATGATATATATATATATATATATAGTATATATATATATATATTTTGCTTTACTTGTCCTCTCTTTAACTGTTCCCTCTCTTCCCTACACGGTACACATGCTTTTACATTCTCGATAAAAAAACTTTTCACTGCTTCTTAACAATAATATATAAATATCACATATAAATAAAAAAATAAATAAAAAAATAAATAAAGTTAAATAATATATCTTATATAACTATATATATATATATACAAGATAGTATATAATAAATATATATAGAATATATATAGTATAATATATAAAAATATATATTATATAATTATATTAATATATATTATATAAAAGAAAATATAATAATAAAAAATGATATAATAAATTATAAATATGCAACCAAAGTGAAGCTGAATAGATGTACACAGTGCAGGGGGAGGTTAAAAGGAAGATTGAGCATAGTCCAAATGGGAGTACTGGTATGAGAACCAAACAACTACACGGTGGCCCATTGGCCTCTCCCATTGTCAGCAGAAATACTCTGAATTCATATGAACCCCCCCACTTGTTAAAAAGGTATTTCGCTGCGACATCACACGAACTTTAAATATCATCTTCTTTCATGCAGAGGATGTCCCAGTCGCATAAATCTTGACACTCCATATGTAGAACTAAGGATATGCACCCCCCAAGCGACAGTCCCAGTCCTCAGATCCGACCAACCCCCTCCCTTTATTATTAATCTCGGCTCCTCGAAGCGTGATATAAAGCACACAGCATGGTAAATTACCCCAGATGCGGGAGCTACTTGCTAACCTCCAATACCAAAATTCAACACTGAGTACATATGAAGTAGGGCGCTATGAGAATAGGGTATGCCAAACTTGAGTATGCAGGGCAAGTGAGAGACAACAACAAAATGTAGTCTGCATGTGTGACCGAAATTCTGTGTCTTTATCAATTCCGACCAATTCCGTAATTAGAGACAATGCACAAAGTTATGTGGCATACCGGTTGTCGACGTTAGCCGTCAGATTGAAGAACCAGTTCCATAGGAAGCTATCTATTTAAAACCAAGGGGTGGACAATAATAGAGTGGCCCTTGTTGGAATTGTGGAATGGTAGCAGAGCTGGTATCGTATCATTAATACAATGACAGCTAGAGACCTTTATTGGAACAACTGTGTGGCAAATGTTAGACTAGAAACCTCTAGCTTGATCCCCCAGAGCACGAAAACAAGACACATTTGCAGGGGGTTAGGGGTAAGTTGACATTTCATCGAGTGTGTGTAGGTGTGGCTACGGGAATGAATAACAGAAGCGAAGAATGAAATATGGTTAACGTTATTAAAATGTAAAATACTGTGTATGTATACAAAAACATATATATACGTAGAAATGTAAAGTGATGATGTTTTTAATGGGATGTATATAAAATATACATGTTGATAATGTGGGTGGGTATGGGCTAATCTCTCCGTCTGTTACCATTCTCTTCCTTGCAATTGTTGGGAGACACTCAACAAAGTAGTATAATAATAAATAAAAATATAGTATAATATACATATATAGTATTATATATTTAGTTATTTTTTTCTATTATGCTTTTGTCGCTTGGTCTCCCGCGTTTTGCGATGTAGCGCCCGGAAACATAGAAAGAAAATAAGGCCCAACCCACCCCTATACTACATGTATAAAGTATATACAAACTCATCACACAACGATACAAACAAACATACATACTACATCTCAAAGAAAACATATATATACACATCACAGACACTACATAAATACTACAGTGTGTCCACAATTCACCACAGTTCTGTTCCTGCTAGCCGTTTATTACAATCCCATCGCCACCACGCCACACCTAGGAATACCAATCCCCCTCCCCCCTCATGATAGCTAAAGGAATCGAAAGGCAAAGGACACCAAAGGGCCCCATTACGTTCACACATCAGTCTCCTAGCTGTCACGCAAATAGCCCGAAACCACAGCTCCCTTTCCACATCCATGCCCCACATTCACAACTTTCCAAGGATTAACCACCCCAGACCTTCAATGCCCTGATTCAATCCACAGACAGCTACGTCAACCCCTTTACCACATCGAACCAATTCACTCTTTCCTTGCCCGCCTTCACCCTCCTGTCATGTTCAGCCCCGACATGACAAATTTTTTTATTCACACCATCTTCTTTCCACCTCCAAATTGGTTACACCCCCACTTCTGCCTCGTTCACTCCACCCGACACATATATCCTCTTGGTCCCATCTTCCTCACTTCATTCTCTCCATGTTCCCAAAACCATTTCAAACCACGCTCTTCAGCTCTCTCAACCACTCTCTTTTATATATTTCCACATATCTCTCTTACACCTTACATTACTTACTTCTGATCAAACCACCTCACACCACACATAATTGTCCTCACATCTCATTTCCAGCACATCCACCCTTCTTGCGCACAACTCTAGTCTCCATACCCACCCTCGCAACCATAACAACATTTTATGTGGAACCACTATACCTACAAACATAGCCCTTTTTTCTTTCGGAGATATATTCCTCGACTTCCCCACATTCTTCAAGGCTCCCAGGATTTTCGCCCCACCCTCCACACTATTATTTCACTTCGCTTCCATGGTTCCAATCCTCAGCCAATCTACACTCCCAGATATCTAAAACACTTTACTTCCTCCAAGTTTTTCCCCCCTCATTTCAAACTTACCTCCAGGTGGCTTGACGCCTGAACCCTCCCTACTGTACCAAATAACCATGCCTCATGAATAAGAATATATGGTGTGGAAGCGCGCAATTTGTTAGAAGCAGTGTAAAAAGTTTTCATCGAGAGGTAAGGCATGTGTTACGGTGTAGTAAGATAGGAAATTGATAGGTATTCTCAGTGAAAGTATGATTGGCGGCAGAGGGGAGTGTGCTTCTCCAAGGTTGCTTAAATTTATTTTGTTATATAAGATTGGGGTTTTTTTAGGGAGGTGACTTTGCAAGAGTTTTTGAGGAAAGAAGGTGCAAGTATGAAGTCTGTTGTGGATGAGAGAGCTTTTGGAAGTGAGTCCGGGGGGGGGGGTGAGTTTTTTGTTCGTCATGATTGAAACAGCGCTAGTGGCTGATTCCGATAGTAGAAAAGCCTGCAGAATCGTGGTGACCTGATTTTGGGTAAAGTGTGGTGAAAGAATAAAGTTAAGAGAAAGGGTGAATAATGAGCAAGTGTTTTATTGGTACAGTTAGTGGTTGAGGTCCAAGACGATTGGGAGGATAAGTTTGAATGGAGAACAACTGTAGGAATTAAAGTGTTTTTACCCCATTTCTGGGCTGGGAGTGTGATACTGGCAGTCGATGGAACCATGGAAGCGGTAAGTGGATCATAGGGTGTGGGAGTGGGGAGGCGAAAATTCTGGTCACAATTGAAGAAGTGTGGAATACGAGAACATTATCTCGTGAAAGCAAAAATGGGTATGTATTGAAGGAATAGTGTAACCAACAATGGTTGAAATGGTTGCGCATGGCGTGGGCTATGAAGAGAGATTGTGCTCATGGAGAAATTGAAGTTCAGTGGACATGAGATGTTTGAGACAATGTTGTAGTTTGTGAGGGGTGTTTGAATGAGTTAATTAACCTGTGTTACGAGGGGGGGTACCTTTACCGCTATCATATGAGTCCCCAACCCCCTCTGCTATTAATCCCTCGGCTCCTCTTATCTGTATAAAATCCCATTAAAATTTCCCACCATTCGTCTTTCCAATTCTATCTATCCCTCAATCCGCGCCTCGTTCAGACAGCATATACTGCTTTATGTCTTTCCGCTCTTCTCCTATTTCCCCCCCGCACTAATTTCTTATTCCCTCATTCGAATCCACCCATGTGGCAAAAATAGATCACTGTTTCCCATCCCCAATCGCTTCTCTACCCGTGCTTTTGCCCCTTCCACTCTATCCAAAGTTCACTCATATTACACACGCCCCCTTTTCCCTTGTTACCTCCCTATCATACATCTTTTAAAGCAACTGTTCATTATACGGCTACAGGTTACCAACCATGGTGCCGCGGCATATACGTACATACACAAAATCGATTTATCCCGACAGAAATCTAGCATATAAATTTTGAGGTATTGGGGGCGCAATACTTTCTACAGGTTTATCCAAGCGCTCGACCTACTACACCCGCGGTAGACTGACAGCGAAAAAAAAAAAAAGTACAAAAGAATAATAAAATATAGAAAATAAAATATAAAATATAATAATATAAGTAATTAGTATATAGTAGTATATATATATAAATAAATATTTTTAAATTTTCTTTTTTATTATGACTTTTTTTCGCTGTCTTCCCGTTAGCGAGTAAGCGCAAGGAAACAGACTAAAGAAATGCCTAACCCACCCTCTACACATGTAAGACATACGTCCACAACACGCAAATAAACATACCTACACACCTTTCCAATGGTTGTACCCCAGACGCTTCACATGCCTTGATTCAATCCACTGACAGCACGTCAACCCGTTATAGCCACATCGACTACCCACATCACTCTATTACCTTGCCCACCTTTCACCCTCCACAAGTCAGGGCCCCGATCACACAAAATCTTTTTCACCCATCTTACCACCTCCCAATTGGTCCCACCCTCTTCTCCTCTGATACCACCACGTCCGACACATATATCCTCATGGGTCAATCGTTCCTCCCTCATACTCGCCATATATATATAACTATATATTATATATAGAATATATATATATATATATATATATATATATATAATATATAGATTTATATATAATTTAGGTTAATTATATATATAGTAATGTATATATATATATATATAAATATACCGAAGGGTTCAGGGTCAGTCAATTGGGAGGTAGGTTTTTTGCATGGAGAAAAACTGGAAGTAGTAAAGTGTTTTAAGATGTATGGGAGTGGATCAGTGCAGCGGATGGGAACCATGGAATCTGAAGTTGAATCAAAGGGTGGAAAGAGTGAATCATTGGGTGTTAGCCTGAATAATGTTTGGGAAGTTCAAGAACATAAACTCGAAAGCAAAAATGTGGAGTTGTAATTTAATCGTGTCATAATACATAGCCCTCTAGAGAACAGAGTGTGAACTAATGTTGTGTCTAAGTAGGTTCATATCCAAGCGTCTACCCGCCACACTCGCACATATTAGGGGGGAGGTGTGATTGATAATCCATGTGTGAGGCGTTGGTTGGGCGTAAATGAATAGATAAAAGGCAGACAGTATGAAAAAATGTAAATGTGTATATAAAGTAAAGTCTATATGAGAAAATAATAAGTGCACAATGGAGATGAAGGTATATAATGTTTTGCGGTGTGAGGACGGTATTGGTAAATACAGATATTGTAAAGTGAGTGTGTTGTCCTACATTAATCTCTTTCTTTGCGTGCAACCTCGCAGTACAACGGGAGACAAGCGACAAAGTCAAAATAAAAATATAAATGAAATAAATCATATCTACAAATATATATATATATATATGTCTCCCCCGTTTGCGAGGTAGCGCAAGGAAACAGACGAAAGAAGTGGCCCAACCCACCACCCATACACATGGTATAAACATACCTCCACACACGCAAATAACATACCTAACAACAGCTTTCCAATGGTTTACCCCTCCAGAGCATCACCAATGCCATGATTCAATCCACTGACAGCACGTCAACCCCGTTATACCCACAACTTCTCCAATTCACCACAATTACCTTTTGCCCTCTTAATATTACTCACTTTCCAACCCTCACACCTGTCATGTTCAGTTTCTAGCAGATGAAGCACATGCAGTATCAGCAGAGGGCATCAATCCAAATCAGAGCAGAAAGAGTTTATAGGCGAGGGTCCAGGCAGCGTAGCATGTTGGTATGTATCAGAGGGTTGGGTTGGGGGGTGGGGGGTGGCAAGCAGGTATGATTGTGGTCAAGGATGTCATATCGGCAGTGTAGCGAGGAGCATCATTTACAGCATCAGCGGACTTGGGACCTTTTGCTGGAAGAGCCGGCGATGAAATCACCACCACCTACCTTCATGATCCACATATCCAGCAAGAGAAGATCAGTCCGTGCCTGAGTACACCGCTGCAGAGAACCCCCTGACCTCCTCCTCTGATTCCCCTAATGCCGCTCGTCCCTCGACGTCTCTGTTGACTGGCGCCTACTTCTACCTCCGATTATCCTCCGTGGCTCTGGGTCTGTTGGCTCGCTGCCCTTAGCTGCCCTCTGGGTCATCGTAGCTGTTAGCATGCCGTGGCGTGCAGCTAACCCCCCTTTGGTAATATTAAGACACACCGGCGGTTGCCGCATCATAATACATGGGCATTGGATGCAGCGGAGCAGGCCTCCGGCCTTGCTAGGGCTGTCTGCCTGCAGGAGCTCATGCTCTAATAGCGCTAGTGACGATCCACGGCCGCGAGTGTAAGGGGGGTGGGGGATAGCTGCCTGCGTGGCTCCCCGTTAGCCGCTTGTCCTCCCTTCCTTGCCGCGGCGTACCTGTCCTCGTGAGGTTGGTCGGGACTGGGGGCTCATAGGCGACAAATCCTTACAGGGATCAGGTCGTGGTCTCCAGAGCTGTCCTCCGCCATCCCTAGGGCCGTGCTTGTGCTCTACCTGGCCTTCCTCTGCGCCGAAACCGGCTCCCTGGCTGGCGATCCTTCCCTTCTGCCCGCCTAGAAGATGGTGGGGGTCTGTGTCTTGAACCTATTTTTCGCTCTATGTGCACAGTTACTGCTGCTTGCGTATTTTTCCCGCGTAACCCTACCCTTCAGCCAGTCATCCCCTTCTTGCATTTGTTTATACACTTATACCCTAGGATACAGGCACTTGTCCTATTACCACATCGTGAGCATTCAGTGAGTAACGGCAACCCCTAGTACCTGGGCCAAAGCGGCGGGGCAGTGGAGGTCCATAAGAGTAGATTGGAAAGTAAGGCCGGTCAGGCGACATCATGCCAGGCGCGTGAAATCATGCAGACTTCAGGGATATAAGTGAGCGGTAGGCAGTCCATCCAGTGGGAAGTTGTAAGATATAGAGATAGCAGGTGCCATAATCATGGAGACTCTAAATATTGCGGAAGCGATAGCCCGCCGATTACCTGTTGAACCACTTATCCGTGTTTGTTGCTGCCGCTAAGAACCTCTCGACCTACCGCTCTCCTGGTTCTTTTATTAACCTCACTTTACTTCTCCCCTTGCCTTGGGATAACTATGCGTCGTGGCTTTCGTCTCGCTCTGCCCTCTTTGCTTGGCTGCCGCTTCGGAGTGACTCTAATTTCATCCCGTGCCTAGGCTACGCCTCGTTTCTTTCTCGGCCTCTCGGCACCCTCTTCTTCTGGACTCCGAGGTTAAACCTGATTCCTTTTCTCCTGTTCTGGAGTCTGCTGAACAGATCTAAGCCTCTCTACGTGGCGACTGCCGCGCCTTGATGTATTGACGCATGGTATGCTCTGCTGAGCGAGAACCTCCTCTCTCCTCTCTGCCTTACTAGACCCCTCTGGTTACCTACCTTGCGACTCGGGTACCTCCCCTCCTGCAATAGGATGGCCTTCCCGACTGCCACCTGCGTCCTTCTAGGACCGCCTAATACTTGCATTTCCTCTTATTGGCTGTGCTCGTTCTGTTCTGCTGGGCTCACTATATTCGAACGCAGGGTCGACTCGCAGCACAGACATGATGAAGATCAGAATAGGTCGAATTCATATCATGGGCTAACATAGGAGGATCGGTACGCCTATAAGACAAGAAGCAGGTCTACATTCCAGATACCTAGGCTCATAGATCCACCGGGCACGTGTGCAGTAGGACCTTTGCTCCCTCCTCCCCCGTGGGTTTCTTTACGCCCTTAACCTTAGTTTGCTGCCCCTACTTGAGGCCCCCCGACCTACTCCCCGCAATCTTAACCGTACGATTCTGTCTCATCTCTACCCTCTGGTTCTGGCTCTAAGTTTATACCCTCACTTTTAACCACACCTGCTTGTTAGGCCGCCCTCTTCACGGTATGCCACCGCGAATCTCCTCTACCTTGTCTTACCGATGCTCCGCGGGTTGCGCGGAAGCACCGCTTCATGTCCTCAGCTAGCCTGGCGTTGCCGTGACCGGTGACCTCAAAGGGTCTCGATATATGACACTGCCTGTATCATAGGCAGGAAGAGAAGTATACCCCGCCTAGATATGTTCAGTGCGCCGACAGGAGGTCGAGGGGTGGGTGGGTGATGGTGGGTTGGTGTAGGGACCGCTGAGGACAGAGCACCGGCACGATTTCATAATGTTCTGTGATACATTAATTCAGCATCATAAGGAGGGATCTGTGAAAGTAGAAGTCCGCTAGATTGCATGAGTGTTCCGTTCATAAGGATGAGAAAGATCAGGAGGATCAGTGCAGTAGTACATGGGGTCAAAATATTTTCAGAGGCAAACGGGGTTGTGAGGAGCGTGAGGTACATTCTCCGTAGCCTCCCGTCGCCTGCACCCCTTACATCAGCAGATTCATATACATGACGATGGCATGCATTATGGTGGTAGAGCAGAACAGACTAGAGCTGTGCTCCAACGCGGCAGATAGGAATCGACAGGAGGCCAGCTTTTCTTACTACTACGCCCGCTAGCATGATCTGCCTTACGCGGCTCCAGTCCACTCCCCCACCCCCCCCCACTCCGCAAGTCACCTCCGTGGCCTCCCGCGGGCAGGCCTTGCATCCCTTCTGGGACCTCGTGGGCGAGACCTGGTCAGATTGGTATCCCTAGATCCCAGCGTAGAGCGATATATATCAGTCATCGGTAACTTAATGATCCCTTCAGCAGAATGACATCAGGGCGCCGTGGCAGGCTCCGTGGCGGTAGCTGCACATCTAGGAGAGATGGCTAGTCTTGCCGCTACCATAGGCACCTATCATATTCATCATGTAGTTTGCCCGAGCATATTTATTTGATCAATAGTTAGTTCAGATGAATAAAGGAGAGGCAGGTTAATGGATGCATACCCTGGCCCCATTCAGTAAGGTTGGTCCCGAAAGTGGATATGTAGAGGAAGCGCAGGCCGAATCTAGCTCCCGAGCTGGCTGGTGTAGAAGCTCCATGTACCTCAGAGCCGTCCTCCCAAAACCTCTGGGTACCCGCCTTGCGGGCAACGCCCTCACCTCTGCTCCTGCCGTCTCTAGCCGCGGATCCCTTCGCATACTTCTCTTGGGTTAATTGTCTCTCCACTCTGTGTAGCTCAGTCCGACTCCCCTCTTCGATTGCGGATGCTTCCGTTTTTATCCGAACTGTGCACATGTGCTACCTACCGATCCATGCATGGCTACGCAGTCGCAATTTGCATCGCAGTGCGCGAACTGCGGAAGCTCAAGAGTACCGCGCGAGGGGAGTACTATATACAATATCAGGAGGCCGCATGAGCCAAGGTGGATGCCAGATTAGTTGTAGGTTTGCATTTAGTGGAGATGAAGATGTCATATTGCAGAGGTTCGATTGTCAGGGCGTCGGATGTCTATCGAGAGTACTCATACAGATGATAGGGGTGCAAACGATTATGATATCATTACGCAAAACTAGGGCTCATCTACTCATATGCACATTTGCTAGTGACCTCACTGAGACGCATTGTCAACATAAGCCTCATCAGACAGGGGAGATCAGTCCCTGCGCTGTGCATTTATTAGAGTGTCCTCCTGCCCGCTATCCGACCATGTATCGGTAGAGTCATAGGATGCCAGGGCCATGGGGGAAGTATGAGGAGATAGAGAGGCTTTGGAATACTGAGCCAATGATCAGCCGGAGTCATATGGAGGGGCAGCATGATGCACTGAAGCAACATCAGAATATCTGACCTAGGCATTACCGTCACGTCTAATATGATACCCCACCGACCTGTTTGGCCGGTACCGCATCTTTGAGTCAGTTCGTCCTGAGGGTTGGGGGGGGTTTTGGTAGCAGAGTAGAGGAGGCGCCGCAGTCGGTGCTCAGAAGGGTGAAGGAAGGATCCTGATTCCTAGAGACGCTGCTTCCCGTCGCGTTTGGCCGTACCTTCTGGTCCCTCCGTCCCTCTGCACAGTATCCTCTCAGCGTGGCGCGGGAGAGACAGGGGGATAGATGGCGCGATACGAGGCGGGGGGGGGAGGTGGATTGGGTGTGGGAAAGACTAAGCCCGGTTACCGTCTAGTTATATTCCTCGCGGTCCTCTTTTTACTGCCTCGCTTTCACCGCACGGCTTCCTTTACCGAGACTAATTCTATTGCGGCCGTCGGCTAACCTGGTCCTTAGCCTTCCTTTCTCCTCGGTTATAAGGGTAGATAATACATTAAACAATGATAAAAGGATGCAGGGAATCGGGGGAGGCAGCCCCTAGCTGCCCGTCTTCCGCCGCCCAGCTTGGCGCTTGAGGCATTAGAGACCCGTTACAGGGGCTACGATTCATTCGGATGACAGCTTTTGGGCGATTCAGTAGCGGAGGACCCGGTCAGTTGATGGTGTTCTTGAATGAATCAAGACAGAGAGTCTCCTACCGACATACATGACCCCGCTCGAATGTTCTACAACGAACACCTCTATGGATCTGCAGGGGCTGGTCCTGGGAAGTGCTCAGGCTCCGATCTAGCACCGATCGGAGGGCATTCCGCCGATACAGCCCTAAACAGAGAGTTTGCCCGATGCACGCAAGTGTCGCTGCTTAGCGGCCGGATCGTACTAAATCCCCTCGTCCTATTATGAACCGAGCCCGTCTTTGCAGGGGCATGCATCCTGTAACAGCAGGGCAAAGCAGGCCAAACACTGCTAGCAGTAAGCATAGAAGAGACAAATAGGGAGGAAGAGCAGGTTTTGGGTTGAGGGGGGATTCACTGCTTCAAAGTGGGGGTTCCTCTCCCGATCCGTAAGTGGCATTTCAAGGGGCGCCAGACAGTATCAGATAAGACTCAGTGAGGCATCTTATTGGCCCAGAAGCGGGTCGCGATTAGATGGCAGCTTTGCCGATTGTCATAGGCATATCATTACGGTCATATACGGCTCTGATGCGAGGTAGTACCGCTTAGCAGAGTGATACGCCGGGCCATAATGATAATCATCGGACCCACCTGCAGGAATCCTTCCATTACCAGAAGTCTCAGCCGTGTGTGGATAGCTCAACAGGGGCATTAAGAATGGTAACATGGCATGTTATCTCTACCTTCTAACGCGTCTTCTAACCGCCTCGCCCCCGGCCGGATTATTGAGGAGTCTCCTCTACCTTGCCTGTCGTACATCCGACCTGAACGTTCCAGCTGCCAGGTTCCCAGAGCATCGAGGAATGAGATGCGACGTTCGCAGCCGTCCGTGCCTCTAGGTCTCGTATGCTGCCCTGACCGCGCAGCCCGCCGTTGCAGCTTCGCGAACCTTCGGCGGGCCTCCGATATTCCCCTCATCTTATACTCATCCAGTAACTGAGCTATCCTCACTGGCGGTTTATCAGAATGGTCCCCTTTCAGCCAGGCCGCGGGGAATATTACAATCAGGAGTCAGAACAAGACCTGGGGTAGGCGCATTAAGGGGTGGGGGTGTGGTCAGCAAGGAGGGAGGGAACAGTTAGATCAGCTCATATATACCAGCAAGCCTCGTAGACATAAAAAACCTGCAGAAGTTCATTCAGTATTCATTCAGGTAGACAGACATGCAGGCAGCGACAGAGGACAGGGAGTGCATCATAACATGTGCTATAGGTACACGGGGATCCGTTAAGGTAGGAGCCCCGATCACACAAAATCTTTTTCACTCCATCTTTCCACCTCCAATTTGGTCTCCCTTTTCTCCTCGTTCCCTCCACCTCCGAAACGTATATCCTCTTGGTCAATCTTTCCTCACTCATTCTCTCCATGTGACCAAACCATTTCAAAACACCCTCTTCTGCTCTATCAACCACGCTCTTTTTATTTCCACACATTTCTCTTACCCTTACGTTACTTACTCGATCAAACCACCTCACACCACACATTGTCCTCAAGCATCTCATTTCCAGCACATCCATCCTCCTGCGCACAACTCTATCCATAGTCCACGCCTCGCAACCATACAACATTGTTGGAACCACTATTCCTTCAAACATACCCATTTTGCTCTCCGAGATAATGTTGTCGACTTCCACACGTTCTTCAAGGCTCCCAGAATTTTCGCCCCCTCCCCCACCCTATGATCCACTTCCGCTTCCATGGTTCCATCCGCTGCCAGATCCACTCCCAGATATCTAAAACACTTCACTTCCTCCAGTTTTTCTCCATTCAAACTCACCTCCCAATTGACTTGACCCTCAACCCTACTGTACCTAATAACCTTGCTCTTATTCACATTTACTCTTAACTTTCTTCTTTCACACACTTTACCAAACTCAGTCACCAGCTACTGCAGTTTCTCACATGAATCAGCCACCAGCGCTGTATCATCAGCGAACAACAACTGACTCACTTCCCAAGCTCTCTCATCCCCAACAGACTTCATACTTGCCCCTCTTTCCAAAACTCTTGCATTTACCTCCCTAACAACCCCATCCATAAACAAATTAAACAACCATGGAGACATCACACACCCCTGCCGCAAACCTACATTCACTGAGAACCAATCACTTTCCTCTCTTCCTACACGTACACATGCCTTACATCCTCGATAAAAACTTTTCACTGCTTCTAACAACTTTCCTCCCACACCATATATTCTTAATACCTTCCACAGAGCATCTCTATCAACTCTATCATATGCCTTCTCCAGATCCATAAATGCTACATACAAATCCATTTGCTTTTCTAAGTATTTCTCACATACATTCTTCAAAGCAAACACCTGATCCACACATCCTCTACCACTTCTGAAACCACACTGCTCTTCCCCAATCTGATGCTCTGTACATGCCTTCACCCTCTCAATCAATACCCTCCCATATAATTTGCCAGGAATACTCAACAAACTTATACCTCTGTAATTTGAGCACTCACTCTTATCCCCTTTGCCTTTGTACAATGGCACTATGCACGCATTCCGCCAATCCTCAGGCACCTCACCATGAGTCATACATACATTAAATAACCTTACCAACCAGTCAACAATACAGTCACCCCCTTTTTTAATAAATTCCACCGCAATACCATCCAAACCTGCTGCCTTGCCGGCTTTCATCTTCCGCAAAGCTTTTACTACCTCTTCTCTGTTTACCAAATCATTTTCCCTAACCCTCGCACTTTGCACACCACCTCGACCAAAACACCCTATATCTGCCACTCTATCATCAAACACATTCAACAAACCTTCAAAATACTCACTCCATCTCCTTCTCACATCACCACTACTTGTTATCACCTCCCCTTTTGCGCCCTTCACTGAAGTTCTCATTTGCTCCCTTGTCTTACGGACTTTATTTACCTCCTCCCAGAAAATCTTTTTATTCTCCCTAAAATTTAATGATACTCTCTCACCCCAACTCTCATTTGCCCTATTTTTCACCTCTTGCACCTTTCTCTTGACCTCCTGTCTCTTTCTTTTATACGTCTCCCACTCAATTGCATTTTTTCCCTGCAAAAATCGTCCAAATGCCTCTCTCTTCTCTTTCACTAATACTCTTACTTCTTCATCCCACCACTCACTACCCTTTCTAATCAACCCACCTCCCACTCTTCTCATGCCACAAGCATCTTTTGCGCAATCCATCACTGATTCCCTAAATACATCCCATTCATCCCCCACTCCCCTTACTTCCATTGTTCTCACATTTTTCCATTCTGTACTCAGTCTCTCCTGGTACTTCCTCACACAAGTCTCCTTCCCAAGCTCACTTACTCTCACCACCCTCTTCACCCCAACATTCACTCTTCTTTTCTGAAAACCCATAGAAATCTTCACCTTTGCCTCCACAAGATAATGATCAGACACCCCTCCAGTTGCACCTGTCAGCACATTAACATCCAAAAGTCTCTCTTTCGCGCGCCTGTCAATTAACACGTAATCCAATAACGCTCTCTGGCCATCTCTCCTACTTACATAAGTATACTTATGTATATCTCGCTTTTTAAACCAGGTATTCCCAGTCACCAGTCCTTTTTCGGCACATAAATCTACAAGCTCTTCACCATTTCCATTTACAACACTGAACACCCCATGTATACCAATTATTCCCTCAACTGCCACATTACTCACCTTTGCATTCATATCACCCAACACTATAACCCGGTCTCTTGCATCAAAACCACTAACACACTCATTCAGCTGCTCCCAAAACACTTGCCTCTCATGATCTTTCTTCTCATGCCCAGGTGCATATGCACCAATAATCACCCATCTCTCTCCATCAACTTTCAGTTTTATCCATATTAATCGAGAATTTACTTTCTTACATTCTATCACATACTTCCAAAACTCCTGTTTCAGGAGTACTGCTACTCCTTCCCTTGCTCTTGTCCTCTCACTAACCCCTGACTTTACTCGCAAGACATTCCCAAACCACTCTTCCCCTTTACCCTTGAGCTTCGTTTCACTCAGAGCCAAAACATCCAGGTTCCTTTCCTCAAACATACTACCTATCTCTCCTTTTTTCACATCTTGGTTACATCCACATATATTTAGGCACCCCAATCTGAGCCTTCGAGGAGGATGAGCACTCCCCGCGTGACTCCTTCTTCTGTCTCCCATTTTAGAAAGTTAAAAAATACAAGGAGGGGAGAATTTCTATATATATATATATATATATATATATATATATATATATATATATATATATATATATATATATATATATATATATATATATATATATATATATATATATATATATATATATATATATATATATATATATATATATATATATATATATATATAAAAATATCTTTCCTTACTCATTCTCTCCATGTGACCAAACCATTTCAAAACACCCTCTTCTGCTCTCTCAACCAAAATCTTTTTATTACCATAAATCTCTCTTACCCTATTATTACTTACCCCTCATACCACACATTGTCCTTAAACATCTCATTTCCAGCACATCCAACCTCCTCCGCAAAACTCTATCCATAGCCCACGCCTCGCAGCCATACAACAATGTTGGAACCACTATTCCTTGAAACATACTTATTTTTGCTTTCCGAGGTAATGTTCTCGACTTCCACACATTCTTCAAGGCTCTCAGAATTTTCGCCCCTTCCCCGACCCTATGATTCACTTCCGCTTCCATGGTTCCATCCGCTGCCAAATCCACTCCCAGATATCCAAAACACTTTACTTCCTCCAGTTTTTCTCCATTCAAACTTACCTCCCAATTGACTTGACCCTCAACCCTACAGTACCTAATAACCTTGCTCTTATTCACATTTACTCTCAGCTTTCTTCTTTCACACACTTTACCAAACTCAGTCACCAGCTTTTGCGGTTTCTCACATGAATCAGCCACCAGCGCTGTATCATCAGCGAACAACAACTGACTCACCTCACAAGCTTTCTCATCCACAACATACTGCATACTTGCCCCTCTTTCCAAAAACTCTTGCATTCACCTCCCTAAGAACCCCATCCATAAACAAATTAAACAACCATGGAGACATCATACACCCCTGCTGTAAACCTACATTTACTGAGAACCAATCACTTTCCTCTTTTCTTACATGTACACATGCCTTACATCCTCGATAAAAATTTTCACCGCTTCTAATAACCTGCCTCCAAGAACATATTTTCTTAATACCTCCCATAGAGCATCTCTATCAATTTTATCATATGCCTTCTCCAGATCCATGAAATATATATATATATATATATATATATATATATATATATATATATATATATATATATATATATATATATATATATATATATATATATATATATGTGCAAGAACGGCCATTCGCATAGAAATACATAAATTTAGATATCAACCTATATATACACATATCCAGACATATACATATATACACATACATATTTATACCTGCTTGACTTCATCACTTCGTGCTGCTACCACGTTACATAGGAAACAGCATCGCTACCCCCTACTTCAGGGAGGTAACGCTAGGAGACTGACAAAAATAGCCATATTTTTTTCACGCTCAGCCTCTAGCTGTCATATGTAATGCACCGAAACCACAGTTCCTCTTTCACTACCAGGCCCCACTCACCTTTCCATTGTTTACCCCAAACGCTTACATCACTTGGTTCAGTCCATTGACAGCACGTCGACCCCGTCATACCACCTCGTTCCAATTCATTCTATTCCTTGCACGCCTCTTCCCCTCCTGTATGCTCATGACCCGATCGTTCAAAAATTTTCCAGTTCGTCCTTCCACCTCTAATTTGGTCTCCCGCTTGTAATTGTTCCTTCAACTCTGACACATATATCCACTTTGTCAATCTTTCCTCACTCATTTTCTCAATATGTCCAAACCATTTCAACACACCCTCTTCTGCTCTCTTAACCACACTCTTTATTTCCACGCATATATCTTACCCTTTCATTACTAACTCAGTCATTGCTAACTCCAGTGAAACATACCTTCTCAGTAACCTGTCCCTTAACCCTATTGAAGCTGATAACCTGGCACTTTTTCACATTTACTCTGATCTTTCTCTTATCACACTTTTCCATACTCAGTCACCAACCTCTGCAGTTTCTCACTCGAATCTGCTACTAGAGCTGCATGATCGGCGAACAATAACTAACTCACTTCCCAGTCCCTCTCATCCACAACAGACTACATACTCGCCCCTCTCTCCAAAACTCTTGCATTTGCCTCCCTAAGCACACTATCCATAAACAAATTGAATAACTATGGAGACATCACGCACCCCTGCCGCAAACCGACATTCATTGGGAACCAATCACTTTCCTCTCTTCCTACACGCACACATGACTTACATCCTTGATAAAAACATTTTACTGTTTCTAGCAACTTACTTCTCACACCATATTCTCTTAAAACCTTCCACAAAGTATCTCTGTCAATCATATCACATATCTTCTCCAGATCCAAAAAATGCTACATACAAATCCATCTGTTTTTCTAAGTATTTTTCACACACATTCTTCAAAGGAACCACCTGATCCAGACATCTACCATTTCTGAAACTGCACTACTCTTCACCAGTCTGATATTTTGTATATGCCTTCATCCTCTCAATCAATACCCTTCCATATAATTTCCCAGAAATACTCAACAGACTTATGCCTCTTAGTTTGATCACTCACGTTTATTCCTTTGCCTTAGTACAATGGCACCATGTATGCATTTCGCCAATCCTCAGGCAATTCCCCATGATCCATATACACAATGGATATTCTTACCAACCAATCAACAACACAGTCACCCCTATTTTAAGACATTCCACTGCAAGACGGCGAGTTTGGACACACACACACACACACACACACACACACACGCATATATATATATATATATATATATATATATATATATATATATTTCTTTTTCTTTTAAACTATTTGCCATTTCCCGCGTTAGCGAGGTAGCGTTAATAACAGAGGACTGGGCCTTTTTTGGAATATCCTCACCTGGCCCACACTGTTCCTTCTTTTGGAAAATAAAAAAAAAAAAAACGAGAGGGGAGGATTTCCAGCCCCCCGCTCCCTCCCCTTTTAGTCGCCTTCTGCGACACGCAGGGAATACGTGGGAAGTATTCTTAATCCCGTATCCCCAGGGATAATATATATATATATATGTATATATATATATATATATATATATATATATATATATATATATATATATATATATATATATATATATATTTTTAAACTATTCGCCATTTCCCGCGTTAGCGAGGTAGCGTTAAGAACGGAGGAATGGGCCATTAAGGGAATATCCTTACCTGGCCCACTTCTCTGTTCCTTTTGGAAAATTAAAAAAAATAATGAGAAGGGAGGATTTCCAGCCCCCCGCTCCCTCCCCTTTTAGTTGCCTTCTACGACACGCAGGGAATACGTGGGAAGTATTCTTTCTCCCCTTTCTCCTGAACATGCAGGAGGGTGAAAGGAGGGCAAGGAATAGAGTGAATTGGAGCGATGTGGTATACCGGGGTTGACGTGCTGTCAGTGGATTGAATCAAGGCATGTGAAGCGTCTGGGGTAAACCATGGAAAGCTGTGTAGGTATGTATATTTGCATGTGTGGAGGTATGTATATACATGTGTATGGGGGTGGGTTGGGCCATTTCTTTCGTCTGTTTCCTTGCGCTACCTCGCAAACGCGGGAGACAGCGACAAAGCAAAAAAAAAAAAAAAAAAAAATATATATATATATATATATATATATATATATATATATATATATATATATATATATATATATAAATATAAATAAATAAATATATATATGCTTTGTCGCTGTCTCCCGCATTACCGAGGTAGCGCAAGGAAACAGACAAAAGAATGGCCCAACCTTCTCGCATGCACGTGTATACATACACGTCCCCACACGCACATATACGTACCTATACATCTCAACGTATACATATATATATACACACACAGACATATACATATATACACATGTACATAATTCATATTGTCTGCCTTTATTCATTCCCATCGCCACCTCGCCACACGTGAAATAACAAGCCCCTCCCCCTCATGTGTGCGAGGGAGCGCTAGGAAAAGACAACAAAGGCCACATTCGTTCACAATCAGTCTCTAGCTGTCATGTAACAATGCACCGAAACCACAGCTCCCTTTCCACATCCAGGCCCCACAGAACATTCCATGGTTTATCCCAGACGCTTCACATGCCCTGGTTCAATCCATTGACAGCACGTCGAACCCGGTATTCCACATCGTTCCAATTCACACTACTCCTTGCACGCCTTTCACCCTCCTGCATGTTCAGGCCCTGATCACTCAAAATCTTTTTCACTCCATCTTTCCACCTCCAATTTGGTCTCCCACTTCTTCTCGTTCCCTCCACCTCTGACACATATATCCTCTTGGTCAATCTTTCCTCACTCATTATCTCCATGTAGCCAAACCATTTCAAAACACCCTCTTCTGCTCTCTCAACCACACTCTTTTTATTACCACACATCTCTCTCACCCTATTATTACTTACTCGATCAAACTACCTCATACCACATATTGTCCTTAAACATCTCATTTCCAGCACATCCACCCTCCTGCGCACAACTCTATCCATAGCCCACGCCTCGCAACCATATAACATTGTTGGAACCACTATTCCTTCAAACATACCCATTTTTGCTTTCCGAGATAATGTTCTCGACTTCCACACATTCTTCAATGCTCCCAGAACTTACGCCCCCTCCCTCACCCTATGATTCATTTTCGCTTACTTGGAGAATATAGATAACTTTATTATTGATAGAATTTGTAAAATGATATGTCTATGAACGCTCGTTGTATGTTTTGGACAATCACATGTTTACCAAATGGCGTCCCATCTTCGTCTTTTTGATGTGTATCAAATGACTTATATTTTTCTCTTGTGTCTTCCCTGATGATGTGATTATTACACGAAAGCGCACTTGGGAACTCATCGTGTTTCATTTTCCCAGTGGACTCATAGGAAAAAAAAAAAAAAAAATATATATATATATATATATATATATATATATATATATATATATATATATATATATATATATATATATATATATATATATATATATATATTTTTTTTTTTTTTTTTTTTTTTTTTTTGCTGTCTCCCGCGTTTGCGAGGTACCGCAAGGAAACAGACGAAAGAAATGGCCCAACCCACCCCCATACACATGTATATACATACGTCCACACACGCAAATATACATACCTACACATCTTTCCATGGTTTACCCCAGACGCTGCACATGCCGTGATTCAATCCACTGACAGCACGTCAACCCCGGTATACCACATCGATCCAATTCACTCTATTCCTTGCCCTCCTTTCACCCTCCTGCATGTTCAGGCCCCGATCACACAAAATCTTTTTCACTCCATATTTCCACCTCCAATTTGGTCTCCCACTTCTCCTCGTTCCCTCCACCTCCGACACATATATCCTCTTGGTCAATCTTTCCTCACTCATTCTCTCCATTTGCCCAAACCATTTCAAAACACCCTCTTCTGCTCTCTCAACCACGCTCTTTTTATTTCCACACATCTCTCTTACCCTTACGTTACTTACTCGATCAAACCACCTCACACCACACATTGTCCTCAAACATCTCATTTCCAGCACATCCATCCTCCTGCGCACAACTCTATCCATAGCCCACGCCTCGCAACCATACAACATTGTTGGAACCACTATTCCTTCAAACATACCCATTTTTGCTCTCCGAGATAATGTTCTCGACTTTCACACATTCTTCAAGGCTCCCAGGATTTTCGCCCCCTCCCCCACCCTATGATCCACTTCCGCTTCCATGGTTCCATCCTCTGCCAGATCCACTCCCAGATATCTAAAACACTTTACTTCCTCCAGTTTTTCTCCATTCAAACTTACTTACCAATTGACTTGACCCTCAACCCTACTGTACCTAATAACCTTGCTCTTATTCACATTTACTCTTAACTTTCTTCTTTCACAAACTTTACCAAACTCAGTCTCCAGCTTCTGCAGTTTCTCACATGAATCAGCCACCAGCGCTGTATCATCAGCGAACAACAACTGACTCACTTCCCAAGCTCTCTCATCCCCAACAGACTGCATACTTGCCCCTCTTTCCAAAGCTCTTGCATTTTCCTCCCTAACAACCCCATCCATAAACAAATTAAACAACCATGGAGACATCACACACCCCTGCCGCAAACCTACATTCACTGAGAACCAATCACTTTCCTCTCTTCCTACACGTACACATGCCATACATCCTCGATAAAAACTTTTCACTGCTTCTAACAACTTGCCTCCCACACCATATATTCTTAATACCTTCCACAGAGCATCTCTATCAACTCTATCATATGCCTTCTCCAGATCCATAAATGCTACATACAAATCCATTTGCTTTTCTAAGTATTTCTCACATACATTCTTCAAAGCAAACACCTGATCCACACATCCTCTACCACTTCTGAAACCACACTGCTCTTCCCCAATCTGATGCTCTGTACATGCCTTGACCCTCTCAATCAATACCCTCCCATATAATTTACCAGGAATACTCAACAAAGTTATACCTCTGTAATTTGAGCACTCACTCTTATCCCCTTTGGCTTTGCACAATGGCACTATGAACGCATTCCGCCAATCCTCAGGCACCTCACCATGAGTCATAGATACATTAAATAACCTTACCAACCAGTCAATAATACAGTCACCCCCTTTTTTTATAACTTCCACTGCAATACCATCCAAACCTGCTGCCTTGCCGGCTTTCATCTTCCGGAAAGCTTTTACTACCTCTTCTCTATTTACCAAATCATTTTCCCTAACCCTCTCTCTTTGCACACCACCTCGACCAAGACACCCTATATCTGCCACTCTATCATCAAACACATTCCACAAACCTTCAAAATTCTCACTCCATCTCCTTCTCACATCCCCACTACTTGTTATCACCTCCCCATTTGCGCCCTTCACTGAAGTTCCCATTTGCTCCCTTGTCTTACGCACTTTATTTACCTCCTTCCAGAACATCTTTTTATTCTCCCTAAAATTTAATGATACTCTCTCACCCCAACTCTCATTTGCCCTCTTTTTCACCTCTTGCACCTTTCTCTTGACCTCCTGTCTCTTTCTTTTATACATCTCCCACTCAATTGCACTTTTTCCCTGCAAAATTCGTCCAAATACCTCTCTCTTCTCTTTCACTAATAATCTTACTTTTTCATCCCACCACTCACTACCCTTTCTAATCAACCCACCTCCCACTCTTATCATGCCACAAGCATCTTCTGCGAAAAGCATCACTGATTCCCTAAATACATCCCATTCCTCCCCCACTCCCCTTACTTCCATTGTTCTCACCTTTTTCCATTCTGTACTCAGTCTCTCCCGGTACTTCCTCACGCAAGTCTCCTTCCCAAGCTCACTTACTCTCACCACCCTCTTCACCCCAACATTCACTCTTCTGTTCTGAAAACCCCTACAAATCTTCACCTTCGCCTCCACAAGATAATGATCAGACATCCCTCCAGTTGCACCTCTCAGCACATTAACATCCAAAAGTCTCTCTTTCGCGCGCCTGTCAATTAACACGTAATCCAATAACGCTCTCTGGCCATCTCTCCTACTTACATAAGTATACTTATGTATATCTCGCTTTTTAAACCAGGTATTCCCAATCACCAGTCCTTTTTCAGCACATAAATCTAGAAGCTCTTCACCATTTCGATTTACAACACTGAACACCCCATGCATACCAATTATTCCCTCAAATGTCACATTACTCACCATTGCATATATATATATATATATATATATATATATATATATATATATATATATATATATATATATATATATATATATATATATATATATATATATATATATATATATATATCTTTCTTTTTCTTTCAAACTATTCGCCATTTCCCGTGTTAACAAGGTAACGTTAAGAACAGAGGACTGGGCCTTTGAGGGAATATCCTCACCTGGCCCCCTTCTCTGTTCCTTCTTTTGGAAAATTAAAAAAAGAAAAAATGAGGGGGAAGGATTTCCAGTCCCCCGCTCCCTCCCCTTTTCGTCGCCTTCTACGACACGCAGAAAATACGTGGGAAGTATTCTTTATCCCCTATCCCCAGGGACACGTAATCCCCAGGGAAATATATATATACATATATATATATATATATATATATATATATATATATATATATATATATATATATATATATATATATATTATTTTTTTTCTTAACTATTCGCCATTTCCCGCGTTAGCGAGGTAGCGTTAAGAACAGAGGACTGGGCCTTTTTTGGAATATCCTCACCTGGCCCCCTCTGTTCCTTCTTTTGGAAAATTAAAAAAAAAAAAAAAAAAACGAGAGGGGAGGATCTCCAGCCCTCCGCTCCCTCTCCTTTTAGTCGCCTCCTACGACACGCAGGGAATACGTGGGAAGTATTCTTAATCCCCTATCCCCAGGAATGATATATATATATATATATATATATGTATATATATATATATATATATATATATATATATATATATATATATATATATATATATATATATATATATATATATATATATATATATATATATATATATATATATATATATATATATATATATATTTATGATATATATATATATATATATATATATATATATATATATATATATATATATATATATATATATATATATATATATATATATATATATATATATATATATACATATATATATATATATATATGTGTGTTTATATATATATATATATATATATATATATATATATATATATATATATATATATATATATATATATATATATATATATATATATATATATATATTTATTTATTTGATGTTTTGGATGATATTCATTTACCTGTTTCAAAGCCTAATTTCACTGAACTGGTAAAATTGTGTATAAAAGACTGTGTATTTCAATTTAGTGGAGATTATTATGCTCAAAAATTTGGTATGGCAATGGGTAACCTTCTTTCACTTGTACTAAATAATCTTTATATGGAATTTTTTGAAACAAAATTACTAAAGGATATCTTACCTTCTAATACAATTTGGTTTAGGTATGTAGATGATGTTAATTGTGTTTGGCCAACAAATGAAAATTTACAAATATTTCTCCCCTTACTTAACAATTTAGTACTTTCCATCAAATTTACTGTAGAAAATGAAAATAATGGTATGTTACCATTTTTAGATTGCATGATCCATAGACAAGGAAACAAGTTTAAGTTTAGCATATACAGAAAACCCACCAATGTATGCTCATATATCCATTATTACTCATCTCAACAAGACAGAGTTAATTATCATCATTTCAATCTATGTTCCTTAGGGCATTACGTATTTGTAGTCCACAGTTAATTGATGATGAGTTTGAGAAGATATATTCTATTGGATTTAAGTTAAAGTACCCTAGATCTTTCATTGATAAATTCCTTAAGTGAGCAAAGAAATCATTTTATAGAGTTGAGCCCAAACCTCCCACTGAAACCAAGAATCTTTTAGTTCTCCCTTTTGATAATAATTTCACTTTGCTCCCCATGTTGCTTAAATCCTTTAATGTAAATGTTGCCTTTAGCAACAATAATACTATAAAGAATATCTTAATCAGGAATTCACCCGAAAATTCTCTTGGTTGCATCTATAAAGTGCCTTGTGGAAACTGTGATAAATTTCAAGTGGGTCAGACTGGTAAGGATCTTTCTGTTAGACTTAAGCAACATAAATATAGTATAAAAACGGGACAAGAATCATTGTATTGACTGGAGTAACGCCATCTCAGTTATTAACTCTATTACCAAGAGAAATTTCATTGAATCTTCTAGTATTAAATACACAAAGAATTATAATCTTAATATTAATGATGGTCTATACAAATTAGATAACTTTTTTATTGACGAGATTTGTAAAATGATAAGTTTTGGACAATCACATGTTTACCAAATGGCGTCCTAGCTTCGTCTCTTCGATGTATATCAACTGACTGTTATATTTCTCTCTTGTGTCTCCTCTGATGATGTGATTATTACACGAAAGTGCACTTGGGAACTTTTCGAGTTTCATTTTCCCCGTGGACACATAGGAATATATATATATATATATATATATATATATATATATATATATATATATATATATATATATATATATATATATATATATATATATTATATTATTTTATTTTATTATACTTTGTCGCTGTCTCCCGCGTTTGTGAGGTAGCGCAAGGAAACAGACGAAAAAAAATGGCCCAACCCCCCCCCATACACATGTATATACATACGTCCACACACGCAAATATACATACCTACACAGCTTTCCATGGTTTACCCCAGACGCTTCACATGCCTTGATTCAATCCACTGACAGCACGTCAACCCCGGTATACCACATCGCTCCAATTCACTCCATTCCTTGCCCTCCTTTCACCCTCCTGCATGTTCAGGCCCCGATCACACAAAATCTTTTTCACTCCATCTCTCCACCTCCAATTTGGTCTCCCTCTTCTCCTTGTTCCCTCCACCTCCGACACATATATCCTCTTGGTCAATCTTTCCTCACTCATCCTCTCCATGTGCCCAAACCACTTCAAAACACCCTCTTCTGCTCTCTCAACTACGCTCTTTTTATTTCCACACATCTCTCTTACCCTTACGTTACTCACTCGATCAAACCACCTCACACCACACATTGTCCTCAAACATCTCATTTCCAGCACATCTATCCTCCTGCGCACAACTCTATCCATAGCCCACGCCTCGCAACCATACAACATTGTTGGAACCACTATTCCTTCAAACATACCCATTTTTGCTTTCCGAGATAATGTTCTCGACTTCCACACATTCTTCAAGGCCCCCAGGATTTTCGCCCCCTCCCCCACCCTATGATCCACTTCCGCTTCCATGGTTCCATCCGCTGCCAGATCCACTCCCAGATATCTAAAACACTTCACTTCCTCCAGTTTTTCTCCATTCAAACTCACCTCCCAATTGACTTGACCCTCAACCCTACTGTACCTAATAACCTTGCTCTTATTCACATTTACTCTTAACTTTCTTCTTCCACACACTTTTCCAAACTCAGTCACCAGCTTCTGCAGTTTCTCACATGAATCAGCCACCAGCGCTGTATCATCAGCGAACAACAACTGACTCACTTCCCAAGCTCTCTCATCCCCAACAGACTTCATACTTGCCCCTCTTTCCAAAACTCTTGCATTTACCTCCCTAACAACCCCATCCATAAACAAATTAAACAACCATGGAGACATCACACACCCCTGCCGCAAACCTACATTCACTGAGAACCAATCACTTTCCTCTCTTCCTACACGTACACATGCCTTACATCCTCGATAAAAACTTTTCACTGCTTCTAACAACTTTCCTCCCACACCATATATTCTTAATACCTTCCACAGAGCATCTCTATCAACTCTATCATATGCCTTCTCCAGATCCATAAATGCTACATATAAATCCATTTGCTTTTCTAAGTATTTCTCACATACATTCTTCAAAGCAAACACCTGATCCACACATCCTCTACCACTTCTGAAACCACACTGCTCTTCCCCAATCTGATGCTCTGTACATGCCTTCACCCTCTCAATCAATACCCTCCCATATAATTTACCAGGAATACTCAACAAACTTATACCTCTGTAATTTGAGCACTCACTCTTATCCCCTTTGCCTTTGTACAATGGCACTATGCACGCATTCCGCCAATCCTCAGGCACCTCACCATGAGTCATTTTTTTTTTATTTTTTTTTTTTTTTTTTTATACCCTGGGGATAGGGGATTAAGAATACTTCCCACGTATTCCCTGCGTGTCGTAGAAGGCGACTAAAAGGGGAGGGAGCGGGGGCCTGGAAATCCTCCCCTCTCGTTTTTTTTTTTTTTCTTTTTCAATTTTCCAAAAGAAGGAACAGAGAATTGGGCCAGGTGAGGGTATTCCCTCAAAGGCCCAGTCCTCTGTTCTTAACGCTACCTCGCTAATGCGGGAAATGGCGAATAGTTTGAAAGAAGAAAAAGAATATATATATATATATATATATATATATATATATATATATATATATATATATATATATATATATATATATATATATATATATATATATATGTAAAACAGAATTTCCTAATTTTCCATATTTCATCCTCATCACCAAGTGATCACTGTAACATCGTGGGTGTCAATACACACTATTCTCAACCTCCGGTGCTATCTGTAAACATCAAATCCAATACCGGTGGATGATTTCGTTTCCCCCTTGTTGGTTCCAGGATATGTTGGTGCTCGTAATACTCCTCTGCCATTTCCAGAAATTGTTTTTTGAATGACTCGCTTTCCAAATTCTATCATTCAAATTTAGATATGTTTAAGCAATATAAACTTTATCAACATTCTCGTTTTATGCTCATCACGCACTTCTTAACACCATTGAACAGACTCTGTCTGTATTATTAACGTATGCTTTAGACCAACCTCTTCGATTGTCATGTCTTCATCACTTTCCACTTTTCTTTATATCACAAATATCATGATAATTCTCTGCCCCTTGATAATTCTCTACACTCCCTCAATCATTCTTTACACCACCTAGATCATTTCTATACACTCCCGATGATTCTCTACACCACCACGATTATTGATTATTCTGTACGCCCCCTCGATCATTCTATAGACCCCCCTCGATAATCTATGTGCTGCAACAGCGCACTGACTCTACGTTTCCTGATCCCGAAACAGAAAGCATCAGACTTCTCGGTACATCTCTCCGATTTTATTTCGTAAAGTTCTTTAGCACTACCAGATATCTTCTTCAACATCTGTCTTTTATCCAGCCCATATATGATTAGTTAAACCTTTCAGTCTTTCTTATAGTACATTGTCTCTTTAAAATATATACTCCACATCGTTAACGCTGTTGAACCTTAACTTGGAAGGCCATGCCTAATTTGTTGCATTAACCGTGTCTTTCATCGTTTTTAATTATCCTTCAAGATCTGCTCCATTTTTTGTCTTTCACTTTGACTTCTTGATCTTCCACCCATGAAATAATCACTGACATCTTCCTGTCCACCCTTCTCTTGACTGTTTCCACATTAGTTTTGATCTATTCCCTCATTTCGCTATTGAGCTCTTTTCAACGTTGCCTTGATAACTGCAGCAAATGACATGTTCGTTTCATCCATATACCATATCTAACGCTGCCTCCTCTTTCCCTCGGTCTGTACTTTCTAATGAAGATTCTCCTTAGCCCTATTTACTATATCTTCTTCAGCAGCTTTTTCTTTTATTTCCTCAAACATTCTACACGGTAATCCACGTTTCTGTTCATCTTATTCGCTTTAACGCATTAAACCTCTTCCTTAATATAACGACTGCTTTTTTCTAAGCAGCAGCAATTCTTTTGTAATCCTTTGTATCATTTCGCAACAATGTTCATCATCTAATTTTCTCTGAATAATTCCTATAGATATAGTTATACTCACTCAGTAACCCCATTGATATCAGCATTACTTATCATTCCTCTAAGCATTTCTTACACACTTTCTGTAAGCAAACACCTGATCCACATATCCTCTACTACCTCTGAAACCACACAACTCCTCCACAGTCTCATGCTCTGTGCATGCCTTCACCCTCTTCACTACATTCAACCTTTGTAGTTTCACCACTCACCCTTGCCTTTACACAGTGCCACTATACATCATTCCACCAATCCTCAGTCACCACACTGTGATCCATGCATACAGTGAAAATCCTAATTAACCAATCAACATCACACTCACCCACTTGCGTAATAAATTCAACAGCAATACCATCTATTAAGGCCGCCACAATTCATCTTACTCAAGCATTTTTTCACCTCTTCTCTCTACACCAAATCATTCTTCATGATTCTCTCACTTCGCATACCATCCCGATCCAAACACCTTACTCCTGCAACTCTATCATCAAACACATTTAATAGTCCGTTAGAATACTCACCCCATCTCCTCACTTCATCATTACCTTTACCACTTCCCTTTTTGCCCCCTTCACCGATGTTCCCATTTGTTATCTTGTTTTTCGCACACTATCAACCACCTTCCAAAAATCTTATTTTCCCTAAAGTTTACTGATACTCTCTCATTTAACTCTCATCTGCCCTCATTTTCAACCTTTGTACAATCCTCCAAACCCTCTGCCACTTTCTATAATACCTTTCCTAATCATTTGTACTTCTTCCCCGTTAGTACCTATTATATAACTCTATTTTCTCTTTCACTGACAACTTTACTTCTTCATCCCACCACTCACTACCCTTTGTAATCTATCAATCCCCCAACTTAGGCACGCCACATACATCTTTCGCACAAGTCAGCACTGCGTCCCTAAATATCTCCCATTCCTCACTCGCTCCCTTAACTTCGTTTACTCTCACCTTTTAAAGTTACTTGTCGACAAATTTCCAAAGGCAGCATTAAAGCACATCCTACTATCAATCAAATCATCTATAAACGAATTATCAAGACACGATAACATAAGAAAAGTGAGTAGACAAAACTTCTCATAACACAGACCAACCCTCACTACTACCCGCGTTAGCGAGGTAGCGCAAAGAAACAGACGAAAGAATGGCCCAGTCCACCCACATACACATGTATATACATACACGTCCACATACGCACATATACATACCTATACATCTCAACATATACATATATATACACACACAGATATATACATATATATACACACACAGACATATACATATATACACATGTACATGATTTATACTGTCTGCTTTTATTCATTCCCGTTGCCACCCCGCCACACATGAAATGACAACTCTCTCCACCCCGCATGTGCGCGAGGTAGCGCTAGGAAAAGACAACAAAGGCCTCATTCGTTCACACTCAGTCTCTAGCTGTCATGTGTAATGCTCCCTCTCCACATCCAGACCCTACAAAACTTTCCATGGTTTACCCCAGACGCTTCACATGCCCTGATTCAATCCAGTGAAAGCACGTCGACCCCGGTATACCACATTGTTCCAATTCTCTCTATCACTTGCACGCCTTTTAACCTCCTGCATGTTCAAGCCACGATCACTGAAAATCTTTTTCACTCCATCCTTCCACCTCCAATTTGGTCTCCCACTTCTCGTTCATTCCACCTCTGACACATATATCCTTTTTGTCAATCTTTCCTTACTCATTCTCTTCATTTGACCAAACCATTTCAATACACCCTCTTCTACTCTCTCAAACACACTCTTTTTATTATCACACATCTCTCTTACCCTTTCATTACTTACTCGATCAAACCACCCCACACCACATATTGTCCTCGAACATCTCATTTCCAACACAACAATCCTCCTCCGCACAACCCTATGTATAGCCCACAACTTGCAACCATAGAATATTGTTGGAACCACTATTCCTTCAAACATACCCATTTTTATTTTCCGAGATAATGTTCTCGCCTTCCACACATTTTTCAAGGCTCCCGGAACCTTCGCCCCCTCCCCACCCCTGTGACTCACCTCCGCTTCCATGGTTCCATCCGCTGTTAAATCCACTCCTTGATATCTAAAACACTTCACTTCCACCAGTTTTCCTCCATTCAAACATACTTCCCAATTGACTTGTCCCTCAACCCTACTCTACATTATAACCTTCTCTTATTCACATTTACTCTCAGCTTTCTTCTTTAACACACTTTACCAAACTCAGTCACCAGCTTCTGCATTCTCTCACCCAAATCATCCACAAGCGCGGTATCATCAGCAAACAACTGACTCACATCCCAAGCCCTCTCATCCACAATCGACTGCATACTTGCCCCTCTCTCCAAAACTGTTGCATTCACCTCACTGACAACACCATCCATAAACAAATTGAACAACCATGGAGACATCATGAGCCCTTACCTCAAACCGACATGCACTGGGAACCAATCACTTCCTCTCTACTCGTACACATGTCTTACTTCCTCAATATAAATTTTTCACTGCTTACAGCAACCATATACTCTTAATACCTTCCATAGAGCATCAGCATCTCTATCAACTCTATCATAGGTCTTCTCCAGATCCCTAAATGCTACATACAAATCCATTCGCTTTTCTAAGTAGTTCTCATATACATTTTCAAAGCAGACACCTGATCCACATGTCCTCTACCACTTCTGAAACCACATTGCTCTTCCCCAATCTGATGCTTTGTACATGCCTTCACCGTCTCAATCAATACCTTCCCATATAATTTTTCCAGGAATACTCAGCAAACTTATACGTCTGCAATTCGAAACACTCACCTTTATCCTCTTTGCCTTTGTACAATGGCACTATGTATGCATTCCGCCAATCCTTAGGCACTTCACCATGAGCCATACATACATTGAATATCCTCACTTACGAGTCAACAACACATTCACCCTCTTTTTGATAAATTCCACTTCACTACCATCCAAACCCACCGCCTTGCCGGCTTTCATCTTCCGGAAAGATTTTACTACCTCTATTTACCAAACCATTATCCCCGTCCCTCTCACTTCGCACACCACCTCGACCAAAGCACCCTATATCTGCCACTCTACCATCTAACATATTCAATAAACCTTCAAAATACTCACTCCATCTTCTTCTCACATCACTACTACTTGTTATTACCTCCCCATTAGCCCCATTCACCGATGTTCCCATTTGATCCCTTGTCTTACCCACTTCATTTACCTCCTTCCAAAACATCCTTTTATTCTCCCTAAGATTTAATGGTACTTTCTCACCCCATCTTTCTTTTGCCCTCTTTTTCACCTCTTGAACCTCTCTCTTGACCTCCTGCCTCTTTCTTTTAGAATCGTCTAAATGCCTCTCTCTTCTCTTTCACTCGTAATCTTACTTCTTCATCCCACCTCTCACTACCCTTTGTAATCTGCCCACCTTCCACGCTTCTCATGCTACAAGCATCTTTTGCACAAGCCATCACTGCTTACCTAAATACATGCCATTCCTCCCTCACTCCCTTTACGTCCTTTGCTCACCCCTTTTTCCATTCTGCACTCAGTCTCTCCTGGTACTTCTTCACACTTTTCTCCTTCCAGATCTCACTTACTCTCACCACTCTATTGATCCCAAGATTCTTTCCTCTTTTCTGAAAGCCATTCTGCACTCAGTTTCTCCTGGTACTTCTTCACACTTTTCTCCTTCCAAATCTCACTTACTCTCACCACTCTATTGATCCCAAGATTCTTTCCTCTTTTCTGAAAGCCATTCTGCACTCAGTCTCTCCTGGTACTTCTTCACACTTTTCTCCTTCCAAATCTCACTTACTCTCACCACTCTATTGATCCCAAGATTCTTTCCTCTTTTCTGAAAGCCTCTACAAATCTTCACCTTCGCCTCCACAAGATAATGATCAGACATCCCTACAGTTGCACTTCTCAGCACATTAACATCCAAAATTTTCTCTTTCACGCGCCTATTAATTAAGACGTAATCCAATAACGCTCTCTGGCCATCTCTCCTACTTACATACGTATAAATATGTATATCTACCTTTATAAAGCAGGTGTCCCAAATCACCAGTCCTTTTTCAGCACACAAATCTACAAGCTCGTCACCATTTCCATTTGCATCACTAAACACCCCATGTGCACAAATCATTCCCTCAAATGCTACATTACTCACCTTTGCATTCAAATCACCCATCACTAAAATCTGATCTCGTGCATCAAAACTGCTGACACACTCATTCAGCTGTTCCCAAAAGACTTGCCTCTCATGAACTTTCTTCTCATTCCCAGGTGCATATGCACCAATAAACACCCATCTCTCTCCATCCACTTTCATTTTTACCCATATCAATCTAGCGTTTACTTTCTTACACTCTAACACATATTCCCATAATTCCTGTTTCAGTAGTTCTACTCCTCCCTTTCCTCTTGTCCTCTTACTAACCCCAAACTTTACTCCCAAAACACTCCCAAACCACTCTTCCCCTTTACCCTTGAGCTTCATTTTACTCAGAGCCAAGACATCCAGGCTCCTTTCCTCAAACATACTACCTATGTCTCCTTTTTTCTTATCTTGGTTACATCCACACACATTTAGACACCCCAATCTGAGCCTTCGAGGAGGATGATCACTCCTTGAGTATCTCCTTTTTCTGTATCCCCTTTTATAAAGATAAAATACAAGGATGGGAGGGTTTCTAACCCCCCTTTCCCTTCCAATTTTGTAGCCCTTCACGACACACGGGGAATGCGTGGGAAGTAGTCTTTCTCCCCTATCCACAGGGATAAAATATATATATATATATATATATATATATATATATATATATATATATATATATATATATATATATATATATACATATATATATATATAAAGTAAATAAGGTAAATAAAGTGCGTAAGACAAGGGAGCAAATGGGAACTTCAGTGAAGGGCGCAAATGGGGAGGTGATAACAAGTAGTGGTGATGTGAGAAGATGGAGTGAGTATTTTGAAGGTTTGTTGAATGTGTTTGATGATAGAGTGGCAGATATAGGGTGTTTTGGTCGAGGAGGTGTGCAAAGTGCGAGGGTTGGGGAAAATGATTTGGTAAACAGAGAAGAGGTAGTAAAAGCTTTGCGGAAGATGAAAGCCGGCAAGGAAGCAGGTTTGGATGGTATTGCAGTGGAATTTATTAAAAAAGGGGGTGACTGTATTGTTGACTGGTTGGTAAGGTTATTTAATGTATGTATGACTCATGGTGAGGTGCCTGAGGATTGGCGGAATGCGTGCATAGTGCCGTTGTACAAAGGCAAAGGGGATAAGAGTGAGTGCTCAAATTACAGAGTTATAAGTTTGTTGAGTATTCCTGGCAAATTATATGGGAGGGTATTGATTGAGAGGGTGAAGGCATGTACAGAGCATCAGATTGGGGAAGAGCAGTGTGGTTTCAGAAGTGGTAGAGGATGTGTGGATCAGGTGTTTGCTTTGAAGAATGTATGTGAGAAATACTTAGAAAAGCAAATGGATTTGTATGTAGCATTTATGGATCTGGAGAAGGCATATGATAGAGTTGATAGAGATGCTCTGTGGAAGGTATTAAGAATATATGGTGTGGGAGGCAAGTTGTTAGAAGCAGTGAAAAGTTTTTATCGAGGATGTAAGGCATGTGTACGTGTAGAAAGAGAGGAAAGTGATTGGTTCTCAGTGAATGTAGGTCTGCGGCAGGGGTGTGTGATGTCTCCATGTTTGTTTAATTTGTTTATGGATGGGGTTGTTAGGGAGGTGAATGCAAGAGTTTTGGAAAGAGGGGCAAGTATGAAGTCTGTTGGGGATAAGAGAGCTTGGGAAGTGAGTCAGTTGTTGTTCGCTGATGATACAGCGCTGGTGGCTGATTCATGTGAGAAAGTGCAGAAGCTGGTGACTGAGTTTGGTAAAGTGTGTGAAAGAAGAAAGTTAAGAGTAAATGTGAATAAGAGCAAGGTTATTAGGTACAGTAGGGTTGAGGGTCAAGTCAATTGGGAGGTGAGTTTGAATGGAGAAAAACTGGAGGAAGTGAAGTGTTTTAGATATCTGGGAGTGCATCTGGCAGCGGATGGAAACATGGAAGCGGAAGTGGATCATAGGGTGGGGGAGGGGGCGAAAATTCTGGGAGCCTTGAAGAATGTGTGGAAGTCGAGAACATTATCTCGGAAAGCAAAAATGGGTATGTTTGAAGGAATAGTGGTTCCAACAATGTTGTATGGTTGCGAGGCGTGGACTATGGATAGAGATGTGCGCAGGAGGATGGATGTGCTGGAAATGAGATGTTTGAGGACAATGTGTGGTGTGAGGTGGTTTGATCGAGTAAGTAACGTAAGGGTAAGAGAGATGTGTGGAAATAAAAAGAGCGTGGTTGAGAGAGCAGAAGAGGGTGTTTTGAAATGGTTTGGTCACATGGAGAGAATGAGTGAGGAAAGATTGACCAAGAGGATATATGTGTCGGAGGTGGAGGGAACGAGGAGAAGAGGGAGACCAAATTGGAGGTGGAAAGATGGAGTGAAAAAGATTTTGTGTGATCGGGGCCTGAACATGCAGGAGGGTGAAAGGAGGGCAAGGAATAGAGTGAATTGGAGCGATGTGGTATACCGGGGTTGACGTGCTGTCAGTGGATTGAATCAAGGCATGTGAAGCGTCTGGGGTAAACCATGGAAAGCTGTGTAGGTATGTATATTTGCGTGTGTGGACGTATGTATATACATGTGTATGGGGGTGGGTTGGGCCATTTCTTTCGTCTGTTTCCTTGCGCTACCTCGCAAACGCGGGAGACAGCGACAAAGCAAAAAAAAAAAAAAAAAAATATATATATATACATATATATACACACAGTGTTTTTTCTTTCATTTTTTTTGTTGTACTTTGTCGCTTTCTCCCGCGTTAGCGCGGTAGCGCAAGGATAGAGACGAAAGGATCGCCCAACCCACCCACATACAAATATATATAAACATACACGTTCACACACGCATATATACAAACCTATACATTTCAACATATACATATATATACATACACAGACATATATACATTATATTATTATTATTTATTTTGTTTTCCTTTGTCGCTGTCTCCCGCATTAGCGAGGTAGCGCAAGGAAACAGACGAAAGAATGGCCCAACCCACCCACATACACATGTATATACATACACATCCACACACGCAAATATACATACCTACACATCTCAATATATACATATATATACACACACAGACATACACATATATACACATGTACATCATTCATACTGTCTGCCTTCATTCATTTCGATCGCCACCTCGCCACACATGGAATAACAACCCCCTCCTCCTTCATGTGTGCGAGGTAGCGCTAGAAAAAGAGAAAGGCCCAATTCGTTCACTCTCAGTCTCTAGCTGTCATGTAATAATGCACCGAAACCACAGCTCCCTTTTCACATCCAGGCCCCACAGAACTTTTTACGGTTTACCCCAGACGCTTCATATGCCCTGGTTCAATCCATTGACAGCACGTCGACCCCGGTATACCACATCGTTCCAATTCACTCTGTTCCTTGCACTCCTTTCACCCTCCTGCATGTTCAGGCCCCGATCACTCAAAATCTTTTTCACTCCATCTTTCCACCTCCAATCTGGTCTCCCACTTCTCCTCGTTCCCTCCACCTTTGACACATATATCCTCTTGGTCAATCTTTCCTCACTCATTCTCTCCATGTGACCAAACCATTTCAAAACTCCCTCTTCCGCTCTCTCAACCACAATCTTTTTATTTCCACACATCTCTCTTACCCTGGCATTTCTTACTCGATCAAACCACCTCACACCACATATTGTAATCAAACATCTCATTTCCAGCACATCCACCCTCCTACGCAAAACTCTATCCATAGCCCACGCCTCACAGCCATACAACATTGTTGGAACCACTATTCCTTCAAACAGCCATTTTTGCTTTCCGAGTTAATGCTCTCGATTTCCAAACATTCTTCAAGTCTCTCAGAATTTTCGCCCCCTCCTCCACCCTATGATCCACTTTCGCTTCCATGGTTCCATCCGCTGCCAGATCCACTCCCAGATATCTAAAACACTTTGCTTCCTCCAGTTTTTCTCCATTCAAACTTACCTCCCAATTGACTTGACCCTCAAACCTACTGTACCTAATAACCTTGCTCTTATTCACATTTACTCTTAACTTTCTTCTTTCACACACTTTACCAGACTCAGTCACCAGCTGCTGCACTTTCTCACATGAATCAGCCACCAGCGCAGTATCATCAGCGAACAACAACTGACTCACTTCCAAAGCTCTCTCATCCACAACAGACTGCATACTTGCCCCTCTTTCCAAAACTCTTGCATTCACCTTCTTAACAACCCCATCCATAAACAAATCAAACAACCATGGAGATATCACACACCCCTGCCGCAAACCTACATTCACTGAGAACCAATCAATTTCCTCTCTTTCTACACGTACACATGCCTTACATCCTCGATAAAAACTTTTCACTGCTTCTAACAACTTGCCTCCCACACAATATATCTTTAATACCCTCCACAGAGCATCTCTATCAACTCTATCATATGCCTTTTCCAGATCCATAAATGCTTCATACAAATCCATTTGCTTTTCTAAGTATTTCTCACATACATTCTTCAAAGCAAACACCTGATCCACACATCCTCTACCACTTCTGAAACCACACTGCTCTTCCCCAATCTGATGCTCTGTACATGCCTTCACCCTCTCAATCAATACCCTCCCATATAATTTACCATGAATACTCAACAAACTTATACCTCTGTAATTTGAGGACTCACTCTTATCCCCTTTGCCTTTGTACAATGGCACTATGCAAGCATTCCGCCAATCCTCAGGCAGCTCACCATGAATCATACATACATTACTTAAGCTTACCAACCAGTCAACAATACAGTCACCCCTCTTTTAATAAATTCCACTGCAATATCAACCAAACCCGCTGCCTTGCCGGCTTTTATCTTCTGCAAAGCTTTTACTACCTCTTCTCTCTTTACCAAATCATTTTTCCTTAACCTCTCACTTTGCACACCACCTCGACCACAACACCCTATATCTGCTACTCTATCATCATACTCATTCAACAAACCTTCAAAATACTCAACTTCACTGAAGTTCCCATTTGCTCCCTTGTCTTACACAATTCATTTACCTCCTTCCAAAACATCTTTTTATTCTCCCTAAAATTTAATGATACTCTCTCACCCCAACTCTCATTTGCCCTTTTTTTCGCCTCTTACACCTTTCTCTTGACCTCCTGCCTCTTTCTTTTATACATCTCCCACTCATTTGCACTTTTTCCCTGCTAAATCGTCCTAATGCCTCTCTCTTCTCTTTCACTAACAACCTTACTTTTTCGTCCCACCACTCACTACCCTTTCTAATCAACCCACCTCCCAAGCTTCTCAAGCTACAAGCATCTTTTGAGCAAGCCATCACTGTTTCCCTAAATACATCCCATTCCTCCTCCACCGTTTACCTTTTTTGTTATCACCTTTTCCCATTCTGTACCCAGTCTCTCCTGGTACTTCCTCACACAAGTCTCCTTCCCAAGCTCACTTACTCTCACCACTCTCTTCACCCCAACAATCTCTCTTCTTTTCTGAAAACCCCTACAAATCTTCACCTTCGCCTCCACAAGATAATGATCAGACATCCCTCCAGTTGCACCTCTTAGCACATTAACATCCAAAAGTCTCTCTTTCGCGCTCCTATCAATTAACACGTAATCCAATAACGCTCCCTGGCCATCTCTCCTACTTACATACGTATACTTATGTATATCTCGCTTTTTAAACCAGGTATTCCCTATCACCAGTCCTTTTTCAGCACATAAATCTACAAGTTCTTCACCATTTCCATTTACAACGCATAACACCCCATGTATAAGAATTATTCCCTCAACTGCCACATTACTCACCTTTGCATTCAAATCACCCATCACTATAACCCGGTCTTGTGCATCAAAACCACTAACACACTCATTCAGCTGCTCCCAAAACACTTAACTCTCATGATCTTTCTTCTCATGCCCGAGTGCATATGCACGAATAATCACCCATTTCTCTCCATCAACTTTCAGTTTTACCCATTTCAATCTAGAATTTACTTTCACTCTATCACATACTCCCACAACTCCTGTTTCAGGAGTAGTGCTCCTTCTTCCCTTGCTCTTGTCCTCTCACTAACCCCTGACTTTACTCCCAAGACATTCCCAAACCACTCTTCCCCTTTACCCTTGAGCTTCGTTTCATTCAGGGCCAAAACATCCAGATTCCTTTCCTCAAACATACTACCTATCTCTCCTTTTTTCTCATCCTGGTTACATCCACACACATTTAGAGATCCCTGTCTGAGCCTTTGAGGAGTATGAGCACTCCCCGCGTGACTCCTTCTTCTGTTTCCCCTTTTAGAAAGTTAAAATACAAGGTGGGGAGGGTTTCTGGCCCCCCGCTCCCGTCCCCTTTAGTCGCCTTCTACGACACGTGAGGAATGCGTGGGAAGTATTCTTTCTCCCCTATCTCCAGGGATATATATATATATATATATATATATATATATATATATATATATATATATATATATATATATATATATATATATATATATATATATATATATATATATATATATATATTTTTTTTTTTTTTTTTTGCTTTGTCGCTGTCTCCCGCGTTTGCGAGGTAGCGCAAGGAAACAGACGAAAGAAATGGCCCAACCCACCCCCATACGCATGTATATACATACGTCTACACACGCAAATATACATATCTACACAGCTTTCCATGGTTTACCCCAGACGCTTCACATACCCTGATTCAATCCACTGACAGCACGTCAATCCCGGTATACCACATCGATCCAATTCACTCTATTCCTTGCCCTCCTTTCACCCTCCTGCATGTTCAGGCCCCGATCACACAAAACCTTTTTCACTACATCTTTCCACCTCCAATTTGGTCTCCCACTTCTCCTCGTTCCCTCCACCTCCGACACATATATCCTCTTGGTCAATCTTTCCTCACTCATTCTCTCCATGTGCCCAAACCATTTCAAAACACCCTCTTCTGCTCTCTCAACCACGCTCTTTTTATTTCCACACATCTCTCTTACCCTTACGTTACTTACTCGATCATACCACCTCACACCACACATCGTCATCAAACATCTCATTTCCAGCATATCCATCCTCCTGCGCACAACTCTATCCATAGCCTCGCAACCATACAACATTGTTGAAACCACTATTCCTTCAAACATACCCATTTTTGCTTTCCGAAATAATGTTCTCGACTTCCACACATTCTTCAAGGCTCCTAGGATTTTCGCCCCCTCCCCCACCCTATGATCCCCTTCCGCTTCCATGGTTCCATCCGCTGCCAGATCCACTCCCAGATATCAAAAACACTTTACTTCCTCCAGTTTTTCTCCATTCAAACTTACCTCCCAATTGATATATATATATATATATATATATATATATATATATATATATATATATATATATATATATATATATATATATATATATATATGTGTGTGGTGTGAGGTGGTTTGATCGAGTAAGTAACGTAAGGGTAAGAGAGATGTGTGGAAATAAAAAGAGCGTGGTTGAGAGAGCAGAAGAGGGTGTTTTGAAATGGTTTGGTCACATGGAGAGAATGAGTGAGGAAAGATTGACCAAGAGGTTATATGTGTCGGAGGTGGAGGGAACGAGGAGAAGAGGGAGACCAAATTGGAGGTGGAAAGATGGAGTGAAAAAGATTTTGTGTGATCGGGGCCTGAACATGCAGTAGGGTGAAAGGAGGGCAAAGAATAGAGTGAATTGGAGCGATGTGGTTTACCGGGGTTGACGTGCTGTCAGTGGATTGAATCAAGGCATGTGTATGGGGGTGGGTTGGGCCATTTCTTTCGTCTGTTTCCTTGCGGTACCTCGCAAACGCGGGAGACAGCGACAAAGCAAAAAAAGAAAAAAAAAAAATGTATATATATATATATATATATATATATATATATATATATATATATATATATATATATATATATATATATATATATGCTTATGAATCCACGGGAAAATAAAGTGCGAAATGTTCCCAAGTGCACTTTCGTGTAATAATCATATCATCAGGGGAGACACAAAAGAGAAATATAACAATGAGTTGATATACATCGAAGAGACGAAGCTAAGACACCATTTGGTAAACATGTTTACCAAATGGTCCCCGGTATACAACATCGTTCCAGTTCACTGAATTCTTTGCACGCCTTTCACCTTCCAGCATGTTCAGGCCACGATCACTCAAATTCTTTTTCACTCCATCTTTCTACCTTTAATTTGGTCTCCCACTTCTCCTCTTTCCCTTCACCTCTGACACATATATCATCTTTGACAATCTTTCATCACTTATTCTCTCCATGTGACCAAACCATTTCAGAACACCCTCTTCTGCTTTCCCAACTACGCTCTTTTTATTGTCACACATCTCCTTTACGCTTTCATCAGTTACTCGATCAAACCACCTCACACCACATATTCTCGTCAAACCTCTCATTTCAAACAGATCCACCATCCTCCGCACAACTCTATCTATAGCCCACGCCTCGCAACCATATAACATTGTTGGAACCAATGTCCCTTTAACCATACCCATTTTTGCTTTCCGAGAAAACGTTCTTGCCTTCCACATATTTTTCAACGCTCCCAGAACTTTCGCCTCCTTCCCCACCCTATGACTCACTTCCGCTTCTTTGGTTCCATCCGCTGCGAAATCCACTCCCAAATATCTAAAACACCTCACTTCCTCCATTTTTTTTTCATTCAAACTTGCCTTCCAATTGACTTGTCCGTCAACCCTCCTGTACCTAATAACCTTGCTCTTATAAACATTTACTCTCAGCTTTCTTCTTTCACGCACTTTACCAAACTCAGTCACCAACTTCTGCAGTTTCTCATACGAATCAGCCACCAGCGATGTATCATCAGCGAACAACAACAGACTCACTTGACAAGCTCTCTCATCCACAACAGACTGCATACTTGCCCCTCTTTGCAAAACCCTTGCATTTACCTCCCTAACAACCCCAACCATAAACAAATTAAGCAACCACAGAGACATCACGGACCCCTTCCGCAAACCGACATTCACTGAGAACCAATTACTTTCCTCTCTTCCTACTCGTACACATGCCTTGTATCTGCGATAAAAACGTTTCTTCACTGCTACTAACAACTTGCCTCCCTCACCATATATTCTTGATACCTTTCACATTGTATCTCCACGAACTCTATCATATGCCTTCTCCAGATCCATAAATGCCACATAATAATCCATTTGCTTTTCTTAGTACTTCTTACATACATTCTTCAAAGCAAACACCTGACCCACACATTCTCTACCACTTCTGAAACAACACTGCTCTTCCCCAGCTTGATGCTCTGTACATGCCTTTACCCTCTCATATAATTTCCCAGGAATACTCAACAAACTTATACCTCTGTAATTTGAGCACTCACCTTTATCCCCTTTGCCTTTGTACAATGGCACTATGCATGCATTCAGCCAATCCCCAGGTAACTCACCATGAGTCATACATACATTAAATATCCTTACCGAGCAGTCAACAACACAATTACCCCCTTTTTTTAAAAAAATTACACTGCAATAACATCCAAACCCACTGCCTTCCCGGCTTTCATCTTTCGCAAAGCTTTTACTATTTCTTCTCTGTTTACCAAATCATTCTCCCTAACCCTCTCACTTCGCACACAACCTCGACCAAAATACCCTATATCTGCCACTCTATCATCAAACACATTCAACAAACCTTGAAAATACTCACGCCATCTTCTCGCATCACCGCTATTTGTTATCACCTCCCCATTAGCCCCCTTCACCGATGTTCCCATTTGTTCTCTTGTCTTAAGCACTACTTTTACCTTCTTCCAAAACATCTTTTTATTCTCCCTAAAATCTAATGATACTCACTCATCCCAACTCTCATTTGCCCTCTTCTTTACGTCTTGCACCTTTCTTTTGACCTCCTGCCTCTTTCTTTTATACATCTTTCAGTCATTTGCACTATTTTCCTGCAAAGTCCGTCGAAATGCTTCTCTTCTCTTTCAATAATAATCTTACTTCTTCACCCCACCACTCACTACCCTTTCTAATCTGCCCACTTCCCAAGCTTCTCATGCCACAAGCATCTTTTGCACAAGCCATCACTGCTTCCCTAAAATACATCCCATTCTTCACCCACTCCCCTTACGTCCTTTGCTCTCACCTTTTTCAATTCTGCATTGTCTTTCCTGGTACTTCCTCACAGGAGTCTCCGTCCCAAGTTCATTTTCTCTCACCACTCTCTTCACTGCAACAGTCTCCCTTCTTTTCTGAAAACCTCTACAAATCTTCACCTTCACCTCCACAGGATAATGATCAGACATCTCTCCAGTTGCACCTCTAAGCACATTACTATCCAAAAGTCTCTCTTTCGCGCGCCTATCAATTAACATGTAATCCAGTAACGCTCCCTGGCCATCTCTCCTACTTACATACTTATACCTATGTATATCTCTCTTTTTATACTAGATATTCCCTATCACCAGTCCTTTTTCAGCACACAAATCTACAAGCTCTTCACCATTTCCATTTTCAGCCCTGAAAATCCCAAGTACACCAATTATTCCATGAACTGCCACATTACTCACATTTTCATTCAAATCATCCATCACTATAACCCGGTCTTGCTTCACATGATCTTTCTTCTCATGCTCACGTGCATATGCACCAATAATCACCCATCTCTCTCCATCCACTTTTAGTTTTACCCATATCAATCTAGAGTTTACCTTCTTAAACTCTATCACATACTATCAACACTCCTTTCTCAGGAGTAGTGCTACTCCTTCCCTTGCTCTTGTCCTCTGACCAACATTAACTTTACTCCCAAAACATTCCCAAACCACTCTTCCCCTTTATCCTTGATCTTTGTTTCACTCAGAGCCAAAATATCTAGGTTCCTATCCACAAACATACTACCTATCTCTCCTTTTTTCTTATCTTGGTTACATCCACACACATTTAGGCACCACAATCTGAGCCTTCGAAGAGGATGAGCACTCTCCGCGTGACTCCTTCTGTTTCCCCTTTTAGAAAGTTAGAATATATATATATATATATATATATATATATATATATATATATATATATATATATATATATATATATATATATATATATATATATATATATATATATATATATATATATATATATATATATATATATATATGTATATATATATATATATTTATATATATATATATATATATATATATATATATATATATATATATATATATATATATATATATATATATATTATTTTTTATATTTTATTTTGCTTTGTTGCTGTCTCCCGCGTTTGCGAGGTAGCGCAAGGAAACAGACGAAAGAAATGGCCCAACCCACCCACATACACATGTATATACATACACGTCCACACCCGCAAATATACATACCTATACATCTCAATGTACACATATATATACACACACAGACACATACATATATACCCATGCACACAATTCACACTGTCTGCCTTTATTCATTCCCATCGCCACCTCGCCACACATGGAATACCATCCCCCTCCCCACTCATGTGTGCGAGGTAGCGCTAGGAAAAGACAACAAATGCCCCATTCGTTAACACTCAGTCTCTAGCTATCATGCAATAATGCCCGAAACCACAGCTCCCTTTCCGCATCCAGGCCCCACACAACTTTCCATGGCTTACCCCAGACGCTTCACATGCCCTGATTCAATCCACTGACAGCACGTCAACCCCGGTATACCACATCGATCCAATTCACTCTATTCCTTGCCCGCCTTTCACCCTCCTGCATGTTCAGGCCCCGATCACTCAAAATCTTTTTCACTCCATCTTTCCACCTCCAATTTGGTCTCCCACTTCTCCTCGTTCCCTCAACCGCCGACACATATATCCTCTTGGTCAATCTTTCCTCACTCATTCTCTCCATGTGCCCAAACCATTTCAAAACACCCTCTTCTGCTCTCTCAACCACGCTCTTTTTATTTCCACACATCTCTCTTACCCTTACATTACTTACTCGATCAAACCACCTCACATCACACATTGTCCTCAAACATCTCATTTCCAGCACATCCACCCTCCTGCGCACAACTCTATCCATAGCCCACGCCTCGCAACCATACAACATTGTTGGAACCACTATTCCTTCAAACATAGCCATTTTTGCTTTCCGAGATAATGTTCTCGACTTCCACACATTCTTCAAGGCTCCCAGGATTTTCGCCCTCTCCCCCACCCTATGATTCACTTCTGCTTCCATGGTTCCATCCACTACCAGATCCACTCCCAGATATCTAAAACACTTTACTTCCTCCAGTTTTTTTCCATTCATACTTACCTCCCAATTGCCTTGACCCTCAACCCTACTATACCTAATAACCATGCTCTTATTCACATTTACTCTTAAATTTCTTCTTTCACACACTTTACCAAACTCAGTCACCAGCTTCTGCAGTTTCTCACATGAATCAGCCACCAGCGCTGTATCATCAGCGAACAACAACTGACTCAATTCCCAAGCTCTCTCATCCACAACAAACTTCATACTTGCCCCTCTTTCCAAAACTCTTGCATTTACCTCCCTAACAACTCCATCCATAAACAAATTAAACAACCATGGAGCCATCACACACCCCTGCCGCAAACCTACATTCACTGAGAACCAATCACTTTCCTCTCTTCCTGCACGTACACATGCATTACATCCTCGATAAAAACTTTTCACTGCTTCTAACAACTTGACTCCCACACCATATATTCTTAATACCATTCACAGAGCATCTCTATTAACTCTGTCATATGCCTTCTCCAGATCCATAAATGATACATACAAATCCATTTGCTTTTCTAAGTATTTCTCACATACATTCTTCAAAGCAAACTCCTGATCCACACATCCTCTACCACTTCTGAAACCACACTGCTCTTCCCCAATCTGATGCTCTGTACATGCCTTCACCCTCTCAATGAATACCCTCCCATATAGTTTACCAGGAATACTCAACAAACTTATACCTCTGTAATTTGAGCACTCACTCTTATCCCCTTTGCCTTTGTACAATGGCACTATGAACGCATTCCGCCAATCCTCAGGCCCCTACCATGAGTCATACATACATTAAATAACCTTACCAACCAGTCAACAATACAGTCACCCCGTTTTTTAATAAATTCCACTGCAATAACATCCAAACCTGCTGCCTTGCCGGCTTTCATCTTCCGCAAAGCTTTTACTACCTCTTCTCTGTTTACCAAATCATTTTCCTTAACCCTCTCACTTTGCACACCACCTCGACCAAAACACCCTATATCTGCCACTGTATCATCAAACACATTCAACAAACCTTCAAAATACTCACTCCATCTCCTTCTCACATCACCACTACTTGTTATCACCTCCCCATTTGCGCCCTTCACTGAAGTCCCCATTTGCTCCCTTGTCTTACGCACTTTATTTACCTCCTTCCAGAACATCTTTTTATTCTCCCTAAAATTTTTATGATACTCTCTCACCCCAACTCTCATTTGCCCTCTTTTTCACCTCTTGCACCTTTCTCTTGACCTCCTGTCTCTTTCTTTTATACATCTCCCACTCAATTGCATTTTTCCCCTGCAAAAATCGTCCAAATGCCTCTCTCTTCTCTTTCACTAATAATCTTACTTCTTCATCCCATCACTCACTACCCTTTCTAATGAACCCACCTCCCACTCTTCTCATGCCACAAGCATCTTTTGCGCAATCCATCACTGGCACTACATCGATAGCACAGAAAAATAAGAAAGACGTATGTAGGAACAGATTATTTATATATATATATATATATATATATATATATATATATATATATATATATAAATATGTATATATATATATATATATATATATATATATATATATATATATATATATATATATATATATATATATATATACATATATATATATATATATATATATATATATATATATATATATATATATATATATATATATATATATATATATATATATATATATATATATATATTTATATATATATATATATATATATATATATATATATATATATATATATATATATATATATATATATATATATATATATATATATATATATATATATATATATATATTTATATATATATAGATATATATATATATATATATATATATATATATATATATATATATATATATATATATATATATATATATATATATATGTATATATATATATATATATATATATATATATATATATATATATATATATATATATATATATATATATATATATATATATATATATATATATATATATAAATATATATATATATATATATATATATATATATATATATATATATATATATATATATATATATATATATATATATATATATATATATATATATATATATATATAAATAATCTGTTCCTACATACGTCTTTCTTATTTTTCTCTGCTATCGATGTAGTGCCAGGAACTTAAAGAGAAGGCCTTAGTCGCCCATATCCATTCTCTATCTTTCACAAGTAATGCACAGAAACAAAAGCGCACTAACTACAAGCAGGCTTTACAGACCCTTTCTTGTTTTCCACTTGTTGGTTCACTTGCTGTGACTCAGTCCAGTGTTAATAGGACGACGGCACCTTTATACCACACCGCTTCTACTCTCTTGTACCCTGCCCACCTTTTACCCTCTGGCATGTTAGAATCCCGAGCACCCAAACTATTTTTCATGCCTACCTAAGGTTTACATTTTTTTTCTCTTTACGTTGGAAGCTCTTTTCTCGGACAAAAGTCCACCTGAAGGCCGGTTGTTAACTGGAATATGCAGAGGTAAATGAAAAGGAAAAAGGAAAGACAAAGGAAAGTACATACGATTTTGTGGGAGCATAAAGTTTGTCTTTTAAACAGTTCCAGGTCATAGGTAATATGAAAGACACGAAAGGGTAGAGAGTTTCAAAGCTTCGAAGTGTAGACAAAGGAATAGTTATTAAAACTGCTCGCCCTTAAGTTCCCAACGGTCACACAGTAATCATGTGACGCAGCAGCTTGCTGAATATTGCGTGGTATAGCTAGTGGTGGGGGCACACAAGCAGCTGGCTCTCAAGAGCAAAAGCAAAAGTGATGCCTGTAGAAAAGGGAATGTGAGCTAATGTTGCGACGTAGGGCTAGTGGGTCAAGCTTTGAAGTTAGCCTAGGAGAGTTGATAAGTGGGAAATCTTTCGGCTCTACTCTGTCGAGTAAGGTTGCAGAGCCAGAATCACCGTAGTTGTGAATGCAGTACTCCATACAAGAGCGGATCAATTCTTTGTATAAAAGGAGCAATTGTTCGGAAGAAGAGAAAGTTCGACATCTAAACAAGACTCCCAGTTTCTTAAAGGTAGACTTAGGTATTTCTCTAATGTTGGGTGTCCCAAATAGAGTGAATGTTACAGTGATGTTAAGTATGTTTATGGAGTTAAGAGGTGGAACTGTAGAACCGTCGAAGGAGAGCGGAAAACTGTATGAAATTTTCGATAGGGAGATGGGTAGAGACGGGATCTTGGAGGCATTAACTTAATTAGACTTTGTATGCTTATTGGGATTTCCTGTGAACTTTTGAGTGTACTGAGGAAGTTGTGCCAGAAGGATGTGCAGATCGAGTGAGAGAAAGCAGAACTGAGTGCATTGGATTATTTGTAAAGGAAATCATTAATGAAAAGGAGAAAAAAGTCTAGAAGACAGGACGGAATCTTGAGGAACACCACTGTTGATGGAGAAAGGGGTAGCAGCTGATCCATCAACAACCACGAAGAGAGATATGGATGAGAGGAAGCAAGATATGAAGTAGCAAAGCGAGAGAGGAGAGATAAGAGATAAGATCGATGTCAAAAGGGGAACGTCATAGGATTCTACAAAATGTTTCAAGGAAGATGACCAGACATTAGTAAGATAAGATTTCACCTTATGGAAGCCATATTTGTGATAAGAAAGAATATTGTGAAAATCAAGGTGTCTGAAAATTTGGAGATTGAGGAGAGATTCTAAGACTTTGGGAGTAGTGGATGTCACAGCAGGAAGCTAGTTAGAGGGGATCGAAGGGTCACTCTTCTTTGGAATGAAATGTACCAACACGTGCTTTCAGGAGGAAAGAAAATTTCTTGTTTTTGAATAGGAACAGAACAGACGAGCAAGCATAGGCTGCAAGTTCAGCTGTGTGCCCCTTCCCCTCGACTCCTTCACTTCAGACACTTACATTCTCGTTCTTAATCTCCCCTCACTCATTCTCTCCATATGACTAAACTATTTCAGCACACCCTCTTCTGCTATTTCAGCCACACTCTTCTTATAACCACATAAGTCTTATTCCTGTGTCACTGAATCGATCAACCCTTCTCACACTACATACGAGTAATTTGCTCAAACATCTCATTTCCAACACTTCTGCCATCTTCCGGACATTTTCATGCCTCACATTTATGCAACAAAATTTTGACTACTATGCCTTTAAATGTAACCATTTTCCTGTTCCCACATAACGACCTCTCTCTCCACACGTTCCTCAATATGCACAGTACTTTCGCCCCTCGTTCAGTTCATAACTCAACTCCGCTTCCATTATTCCATTCGCTGCCATGTCCATTCCTAGGTATCTAAACCACTGAACTTCCTTCACTTTTTCACCATTCAAGCTAACAGTTCAACTACATGTCTGCTTGCACCGCCAAACCTGATAACCTTTCTTTTGTTCACATTTCTCTCAATATTCTCCTTTTACACAATCCCAAACTGAAAGACTAACTTCCTTTGTTTCCTCACCATTGGTCTGTCATCAATAAACAACAGCTGACCCACTTCCCAAGGCCCCTCACCCCTTAAAGAATGCTTACTAACCCCTCATTCCATGACTCTTGCATTTTCCTCTCTCACTACCCCATCCAATTTAGACATCCATGTGACATCACACACCCTTGTCGCAGACTTACCTTTACCTCGAACTTCTCACCTTCCTTTTTTACGTACTCGCACGCACGGCTTGCCCTCTTGGTAAAAACTCCTCACTGCTTCTAACAGCTTTCCTCACACATCATATACTCGTAACACTCCCACGAAGCATCTCTATAAACCTTGCCATTTGTTTTCTCCATATACATAAATGTTACATACAAATCCTTCTGTTTCTCTAAGTATTACTCACATACATTCTTTAAGGCAAACACCTGATCTACACATCTTCTACTACTACTAAACCACATTTCTCCTCCTCCTCTGTGGATGCCTTCCAGTTAACAATCTTCCAAACAATTTCTAGATATTTGTACCTCTGTAGTTCAAACATTCACCTTTGTGCCTTTTGTCTCTATGCAGTGGCACTGTAAATGCATTCCGCGAATATACTGGGCACATGGAATAGACGCTAACGATTTACTTATCTATGGGCGTCGAGGATTCGAAGCTGGTCCTACTGCGTGGCAGGTCGGTACGCAAACCATTGGATCACAAGGCAACAAAAGTTTCCATCTCAAGCCAGCCAATCATTCACGATATCCACCGTCACACCTCGTGACCTGAGAGGCTAGGGAAAGACCGTGCCCGCTCGGGTCGTAGGTAGCACTGAGGCAATCGCCTGGTTCGACGGTAAAGTCTCCATATTTTTAACGTACTGGACACGTGATAAGTGTTAACGATTTACTTATGTACACTGAAGTTCCCTGCATAGATATTTTCAGCATGTTGATGTGAAGACAACAATGCTTCGTGAGAGGAAGTCAAATAACCGAAGGGTTGTACCTAGTTGGAAGAATTAGAGGGAACCATGATACACGAAATGTAAAGAAAAGTTATTGAGTTGAGAGAATTTGACCCACATGGCATCAAAGTCAGGACACTCAAGATCCACAAGACGAGCAAGCACAAACACTCCATTTTACGGCGGAAATGATGATAGAGACAGCAGCTAAAAAATTCCTACTGTAGAGAGCAAAAATAAACCGGTGTTCATCAGAAGAGAGGTTGAATTTGAGACTACAAAAGTTACAGAAATTAATAGGAGCAGCTTCAAAAGAGTAGCAGCTGCATATAAAGGCAACAAGGACGACAATGAATTCCCGAATTACAGAGGTATAAGGGTTTTGGGTACGCGTGGGTGCTTCATTTTGCACTGTTTTACCCCATTTTAAGCACGTCGCCCCAGATACCACATCGCTCCAATATCTCGTACACGTCTCTCACACTTCTGGATGCTCAGAACACGGCTCCTCGAAACCCTGTTCATTCCATCCTTTCTTCTATCTCCTATCTAGTTTATCTAGTTTTCCTCTCCCTCTCAATCCCTTCACTACCGCCACGTAGCTCTTCAGTATCATTCTCCTCCCACCTCCACTCATGGGTCCAGATCACTTCAACACACCTGGTTAGCTATCTCAAACAAATCGCATTACCACCACACTGCGCTCTTCTAATGTCATTTCTTATACAATCAATTCTTTCAATAAAAGATAATGTCCTCAGGCATTTCACCTCCAACCCTCTTCCGTTCATTTGCATACAGGACACAGAATTCGCATCCATCGAGGTAGTTTAAATGTTACGTCAACAAGCTAGAGAGTGACCATACGGTCTGGTTGAGTCGCTGTTAGGCAGAATGATTTTCAATTAATTGTAGAAACTCCAGCTTTTCTTCATACAAACTGGATGTAATATACGGGAAAGACCCTTGCTGAGGGGCTTAATAATTCTGGGTCACGTTCAGATGGAGCTGCTTGTTTAATTTCCTTGCTCTCCTTTTGCTTGGGTTAGGTAAGTGTTGCAGAGATGAAAGGTTACTGTAATACAGCTGGGCTCCTGCACAGAGTAAGTGACATGGCCTGACTGTGCTAGTGCATGGGAGGTATGTGCGATGTATTGTTCCTGTTGTTCTGAAGCGGAGAGTGAGGCGGCGCTGGTAATCTTTAGTTCTTTAAGCGAGATGAGGTAATATTGTTGATTTGTGGTGGCACAGAAGGGAATGAAATGATGTTTTCTTTTGAAATATACGCTTGGTTAACCATTCTATACATTTGTGTAGTAAAAGACACCGTAAACAGGCGTCTTTGTGGCTAGCTGAGTGCTGAGCGGAGTGTGAGCAGTTAACAGCGTGGATGAAAAAGATTTTTGCGTGCCGATAGGTTCATTTAAACTGATGCACAAGTGACTATATCAAATAGCAACGCTGCAGTCGAGGTAAGTGGTTATGCGTCAGTGGGAATGGTTGTTGGCAACACCATTGTTAGAATGGTTTAAGGCGGGCTAGCGAGTCTGGTGCAATTAGTCATATTTTTTGTGTTTCTCTTATGAGTACAATACACCTGTAGAGCGACTTCTGTGTCACTCCTATGCACTGCTCTCTGCAAGATGCTTAGAGTTTCAGGATGATATGTGATTTGGAATTTACACCTCCGCATGGAACTAGATGACATGTTTTTGGTGATGTGTGTCTACCTCGAAACAGCTATATCTGTTTCTGGCGATGTGACCGAGTTGTCTAGATCAGTCGTGTGTTCTCGGAAAGAGTTGGTGGCTTTTGGTGCTGGGGCCACCTCTTTTTTTCGTATAGCTATACACTTCGAAGTGCGCGTCAGCCTTGACCATCGCTTGACAGACTCTAGAGAAACAAATGAATCATGTCTTCCTTCGGGTCACTACCTTCTGCCCTCGTTACCCAGTCTTGGAGGTGGCCATGCCATCTTACAGCAAATCGTGAAGCCGTGTCATTTTCTTAAAGGTAAGTTTTATGTAAGACTTATGAAAATGGATCTTGGCCACTTTTATTGTAGACCATATACTTTGAGGAATACCTCCAGTGTACCATAATATTTGATGGATTTATCAACGTAGCTGAGAGTCTTGGTATGTCTACCTGTAAATGATTTCTGTAATGCAATTTTTTATCTCAGTCACTATGCATGTAACTTTGCGCTAGATTCTGAAGTCAGTTGATGAAAACCAGAATCTTTCGGTTTCATTATAAGTGCGAAGCTTAGGTAACTTCGGTGTTGGTACGTCGTTAGAAGCATTAGGAGACTGGTTTACGGTAGCTGCATTTTAGTTAGTTGGTAGGCATTTGTGAGCGACTTTCTCCTTCTTTAGCTTAAACAAAGACATTTCTCTCTCTGCTGCTGGAAGGGCCTCTTACTATTTGCTTCGAACGAGTATCTTTGTCTCTGTGGCAACATTTTTTTTTTTCTAGCTCTTGAATTTTCCCCTGCTCTAGGACTCACAAGTCAGCCAGACAAAGACGCTCGGTCATGTTTCTCTTCTTGTTGGGCTTTTCATCATAGGTATTGCAAGGTATCAGTCTTTGTGTAAGCCTGTATTCCATAGCCTCTTGCCTTCACTCAGCCACAGATCTATTGGCGGTTTTCAAGGACAACATTGTGACACAGCTTCTTAACACACTTCATGATAGGTTCTGGTTCCTTGTGCCACTAAGGTTGAGCACAGGATACTTCCTTACACAACTGTATCGGATTAGCATCGTAATGACGTGTGTGTTGTAAACAGGTGTACCTTGTTGGAGGTAACTGGAGCTGCGGAAATACTGGTCCCCACTTGGGTGCTAAATATTATTGTCATCATTAACGTGGGAATGGCTGACTCGACTCAGGCGCCTGAGATAATTTCTGAATATTAGTGGAAGTGATGATCTATTAATCAGTGAGCCGTACGTATAATGATCAGCTGAGTATATCACATCATTAAGTAGTCTGTAGAACCATTCAGCAATATGACTTAATAGTGTACAAACGCGATGCTTGTATCTCATCATTACTTGTATATTCAGTTCCAGATCCTGACGTAGGCACAACTCCGAGGACGTAAAGTTAACCATGTAAAGTTTATGCTTTAACTCATAACACACCAACACAACCGGAAGTAAAGGCAACTTGCATAAACATGAACAAAAGCAAAAAACTCAGACGGGGCATAAGACCTTGTCTAGCTTGCTACACACACACACACACACACACACACACACACACACACACACACTTAGCAAATCTCAGGCTCGCTGATGAGCCTCACTGATAATAAAATTACTTCATTGGTGGACAGTCCAACCTCCGCAGGTGGATGACAAGGAAGCACTCACCTTCAATGGTTCTAACATAACACTCAGGCTATTCCACTAGCTTGACCACAGTGCACTTGCGAGAGCACTCAGTTCACCAGCTCGCAGATGGCTCAACAGAAACAAGTCAGCAAACAGCCATGCTTGGTGCAGCACACTGTCGGGGTGGTAAGCTCCATTGTGTAACCAGTCCACGTATGAAAGGTCCTGCTCCTAACCTGTCACATTGAATTAACAGGTAGACGCAGGACTAAGGCTACAACCAGTGCTTGATTCAACCAGGCAGCTGGAAATGGTGCTGAACACTTTTACGTGGCTGTGTTCTGACCATCTCTGCTGTAGAGTTAAATATAGGTAAAGATTTACTTGCGTCATTGAATGTGAACACCATAGCCAGTGACAAGATATTGTTCTCAAGGTCAATATTGCTAGCATGGCTTTCACCAAGTAATGCCTAGTAAATTGAAAGACCTACCATTAGATTTGCTACCAGTGTTAACGACATCTGAGGATACTTGACGACAGGTGCCTGTCTGATTGGGTGCGCATGACGCTTGGTGATAACAGGAGTTAAACTGGTCAATCTCTAACAAAGGGTTTATTTGAATCACCTCATAGATTACAACTGCGTAGCCAGTAATGACAGAATTATCCTCAAAGACTCTACTGGTGTCTGCAGGTTATCGACACAGCTGTCACCGAATGACACCGAATGAATCAAAGGATGAATAGCATATACATATATATATGAATACAAAGGCGTTAAATGAGCAACAGACGATTGGGTCCTTCCGAGGCTGTTTGCGATAAATGAAGATATCAGGAAGTCACAGATTTGTGTGATAAAAGTTAGAAAGCTTACAGATGATCTAAAAAGAATAACCTGCAAATTGTCAATGTGATTACGGAGGCGCAAATAATGTAAGTCGTGGACTTGAAGAGAAATACTCATCAAATCTATTCATAAACGTATCTATAGTACTGCTTTCAACCACTCTGATTGGTAAATCATCCCATATGTTAGCAATCCGGTTGAGAGAAAAGCACTTTGCCGCATTCGGGATGAAACGTTTGCCCATTAGTTTGTATCCATTACTATGAGTAAGATCATACGAATCAAGTCTTGAGTAGCTTGACAGACAAAGATTATTATCAAAGCCTTTGGTAATTTTCAGTGCTTGCATTAGATCACCTCTTCACCTTCTCTTTTCTATGACAAATAGATTCAAGATGTTTGATCGGTTCTGATGGGATTTGATTCTCAGCCCGGAGATCATTGTAGCCTGACGCTGCGCTCTCTGCATTCTGTGTTTTTGTAGGTAAAATGATCAGAATTGGACACAATATTCGAGATGGAGACAAGCCAGTGAACTGTGAAGGGTAAGGACGATTTCCCTGGACTTACATTTGAAGGCCCTGCTTACTTGGCTTCAGATCACCAGAGATTATTACACTCAAGTCTTTTTTCTCATTTACTCTGCCGTTCAACAGAATTCATACTGTGGTTTGCTATCATTTTTACTACAAATAAATAAATCTTTGCACTTATCGGTATTGAAATTCCTTTACCACCTATTATCCCAGTTCATCAGTTTGTCTGTGTCAATTTGAAGTTGTCGGCATTCAAGTTTATTTGTAGATTCATGTTCCAGGTTTGTATCATCTTACAATACAGTCAGTCCCAAGACTGATCCTTACGGCACACCACTTGTTACGTCTAACCATTCTGAAAGATGATCGTGTTCATCACAACTCTTTGTTAAAGGCCTTTCAACCATTTTCCTGTCTACCTAAGTACAACCCATCAGTGCCACGTAATATGATTTTTGCCGATGACCTTTGATGCAAAACTTCACGAATGCTTTTTGGAAAGTTCATTCTAAATAGATGATATCAACTGCTGTACTTTTGTCATATACATTTATGATATCATGATAGCATTCAAGCAGATTTGCTAGACATGAATGATTTCGTTAAAAAACATGTTAAAGATCGTTTGTTAAGTGCTGGTCCTCTAAATGGCTAACAATCCTATCTGGATTTTTTACATAAGTTTTTTGAACTACTGACAGTAAGCTAATACGACGATGATTTCTAGGCAATCATTTATTACCATGAGTATCGGTATGACAATGGCAGACTTTCATTCATCTGGAACTTTTCCCTGGCAGGTGATTTATTGAAAAGGGCTGTCCTTTCTTATTCCATTTATTGCTGGTATTACATCTTCAGTTTTTATGTCAATTTGTCGCAGAACGCATTCTTCTCTTACCAATGAAACTGGGTTCCGGACATGGGATGTGTCTTCCATCGCAAATACAGATGCAAAAAAATCATTTAAGATTTTTTTGACCATGGCTTCGTTGTCTTGAACCCAGTCTCCGTTTTCAACAATTAATGGACCAGTTGACTGGGTAATGTCTCTCTTCCATTAGAAATAAATGCAAAACTCCTCAGGTATTCTTTTGCTTTCTTAAGCAATATATGCTTCATATTAACATTTACTTTGTTGTGTAACTTTCTTGCATTCTCTACACAAATTAACATAACTTACATTATCAAGTTAGTCTCTTTGAGTTTCTTATGAGCTAATTTCTCAGACAACAAGCACATTTCTATTTCATCGTTCCACCAGCTTGGCTTCCTTTTCGAAACCGACCGTTTACTACGAATGTTCCCTTTACTGCTTTTGAAGGTTTTAATCAAATACTTCAAAGCTACGTTTATGTCGTTTTCATTGACCATCTCATCTTAGGTTTGCCTTACAAAAACAATGCGAAGATCTTTAAAAATTGCAAGTTCAAAATCGGGGATTTTTCCGGTAGTGTCATATTGACCAACATTATATGCAATGTTGGAAAAAACCTCAGAAGTAATTTGTTGTTGATCCTTGTACCAGCCTTGTCTTCATCTTTAACACTATGAACCCTAGAACACTATAGTCACGTGTTAGAACGAGTTCACTACCCTTAAGTCCAACAGGAAAAAGTGAGATAGTTCTAAAAGAAATTTATTGAAAGAAAAAGAATATACATGAATTTGAAACTTTACTTTGTCTTATTGAGATAGGGAAATAAAGGAAACATATATGGAAGTAATTATCGTAAAAAGTGCAGTAAAGTAACAGAAACTTGATATACAAAAAGTTATTACTTATATCAACATACCAAAAATATTGTTTGTCATTAGATCTTAATGTCATAATCATATACAGATGTAGTATGTGGTACACCGCGATATCTGGCGGTGCATGATAAGAGCACAAACCCCACAACATTTTGTTCATTGTCCGAACACTAACGAGAAAAACTTAACCTGGAGAACTGTGCCCGGATGAACCAGGCTTAGCTGCTACAGCCATATTTACCTGTGTGGATACAGTACGTGTTATGTTGTATAGGTGTACTATTAAGTATTCATTGAATGATAACGAATTATAGGAAAAGCGTTTTATATATATATATATATATATATATATATATATATATATATATATATATATATATATATATATATATATATATATTATTTATATATTTATTATACTTTGTCGCTGTCTCCCGCGTTAGCGAGGTAGCGCAAGCAAACAGACGACAAAATGGCCCAACCCACCCCCTTGCACAGGTATATACATACACGTCCACACATGCACATATACATACCTATATATCTCAACGTATACATATATGTACACATAGAGACATATACATATATACATAATTCATATATACATAATTATGTACATAATGTACATTATGTACATATGTACATAATTCATACTGTCTGCCCTCATTCATTTCCAACGCCACCCCGCCACACATGGAATGAAAACCCCCTCCCCCGCATGTGCGCGAGGTAGGGCTAGGAAAAGACAACAAAGGCCACATTCGTTCACACTCAGTCTCTAGCTGTCATGTATAATGCACCGAAACCATAGCTCCCTTTCCACATCCAGGCCCCACATAAATTTCCATGGTTTACACCAGACGCTTTACATGCCCTGTTTCAATTCATTGACAGCACGTCGACCCCGGTATACCATACCGTTCCAATTCACTCCATTCCTTGCACGCCTTTCACCCTCCTGCATGTTCAGGCCCCGATCATTCAAAATGTTTTTCACTCCATCTTTCCCCTCCAATTATGTCTCCCACTTCTCGTTCCCTCCAACTCTGACACATATATCCTCTTGGTCAACCTTTCCTCACGCATTCTCTCCATGTGACCAAAACAGTTCAAAACACCCTCTTCTGCTCTCTTAACCACACTCTTTCTAACACCACACATCTCTCTTATACTTTCTTTACTTAATCAAACCACCTCACACCGCATATTGTCCTTTCCAGCACATCCACCCTCCTCCGCATAACTCTATCAATAGCCTACGCCTCGCAACCATATAACATTGTCGGAAGCACTATTCCTTCAAACATACCCATTTTTGCTTTCCAAGATAACGTTCTCGACTTCCAGACAATTTTCAACGCTTCCACTAGTTTCGCTCCCTTCCCACCCTATGATTCATTACCGCTTCCATGGTTCCATCCGCTGCCAAATTAACTCCCAGATATCTAAAACACTTCTCTTCCTCCAGTTTTTCTCCACTCAAACATACCTTCCAGTTGACTTGTCCCCAGCCATATTGTACCTAATAACCTAGCTCTTATTCACATTTACTCTCAGCTTTCACCTTTCACACACGGTACCAAACTCAGTCACAAGCTTCTGCAGTTTCTCACCCGCATCAGCCACCAGCGATGAATCATCAGCGAACAACAACTAACTGACTTCCTAGGCTCTCTCACCCACAACAGATTGCAAACGTGCCCCTCTTTCCAAAACTCTTCCATTCACCTACCCTAACTACCCCATCCATAACGAAATTAAACAACCATGGAGACATTATGCACCCCTTTCGCAAACCAACATTTACTGAGAACCAATCACTTTCCTCTCTTCCTACACGTATACATGCCTTACATCCTCGATAAAAACTTTTCACTGCTTCTAACAACTTACTTCCCACACCATATATTCTTAATCCCTTCCACAGAGCATCTCCATTAACTCTATCATATACTTTCTCCAGATCCATAAATGCTACATACAAATCCATTTCCTTTTCTAAGTATTTCTCACATACTTTTTTCAAAGCAAACACCTGGTCCACACATCCTTTACCACCTGTGAAACAAACTGCTCTTCCCCAATCTGATGCTCTGTCCATGCCTTCACCATCTCAATCAATACCCTCCCATATAATTTACCAGGAATATTCGACAAACTTATACCCCTGTAATTTGAGCGCTCACTCTTATCCCGTTTGCCTTTGTACAGTGGCACTATACAAGCATTCCGCCAGTCCTCAGGCACCTCACCATGAGTCATACATATATTGAATATCCTTACCAACCAGTCAGCAATACAGTCACCCCCATTTTTAATAAATTCCACTGCAATACCATCCAAACACGCTGTCTTCCGCAAAGCTTTCACTACCTCTTCTCTGTTTACCAAATCATTCTCCCTAACCCTTTCACTTTGCACATCGCCTCGACCAAAACACCCTATATCTGCCTCTCTATCAAACACATTCAACAAACTTTCAAAATAATCACTCTATCTCCTTCTCACATCACCACTACTTGTTATCACCTCCCCATTAGCCCCCTTCACTGATGTTCCCATTTGTTCCCTAGTCTTACGCACTTTACTTACCTCCTTCCAAAGCATCTTTTTATTTTCCCCATAATTTAATGATACTCTCACCCCAACTCTCATTTGCCCTCTTTTTCGCCTTTGCACCTTTCTCTTGACCTCCTGCCTTTTTCTTTTATACATTTCCTATACATATGTATTATTTCTCTGCAAAAATCGTCCATATATATATATATATATATATATATATATATATATATATATATATATATATATATATATATATATATATATATATATATATGTATATATATATATATATATATATATATATTTTTTTTTTTTTTTTTTTTTTTTTTTTTTTTACTTTGTCGCTGTCTCCCGCGTTTGCGAGGTAGCGCAAGGAAACAGACGAAAGAAATGGCCCAACCCCCCCATACACATGTATATACATATGTCCACACACGCAAATATACATACCTACACAGCTTTCCATGGTTTACCCCAGACGCTTCACATGCCTTGATTCAATCCACTGACAGCACGTCAACCCCGGTATACCACATCGCTCCAATTCACTCTATTCCTTGCCCTCCTTTCACCCTCCTGCATGTTCAGGCCCCGATCACACAAAATCTTTTTCACTCCATCTTTCCACCTCCAATTTGGTCTCCCTCTTCTCCTCGTTCCCTCCACCTCCGACACATATATCCTCTTGGTCAATCTTTCCTCACTCATTCTCTCCATGTGCCCAAACCACTTCAAAACACCCTCTTCTGCTCTCTCAACCACGCTCTTTTTATTTCCACACATCTCTCTTACCCTTACGTTACTCACTCGATCAAACCACCTCACACCACACATTGTCCTCAAACATCTCATTTCCAGCACATCCATCCTCCTGCGCACAACTCTATCCATAGCCCACGCCTCGCAACCATACAACATTGTTGGAACCACTATTCCTTCAAACATACCCATTTTTGCTTTCCGAGATAATGTTCTCGACTTCCACACATTCTTCAAGGCCCCCAGAATTTTCGCCCCCTCCCCCACCCTATGATCCACTTCCGCTTCCATGGTTCCATCCGCTGCCAGATCCACTCCCAGATATCTAAAACACTTCACTTCCTCCAGTTTTTCTCCATTCAAACTCACCTCCCAATTGACTTGACCCTCAACCCTACTGTACCTAATAACCTTGCTCTTATTCACATTTACTCTTAACTTTCTTCTTCCACACACTTTACCAAACTCAGTCACCAGCTTCTGCAGTTTCTCACATGAATCAGCCACCAGCGCTGTATCATCAGCGAACATATATATATATATATATATATATATATATATATATATATATATATATATATATATATATATATATATATATATATATATATATATATATATATATATATATATATATTTTTTTTTTATTTTTTTTTTTTTTTTGCTTTGTCGCTGTCTCCCGCGTTTGCGAGGTGGCGCAAGGAAACAGACGAAAGAAATGGCCCAAACCACCCCCATACACATGTATATACATACGTCCACACACGCAAATATACATACCTACACAGCTTTCCATGGTTTACCCCAAACGCTTCACATGCCCTGATTCAATCCACTGACAGCACGTCAACCCCGGTATACCACATCGATCCAATTCACTCTATTCCTTGCCCTCCTTTCGCCCTCCTGCATGTTCAGGCCCCGATCACACAAAATCTTTTTCACTCCATCTTTCCACCTCCAATTTGGTCTCCCACTTCTCCCCGTTCCCTCCGCCCCCGACACATATATCCTCTTGGTCAATCTTTCCTCACTCATTCTCTCCATGTGCCCAGACCATTTCAAAACACCCTCTTCTGCTCTCTCAACCACGCTCTTTTTATTTCCACACATCTCTCTTACCCTTACGTTACTTACTCGATCAAACCACCTCACACCACACATTGTCCTCAAACATCTCATTTCCAGCACATCCATCCTCCTGCGCACAACTCTATCCATAGTCCACGCCTCGCAACCATACAACATTGTTGGAACGACTATTCCTTCAAACATACCCATTTTTGCTTTCCGAGATAATGTTCTCGACTTCCACACATTCTTCAAGGCTCCCAGAATTTTCGCCCCCTCCCCCACACTATGATCCACTTCCGCTTCCATGTTTCCATCCGCTGCCAGATCCACTCCCAGATATCTAAAACACTTCACATCCTCCAGTTTTTCTCCATTCAAACTCACCTCCCAATTGACTTGACCCTCAACCCTACTGTACCTAATAACCTTGCTCTTATTCACATTTACTTATAACTTTCTTCTTTCACACACTTTACCAAACTCAGTCACCAGCTTCTGCAGTTTCTCACATGAATCAGCCAGCAGCGCTGTATCATCAGCGAACAACAACTGACTCACTTCACAAGCTCTCTCATCCCCAAAAGACTTCATCCTTGCCCCTCTTTCCAAAACTCTTGCATTCACCTCCCTAACAACCCCATCCATAAACAAATTAAACAACCATGGAGACATCACACACCCCTGCCGCAAACCTACATATATATATATATATATATATATATATATATATATATATATATATATATATATATATATATATATGTATATCATACTTTGTCGCTGTGTCCCGCGTTAGCGAGGTAGCGCAAGGAAACAGACGAAAGAATGGCCCAATCCACCCAAATACACATGTATATACATACATGTCCACACACCCACATATACATACCTATACAGTTCAACGTATACATATATACATATATACACATGTACATCATTCATACTTCCTGCCTTTATTCATTACCGTCACCACCCCGCCACACATGAATGAAACTCCTCTCCCCCCTCACGCGGAAGAGTTACCACTAGGAAAATAAGAAAGGCCACATTCGTTCACAATCAGTCTCTAGCTGTCATGTATAATGCACCAAAACCACAGCTTCCTTTCCAATTCCAGGCCACACAAAACTTTCCATACTTTACTCCAGACGCTTCACATGCCCTGGTTTAATCCACTGACATCACGTTGACCCCGGTATAACACATCGTTCCAATTCACTCTATTCCTTGCACGCGTTTCACCATCCTGCATGTTCAGGCCCTGATCTCAGAAAATCGTTTTTACTCCATCCTTCCATCTATAATTTGGTCTCCCACTTCTCGTTCCCTCCACCTCTGACACATATATCCTCTTTGTCAATCTTTCCTCACTAATTCTCTGCATGTGACCAAAACATTTCAAAACACTTTCTTTTGCTCTCTCAACCACACTCTTTTTTTTACCACGCATCTCTCTTACCCTTTCATTATTTACTTGATTAAAGCACCTCACACCATATATTCTCCTCGAACATCTCATTTGCAACACATCCACCCTCCTCCGCACAATCTATCTGTAGCCCACGCATCGTAACCATGTAACATTTTTAGAACCACTTTTCCTTCAAACATACCCATTTTTTCTCTCCGAGATAACGTTTTTCAACGCTCCCACAACTTTCGCCCCCTTCCGTACCCTGTGACTCACTCCCGCTTCCATGATTCCATCCGCTTCCGAATCCACTCCCAGATACCTAAAGCACTTCACTTCCTCCAGGTTTTCTCCATTCAAACTTACCTCCCAGTTGACTTGCCCCAACCCTATTGTGCCTAATAACCTTGATCTTATTTACAGTTACTCTCAGCTTTCTTCTTTCACACACTTTACCAAACTCAGTCACTAGCTTCTGCAGTTTTTCCCCGAATCAGCCAAAAGCGCTGTTTCATCAGCGAACAACAACTGACTAACTTCTCAAGCCCTCTCATCCACAATAGACTGCATATTTGCTCCTGTCTCCAAAACTCTTTCATTCACCTCCCTAACAACCCCATCCATAAACAAATAAACAGCCATGGAGACATCACGTACCCCTGCCGCAAACCGACATTCACTCTCTTCCCACTCGTACACATGCCTTACATCCTCAGTAAAAACGTTTCACTACTTCTAGCAACTTGCCTTCCGCACTAAATATTCTTAATACCTTCTACAGAGCATCTCTATCAACTCTATCATATGCACTCTCCAGATACATAGATACTACATACAAATCCATTTATTTTTCTAAGTATTTCTCACATACATTCTTCAAAGCAAACACCTGGTCCACACCTCCTCTACCACATATAAAATTTGTATTTATTATATTTCGTCGCAAGGAGACTGATGAAAGAATATCCCAACCCACCCACATACACATGTATATACATACACAAGCAAATACGCACATATACGTACCTAATGGCCCAACCAACCCATATACACATGTATATACATACACACATAAATACGCACAGACATACCTATACATTTTAACGTATAATAATATATATACATACACAGACATATACATATATACGAATGTATATATTCATACTTGCTGTCTTTATTCATTCCTGTCGCCACCCCGCCACACAGGAAATAGCACAACGCCTACCGTTGTGATGTAGCGCTGGGAAAGACCACAAAGACCACATTCGTTCACACACAGTCTCTACCTGTCATGTGCCCAACCAACCCATATACACATGTATATACATACACACACAAAGACGCACAGACATACCTATACATTTTAACGTATAGAAATATATATACATACACAGACATATACATATATACGAATGTATATATTCATACTTGCTGTCTTTATTCATTCCTGTCGCCACCCCGCCACACATGAAATAGCACAACGTCTACCGTTGTGACGTAGCGCTGGGAAAGACCACAAAGGCCGCATTCGTTCACACACAGTCTCTACCTCTCATGTGCAATGCACTGAAACCATAGTTCCCCTTCCACATCCAGTTCCCACAAGACTTTCCATGGTTTACCCAAACGCTTCACATGCCCTGGTTCAATCCATTGACAGCACGTCGACCCCGGTATACCATATCGCTCCAATTCACTCTATTCCCAGCACGCCTTTCACCCTCCTCTGTATTCAGGCCCCGATCGCTCAAAATCTTTTCACTCCATCTTTCCACCTCCAATTTGGTCTCCCACTTTTCCCCGTTCCCTCCACTTCTGACCCATATATCTTCTTTGTCAATCTTTCCTCACTCATTCTCTCCATGTGACCAAACCATTTCAATACACGCTCTTCTGCTCCCTCAACCACTTTCTATTTATTACCACACATTTTTCATACCCTTTCATTACTTACTCGATCAAACCACCTCACACTACATATTGTCCTCAAACTTTTCATTTCCAACACATTCACCCTCCTCCGCATATTGTTGCCCACGCCTCGGAACCATATAACATTGTTGGAACCACTATTCCTTGAAACATACCCATTTTTGCTCTCCGAGATAACGTTCTCGCCTTCCACACATTTTTCAACGCATCCAGAACCTTCGGCCCTCCCCCACCCTGTGACTTACTTCCGCTTCCATGGTTCCATCCGCTGCCAAATCCACTCCCAAATATGTAAAACACTTCACTTCCTCCAGTTTTTCTCCGTTCAAACTTATCTCCCAATTGACTTCTCCCTCAACCATACTATTATACACAATTACTTTCGGCTTTCTTCTTTCACAAAATGTAACAAACTCAATCACTAGCTTCTGCTGTTTCTCACCCGAATCAGCCATCAGCGCTGTATCATCAGCAAACAACAAATGACTCACTTCCCAATCCCTCTCATTGACAGCACACTGCATACTTGCCCCTCTCTCCAAAACTCTTGTCTTGATTGATATGGGTAAAACAGAAAGTGCATGGAGAGAGATTTGAGATTACTGCTGCCTATGCATCTGGTCATGAGAAGAAAGATCATGAGAGACAATTGTTTTGGGAGCAGCTGAGTTAATGTGTTTGCAGCTTTGATGCACGAGACCTGCTTATACTGAAGGGCGATTTCAATGCAAAGGTGAGTAATTTTGGCAGTTGAGGGTTCAATTTGTGCACATGGGGTGTTCCGTGTTATAAATGGAAATGGTGAAGAGCTTGCAGATTTGTTTGCTAAAAAAGGATTGGTGATTAAGAATACCTGGTTTACAAAGAGATATATACATAAGTATACGTAAGTAGGAGAGATGGCCAGAGAGCGTTATTGGATTGCAAGTTGATTGTGTCAAGAAGTAGCAGGAGACATCGAGTGTAGAATGGAAAAAGGTGAGAGCAAATGACGTAAGGGGAGTGGAGGAGGAATGGGATGTATTTAGGGAAGCAGTGATGGTTTGCGCAAAAGATGCTAGTGGCATAAGAAAGGTGGGAGGTGGGCAGATTAGAAAGGGTAGCGAGTGGTGGGATGAAGAAGTAAGATTATTAGTGCAGGGAAATAGTGTAAATGACTGGGAAATTTGTAAAAGAAAGAGGCAGTAGGTCAAGAGAAAGGTGCAGGAAGTGAAAAAGGGGTAAAATGAGAGTTGGGATAAAAGAGTATCGTTAAAGTTTATTGATAATAAGATGTTTTGGAAGGAGGTAAATAAAGTACGCAAGACAAGAGAACAAATGAGAACATCGGTGAAGGGGGCTAATGGGAAGTTAGTAACAAATAGTGGTGAAATGAGGAGATGGAGTGAGTATTTTGAAGTTTTGTTGAATGTGTTTGATAATTGAGTCGTATAGGGTGTTTTAATCAAGGTGGTGTGCAAAGTGAGATGGTCAGGAAGAATGGTTTGGTAAACACAGAAGAGGTAGTGAAAGCTTTGCGAAAGATGAAAGCTGGCAAGGTGGCGGGTTTGGAGGGTATTGCTGTGGAATTTTTTAAAAAAGAGGGGTTGACTGTGATGTTGATTGGTTAGTGAAGACATTCAGTGAATATATATTTCATGGTGAAGTACCTGATGATTGGCAGAATGCATGGATAGTGCCATTGTACAAAGGCTAATTACAGAGGGATATGTTTGTTGAGTATTTCTGGGAAATTATATGGGAGGGTATTGATTGAGAGGGTGAAGGCATGTACAGAACATCAGATTGGGAAGACCAGTGTGGTTTCAGAAGTGGTAGAGGATGTGTGGATCAGGTGCTTGCTTTGAAGAATGTATGTGGGAAATACTTAGAAAAGCAAATGGATTTGTATGTGGCATCTATGGATCTAGAAAAGGCATATGATAGAGTTGACAGAGATGCTCTGTGGAAGGTATTAAGAATATATGGTGTGGGAAGTAAGTTGTTTGAAACAGTGAAAAGTTTTCATTGAGGATGTAAGGCATGTATACGAGTAGGGAGAGAGGAAAGTGATTGGTTCTCAGTGAATGTTGGTCTGCGGCAGGGGTGCGTGATGTCTCCATGGTTGTTTAATTTATTTATTGATGGGGTTATTCGGGAGGTGAATGCAAGGGTTTTGAAGAGAGGGGCACGTATGCAGTCTGTTGTGGATGAGAGAACTTGGGAAGTGAATCAGTTGTTGTTCGCTGATGATACAGCGCTGGTGGCTGATACGGGGGAGAAACTGAAGAAGCTGGTGACTGAGTCTGGTATAGTGTGTGAAAGAATAAAGCTGAGAGTAACTATGAATACGAGCAAGGGTAGTAGGTAAAGTAGGGTTGAGGGACAAGTCAATTGCGAGGTAAGTTTGAATGGAGAAAAACTGGAGGAAGTGAAGTATTTTAGATAACTAGGAGTAGATTTGGCAGCGGATGGAACCATGGAAGCGGAAATGAATCATAGGGTGGGGGTAGGGGCAAAAGGTGTGGGAGCCTTGAAGAATGTATGGAAGTCGAAAACGCTATCTTGGAAAGCTAAATTGGGTATGTTTGAAGGAATAGTGGTTCAAACAATGTTATATGGTTGCGAGGCGTGGGCTATAGATATAGGTGTGCGGATGAGAGTGGATGTGCAGGAAATGAGATGTTTGAGGACAACATGTGATGCGAGGTGGTTTGATCGTGTATGTAATGAAAGGGTAAGAGAGGTGTGCGGTAATAAAAAGAGTGTGGTCGAGAGAGCAGAAGAGGGTGTTTTGAAATGGTTTGGTCACATGGAGAGTATGAGTGAGGAAATATTGACAAAAAGGATATATGTGTCAGAGGTGGAGGGAACGAGGAGAAGTGGAAGACCAAATTAGAGGTGGAAAGAAGGAGTGAAAAAGATTTTGAGTGATCGGGGCCTGAAGATGCAGGAGGGTGAAAAGGGTGCAAGGAATAGAGTGAATTGGAACGATGTGGTATACCGGGGTCGAAGTATGTGCATATGAAACGTTTCGGTTAAATCATGGAAAGTTCTGTGTGGCCTGGATGTGGAAAGAGAGAAGTGGTTTCGGTTCATTTTACATGACAGCTAGAGACTGAGTGGGAAAGAATTTGGCCTTTGTTGTCTTTTCTTAGCGGTAACCTCGCGCTCATGTGGGGGGAGGGCGTTGTCATTTCATATGTAGCGGGGTGGCGACGGGAATGAATAGGGGCAGATAGTATGAATTATGTACATGCGTATATATGTATATGTCTGTTTATGTATATATATGTATACGTTGAGATGTATAGATATGTGTACGCGCGTGTGTGGACGTGTATGTATATACATGTGTATGTGGGGGGTTGGGCCATTCTTTCCTCTGTTTCATTGCGCTACCTCGCCAACGCGGGAGACCGCGACAAAGTGCTGTCAATGGATTGAACCAGGGCATGTGAAGCGTCTGGGGTAAACCATGGAAAGTTCTCTGGGGCCTGGATTTGGAAAGGGAGCTGTGGTTTCGGTGCATTCTTACATGACAGCTAGAGACTGAATGTGAACGAATGTGAACATCCCCATTTTTGCTTTCTGAGATAATGTTCGCGACTTCTAAACATTCTTCAAAGCTCATAGAATTTTCGTCCCCTCCCCCACTCTATGATTCATTTCCGCTTCCATGGTTCCATCCGCTGCCAGATCCACTCCCAGATATCTAAAACACTTTACTTCCTCAAGTTTTTCTCCATTCAAACTTACCTCCCAATTGACTTGACCCTCAACCCTACTGTACCCAATAACCTTGCTCTTATTCACATTTACTCTTAACTTTCTTCTTTCACACACTTTACCAAACTCAGTCACCAGCTTCTGCAGTTTCTCACATGAATCAGCCACCAGCGCTGTATCATCAGCGAACAACAACTGACTCACTTCCCAAGCTCTCTCATACACAACAGACTTCATACTTGCCCCTCTTTCCAAAACTCTTGCGTTCACCTCCCTAACAACCCCATCCATAAACAAATTAAACAATCATGGAGACATCACACACCCCTGCCGCAAACCTACATTCACTGAGAACCAATCACTTTCCTCTCTTCCTACACGTACACATGCCTTACATCCTCGATAAAAACTTTTCACTGCTTCTAACAACTTTCCTCCTACACCATATATTCTTAATACCTTCCACAAAGCATCTCTATCAACTCTATCATAAGCCTTCTCCAGATCCATAAATGCTACATACAAATCCATTTGCTTTTCTAAGTATTTCTCACACACATTCTTCAAAGCAAACACCTAGTCCACACATCCTTGACCACTTCTGAAACCGCACTGCTCCTCGCCAATCTCATGCTCTGTAAATGCCTTCACCCTCTCAGTCAATACCCTCCCATATAATTTACCAGGAATACTCAACAAACCCATACCTCTGTAATTTGAGCACTCACCCTCATCACCTTTTCCTTTGTACAATGGCACTATGCAAGCATTCCGCCAAACCTCAGGCAGCTCACCATGAATCATACATACATTAAATAACCTTACCAACTAGTCAACAATACAGTCACCCCCTTTTTTAATATATATATATATATATATATATATATATATGTATATATATATATATATATATATATATATATATATATATATATATATATATATATATATATATATATATATATATATATATATATATATATATATATAAAGGCATGTGTACGTGTAGGAAGAGAGGAAAGTGATTGGTTCTCAGTGAATGTAGGTTTGCGGCAGGGGTGTGATGTCTCCATATATATATATATATTTTTTTTTTTTTTATACTTTGTCGCTGTCTCCCGAGTTTGCGAGGTAGCGCAAGGAAACAGACGAAAGAAATGGCCCAACCCCCCCCATACACATGTATATACATACGTCCACACACGCAAATATACATACCTGCACAGCTTTCCATGGTTTACCCCAGACGCTTCACATGCGTTAATTCAATCCACTGACAGCACGTCAGCCCCGGTATACCACATCGCTCC